>NC_141875.1:480345294-480648324 GCF_056163025.1 Triticum urartu | reverse complement strand
ACCAGAGGAAGGATTCGGCTTTTTGGAGCTCCTCACGCCCCATAGCTAGCTCAAGAACACAGATATACAATCCACCAAAGCAGGAGTAGGGTTTTACGCATCCTCGCGGCCCGAACCTGGATAAACGAACCGTGTGCTATCTGTTTGATCCGCTCTTCTCATGACCCCGTGCCCCGCTAACCACAGTAGGGATTCTTGTGATCCCATAGGTGTCGTTCCCACCGACACCGGAGATCATTGCCGCGGCGGTGGAAGAGTGCTGAGCTGGTTATGTATCGGCCATGAAGACCGCGGCCCGGCTTGGCAGATCGAGGGGGTCCGGAATACTGTTGCCATTGGAACCTCCACTAATCTGGCCATCCTGTAGCTGGTACAGCGACTCGGTCTCTCCGGCTGAAGACTCGTCATCAGAGCAGATGAAGGTTTCGCCACCACATGCCGATCTATCCTCATATTCCAATCCATGGATGGCACCTACGAAGACATGCTTTACGGTGGGCTAAACCTGGGCAGAGCTTGCATGCTGAGCCGTCTCGATGATGTCGGTGCAGATGTCCGGCTGAGGGCCCGGTTCACCGATCTTGCCGATGAAGACGTGAATTCCACCAAAGGGGACCCGGTACCCGTACTCGACTGAACCGGCCTCGGGACCCCATCCTGGATCGTCGATGTAGAGCTTGCCGGACGACTTTTAGTCATCCGGCCCACAGCGTATCCCTTGAGTCCTTCGATGCTGCCCTTCAAGAACTCGAAACCATTGTGCGATAGCCCCACGATGGGCGCCAACTGTCATGGTTTTGCCACGGCAGATGTCCTTGTGAAAGGACTTAGTCATGGAGCCATTGCTACGGGTTAGCTTAAAGGGGTTAAAGCGGACAAAGGACGCGAGAGTTTTATACTGGTTCAGTCCCTTACGATGAAGGTAAAAGCCTACTCCAGTTGTGATGGAATTGCTAGGGTTTCGATGACCAGGGAGCGAATCCGCTTTTCCTGGTTCTCGAGTTGTTGTGTGTCCTCCTCAAACCACCGCCGGGTCACCCCTTTATATACATAGGTCGACGCCCGCCGGTTTACAGAGTCCCGAGCCGGATCATCATCGTGTCCAACTCGGTCTCTATTCCTTCTATCTTACAATACAAGTTACATGATAATGTCAGTTTATCTCTACAGGCCTTAACCCGCCTTTGGGCCTCGGGCCTTCATAAAGCGCCACCATCCTTTGTCTTCCTGGGCTTCTAATCATCATAGAGTTAACCCGGCCACTCCTGGCCGGTTTATGTCCAGTAATAATATCCGCAACAGTTCCCCTTAGCCCACCAACATAAGCAAGATCTGCCATGTTCTATCCTAGATCTGAACTAAGCTTCTGGGTTGGGTTGTTGTGAGTAGTGCTCCAGAAGGATTTGTAGGATTCACTAAAATCAAGAGAAGAAGGGTGGAATTTCGTTGGCACATAAGGAGGGAGAAAACTAATTGCCACCTATATTTGCCGTTAGTTGCCAGCTATCTTTGCTGTTAGCTGCCACCATGTTATGTTGTTACTTGCCATCATGTTATGTTGGTTGTTGCCATCGGTTCAAAACAATAGTTGGCAACCAGATTTTAGAAAAGAGAATGAATGTGCATGTCCTACTTGCCATGATGCATTGGTTGTGTATGCAAGAAATGTGATAAGATTCACTACAAAAAAATACACTTCCGTGATGATACGTGTTTGTCATAGTAGGTCGCGTTTGTTGTCATGCATGTACATCCATGACAAATTTATGACAGAATCAAGATAGTCATACATGTGCTGTCGTAGAAGTGTTCCATGACATTACCAAAATTATCATCACGGAAGTGTCCACTTCCATGACGATAAATCGCGCGTCACAAAAGTGCTTTCGTCAAGGGTGACTGTCGGATTTCGGGTTCCGGCAGACCCTTGAGGTTCGAACACTGGGGTGCACGCGGAGATTCCGCCTCCTACCTACCTGCACCCCTCCGCCATGCTAGGATCTGAACTAAGGAAAGAACAACACAAGAGACACATGGTTTATACTGGTTCGGGCCACCGTTGTGGTGTAATACCCTACTCCAGTGTGTGGTGTGGTGGATTGCCTCTTGGGCTGATGATGATGAACAATACAAGGAAGAACAGCCTCGCGAGGGTGTGTTCTTGGCTAGGGCGATGAACTGCTTGGAGGAGTTCAGTCACCTTTCTCTCTCTCTCTCTCTCTCTCTCTCTCTCTCTCTCTGCTTTCCTCCGACTGACCCCTTGCTGTGTGGGTGGATGGTCCTATTTATAGAGGCCCTGGTCCTCTTCCCAAATATTGAGCGGGAAGGGAGCCAACAATGGCGGGCTAATTTGAAGGGGGACAGCAAGTATCAGCTATCCTGACAAAAGCAGTCTCCGCCTGTGCAAAGCTCTGGTGATGACGTCGTCTTGGGCTCCACGGTGACCTTCGTCTCGTAGTCCTCCTGGTCTTGGTCTCGCTGCACCGAAATGGCAACCTTTGCCTGATGCCTCGGTACTCCGCGGCTGCGCTTACCCCATTTGCACCAAAGAGGGAAGGAGGACGCTGCGCGGGCTGGCACCCGCCTGGCACCCTGAGTCGTCATGGCTTGCGTCATGGGCACCTCGTGAGGTACCCCGCCTTGGTCTCTCCGCCTCCTCATGAGCCATCCTGACGAGGCCGCGCCTGAGGAAGCTCCACATCGTCCGCCCCGCGAGGTTTGGCCCCTCGCGAGGGTCTTGGGTTTGTGTTGGTGAAGATGGGCCGTGCTGGCCCCCCCTTTGAGCCACGCCGCAGGCCGCAGGCAAGCAAGTCTGGGGACCCCCGTTCCCAGAACGCCAATAGTAGCCCCCGTGCCCAAGGCGCGCCCGGACTTGGCCGTGCAGGGAGGCGAAAGGGCAAGAACAAAGTGCCGCGGGCCCTAACAGCCTGCGGCCTTGGGCGCCGCGTGGCGGTTGACTGGACATGGGCGCCTCCACTTCCCCACAACGCCTCAACAACTGCGCGGATGAGACAAGTCCCTGCATGCAAAAACGGGTCATGATTACCTGCGATCATGGAGGCCGGTGGTTGGCCTTCGCCGGCTATAAGTACTGATCGACGCATGTCCTTCTAGTCCACCCCTCCTTGCTTCTCCTTCTTCCCGATCCTTGCTTCGTCTTGCCGCGATGGCTCCGATCCGCCGGTTCTCGACGGCAGAGAAGGGAAAGGCTCCCCGAGAGGGGCCAGACCCTCTCCCGCCGAAGAAATGGCTTACCCCCCGTGGCCCGAACGAAGGGGCCCTTCAGGTGGTGCCGAGGCCTTGGGGCGAGCAAGCGCCGCCGGGGTTCCCGCTTCCATTGTACGCCCACATCGAGGGCCCCGAAGGAGTTGATGCTGACCGCCACGGGCGGCGGCGCCGTCGGCACCGCTGGGTCACTAAGGTGTGGGTTGTCCCCCCTGGGGTCCACTCCGAGGGCTCCTTCCAAGAGTTTGTGCTCCACGTCGCCATTCCTCTTTAGTATTGGATCCGCCTTCCTCCCTTCTTCGCCTCCATCATCCCGCGGGGGGAGCCCCTGGAGCTCTGGCTGCAGCACGCCGGCTGCAGCACCCTCGCGACCGAGGTAGAGGTTGCGGTCGTCGCCCCGGGCAAGGTCTACATGACCCGGGGCTGGAGGGAGATCGCCCGGGTTTGCAGGACAAGGGGAGTCTTCGCGATCCACTTGGACTACGACGGTGCTTCGGTGATGCTCTTCAAGGTCTTCGATGCGAGCGGGCGCCGGCTCGAGTGCTGCCCCGAGGAAGGTGGCCAGGGCCCTGCTATGACGAGGACTGGGCACGCCACCCACTCCCTTGGAGGCTCCTTAGGCGGTGGAGGCGTCGGAGGTTCCAGCGACTCCGGCGAGCTCTTCGCGACTCCGGAGACGAGCGACGACAGCTACGAGCCCCCGAGCCGGCGCCGCTCCTGGGGCAGGGCGGGCTTGTCAGGCCGCCGCCGACTCTGATCTGGATGGGGTTGGTGTCGGTGCTTGACGACCCACTGTTGATGATGGCGTCTTTTGCAGGGACGCGCGTAGTTTGTGTCCCTTTAGGATCCGTTCCCTGTGAGGAATTAAAAATGCATCCCGTAGGGGCTTGTAAGGTTCCTGTGATCCTGCCTTGTATATATAACCCTTGTCGTAGAATTGCGCGAGTTGCTCATTCCATCTTAGCTCAGTCCTCCCTTTCGAACCTCACAAGGGCTTGGTGCTCTGCGCCGACAGGTCCCAGTCCCAAGGCGGCTTCAGCCGTCACTGGTATGCCAGGTCGCGATGCCGTGGTCAAGGCCAGGAGGTGAGTGACCCGGAGTCCGGTAAGAGCCCCTAAGTCGCGATGCTTAGAAGGTCCCCTTTGGCGCCCAAGCAGCCGTCGTTCGGTGAGAAAGGAGAGCGGCGTCGCTAACATGGGATAGCATTAGGTGCGGGGATGGTGCCACGGTAGCCGACGCTTCCGGGCGATGACTTATCTCGAGGATCAGGGGCCGCTCCTTGGTGTGTCGCCGGGTCCGTGCATCGGCAAACGCGAGGTTGCTTGGCGAGGTCCTCGTGTATCTCTCCCTTCTCGCTTTTGCTCCCCTTTATGCTCTACGTCCTCGGGTCCCAGCCCTCGAGCGAGTCTCAGCCGTCGCTGGTATGCCAGGTTGCGATGCCGTGGTCAAGGCCAGAGGGTGAGGGCTGGAGAGTCAGTAAGAGCCCTGAGTTGCGATGCTCAAGCACCCCCACTTTAATGTGCAAGCTGTTCGCGCGGACGAGAGCGAAGGAGACACCGCAAGGGCCTCGCCTGACGCAGCTCCTTCGGAAGGTCCTGCAGGTTCATCATAGAAAAAGCAAAGGGTTGCCATGACAATTGACGGTCAGCCGTGGGTTGCTTCCGAGGGGTAGTGAGGCGCTGAAGGCTTGACGAGGTGATGCTATGCGGGGCTGCCGTGGCCAGAGCTCAGCCATCTAGGTTTGTCGGCGTTGCAGGGACGGACCCATGCGCAAGCGTCGTGCCGTTTAGGAGCAGCTTCGTTAGTTGGCGTCAGCTGAGCAGGCAACTGGGTAAAACACATTAGCCGCGAAGGAGTGTATTCGTTCCAAGAGATGTTGGGAATGCGGACATCACTGGGTCAGGCCCGAGTGACTTAGGGGGGGGGTCATGCAGCCCGAGGGGCGCCCCCAACAAGGTAAGCTAACAACATGGAATAAAGGGATACACGCTGCAGGGACGGACCCACGCGGCCTGGGAATAATGCAGCTCTGGGGGCTCTCCCAGCTGGAAGTAAAACTCGAAAGATGTCACCTGATGATGTTGAGGATGAAGGGGCGTTGGTGTAGCAGGCTCGGTGGGCTGCGGGAGCCGATCCTCATGAGCCCCCTGGCCCAGGGGCCTCGGGAGGCTCCGGAGGTGCTGACGGCTCCTCGCGGGCCATCTCCATCTCTGCCAGGGCTGCGGAACGCCTGGCCTCTTGTGCCTCCGTGATGCCCCTCATGAGGCGTTGGTACGCGTCAGCCGCGTTCGGCAAGCCGTAAGGCATGCGAACGTAGCTGTGGGGTGGACCTCCGCTGCGCCCCACTCGCGAGGGCCAGAGGCGCTCCAGAGAGGCGACTCGGTTGAGCCCTGGTATGTCGATGCAGACGCACAGCCCACCATCCTCGCCTGGATGGGGGGCCACCGCTGGTTGGTGACGGCCGCCTCTCATGACTCTTGACTCCTGTAGCTCCTGAATGGCCTTGCTGACGAACTCCTGAGGGTCTGGATCTCCTTGCCTTGCTCCTTCTCGAGGGAAACGTGCTTCAAAGCACGCCTCCATGTGGTGCCCAAGCGCCTCCCTCGTGACCCTAGCCAGGTCGGTGGACCTCCAGGGGAGAGCCCCCGAGCCCTTCCTGAGGAGGGCGCCGGGCGCGCTTTCCTATGCGATGGAGGGAGGCTCCCCCTGGGCGAGTGCGGGCCCAGAGGGGCCTGCCTCCTGAGTGATCGGGCCGGACGATGTCTTCTTCTTCTTGGGGGTGGTCTCGGGAGGCCTCCTGCTTCCATGATCTGGGTCTTCCAGTGACGTGGCCTGAAAGGCTCGTTCCAGGGTACACACCGCGTCCTTCTCTTCAAAGGGCACCATGATGACTCCGCCGCTTCCTGGCATCTTGAGGACGTTGTAGCCGTGGTGAGTTATGGCCATGAACTTGGCCAGCGCTGGGTACCCAAGGATGGCGTTGTACGGCAGGCGAATGTGAGCGACGTCGAAGTCGATGAGCTCGGTGCGGTAGTTGTCGCGTGCCCCGAAGGTGACAGGGAGGCAGACCTGCCCAATCGGGACCGTGGAGCCGTCAGTGATACTGGAGAAGGGCTTGGTTGGCTGAAGCTGGCTGTAGGGCACTTGGAGGTTGTTGAACATCTCCACAGACAGGACGTTGAGCCCTGCCCCTCCATCGATGAGGGTCTTGGTGACCACCACGTTGCTGATGATTGGGGGAACAAAGCATCGGGAGGACTCCGGCTGTAGCCGCACACTTGAGTTGATCTACTGAGCTGAACGTGATGGCGCACGACGACCACCTGAGGGGGCACGTGGCTTCGAGCCTAGGGAGGACTGCATTCACCTCGCGGGCGAACTGCTTGAAGATGCGCTGAGAGGCTGGGGCTTGTGCTCCGCCCAAGATGCAGGCGATCGCGCACGGCTCCTGGAACCCCCCAGCCTCCTCGTCCTGGTGGTGGTCCTCGTTTCTCCTTGGCTGCGGTGGCAGCGGTGGGAGGCCTGCGTTGCCTAGCGGGCGATCCTCGCGAGGCTGATCCCTCCAGTCTCCCTCGCGAGGCTGATCCCTCCATCCTCTCTCGCAAGGTGGGTCTTGCCAGCGATCCTCGCGAGGTTCGTCCCGCCACCCTTGGCGTGGCCCACGGTCTTCCCAGTGTCCTGCGTTTCTTCCTCCTCGGCTGTAGCCCCGGTAACTGCGGTCGGGGCGACGGCCGATCCTTCCTTCTCGCACGGCTCGGAGTTCTTGACATTTGTTGGTGTTGTTGGTGTGGAGGTCGTGGTACACACAGTACCGGCTGCCCTTGGAGGGTTCGGGCTGATCTCTGCCCCGCTTGGTGTCTAGATCTGCCGCGAGCACGACAGCCCCCTTGCGCTTCACGTCCTTGGCCTTGGGCTTCTTCTCTTCTGGGTCTGCGGCAGGCAGCTCGAGGAGGGAGAGACGCCCTTCCTCAGCCCTGGCGCACTCGTTTGCCAAGTTGAACAACTCCAAGGAAGTGCACAGGTCTTCGTGCATCGCCAGCTCCTCCTTCATCTTGACGTCGCGCATGCCGTTGGATAAGGCCGAGATGATGGCCTCCTCAGTCACCTTGGGAATCTTGAGGCGTGCGTTGTTGAAGCACTGGATGTACTTCTGCAGGGTTTCCCCGGGCTGTTGCTTGATGTGGCGCATGTCGCTCACAGCGGGTGGCCGGTCGCGAGTGCCTTGGAAGTTGGCGATGAAGCGGGTGCGCATCTCCTCCCAGGAGGAGATTGTGCCTGGAGCCAGGTTCAGGAGCCAGGTGTGGGCCCTGTCCTTGAGTGCCATGGGGAACCAGTTCGCCATGACCTTCTCGTCTCTGCTGGCAGCTTCGATGCCTAGCTCGTAGAGCTGGAGGAACTCTGCAGGGTCAGCCGTGCCGTCGTAGCGAGGAGGTAGGTCTGGCTTGAACTTGCCGGGCCACGCTACGCTGCGTAGTTCGGTGGTGAAAGCGCGGCAGCCTGCTGTGGCCACGGGAGGCCTTAGGTGACGGAGAGCCTGGTCTTGCATGTCCCCACACGCTGCAGCTGGGAGCAGCGCGAGGTCTTGACGCGCGGGAGCAGGAGCATGGTCGCGACGTGCTGGAGCAGGGAGCGCCCGGGCAACTTCTTGCGGGCGAGGGACTTCCTGGCAGCTCCACTCTTGCCACGCTGGCGCCTGACGGAGCAGGTTCTGCCGAGGGGCCACACGCCTTGGGGCCATGGCGTCTTCTTGAGGAGGAGGCGGCCGGGGCGCCACCGGAGCCTCGTCGCCCGCGCGGGGCGGGGTGCGGTGCAGTGGAATGGACGGCGCAGGAGAGCGCCCTGCGGCACGGACAAGCTCGGCGATGCGGTCGAGCCATTCTTCGTAGACGTCGTCGACGGGACGGTAGTGCAGGAGCTCGTTTGCCGTGATGAGTGCAACTCGAGCCTCCATGGGCGCGCGGAGCGCGCGGGACGAAGAACCAGCTGGGGTGAGCGAGGGAGTTGCGGTGCGGCCGTCTTGCCGCACGGACGGATGCTGGGACGATGCTTGCCGCTCGTCCCCCGCCGGGCCGGTGGCGGTGTTGACGGCAGGTGACGGGGAACGGTGTGGATGCCCGCCGACAGGGGCCGTCTGGCGACCCGGGAAGCGAGTGCGGCCCGGCGCTCGGCGCGGGCCCGACGAGCGTCAGACAGTGATGGTCGGAGGAGAACGGGGCGATGGAAGACGAATTCCGGTGCACCACTACCTGGAGCGCCAAATGTCGGATTTCGGGTTCCGGCAGACCCTTGAGGTTCGAACACTGGGGTGCGCACGGAGATTCCGCCTCCTACCTACCTGCACCCCTCCGCCATGCTAGGATCTGAACTAAGGAAAGAACAACACAAGAGACACAGGGTTTATACTGGTTCGGGCCACCATTGTGGTGTAATACCCTACTCTAGTGTGTGGTGTGGTGGATTGCCTCTTGGGCTGATGATGATGAACAATACAAGGAAGAACAGCCTCGCGAGGGTGTGTTCTTGGCTAGGGCGATGAACTGCTTGGAGGAGTTCAGTCACCTTTCTCTCTCTCTCTGCTTTCCTCCGACCGACCCCTTGCTGTGTGGGTGGCTGGTCCTATTTATAGAGGCCCTGGTCCTCTTCCCAAATATTGAGCGGGAAGGGAGCCAACAATGGCGGGCTAATTTGAAGGGGGACATCAAGTATCAGCTATCCTGACAAAAGCAGTCTTCGCCTGTGCAAAGCTCTGGTGATGACGCCGTCTTGGGCTCCACGGTGACCTCCGTCTCGTAGTCCTCCTGGTCCTGGTCTTGCACCGAAATGGCAACCTTTGCCTGATGCCTCGGTACTCCGTGGCTGCGCTTGCCCCCTTTGCACCAAAGAGGGAAGGAGGACGCTGCGCGGGCTGGCACCCGCCTGGCACCCTGAGTCGTCATGGCTTGCGTCACGGGCACCTTGTGAGGTACCCCGCCTTGGTCTCTCCGCCTCCTCATGAGCCAGCCTGACGAGGCCGTGCCTGAGGAAGCTCCGCGTCGTCTGCCCCGCAAGGTTTGGCCCCTCGCGAGGTTCTTGGGTTTGTGTTGGTGAAGATGGGCCGTGCTGGCCCCCCCTTTGAGCCACGCCGCAGGCAGGCAAGTCTGGGGACCCCCGTTCCCAGAACGCCGACAGTGACCGACAGGTGACATCCACCATAACGGAACACCGTTAAGCTATCGGGTCGGGTTTTGGATCCGATAACCCGTTAACAGCCCCGACCAATGGGGATTGTCCACGTGTAAAATCATCATTGGCTAGAGGAAACATGTGTCGGCTCATCGTTGGGACAGATGTCATCCACTCATTGGACAGGAGGCGCCTATGATAGGTCGACACGTGGCACGACCCAACAGTGGCCCATTACGGTGAAAAAGGTCGGCCCAGTAAAAGTTAGCAGGCCGGCCCATATAAGGCCTACTTGTGTCAAGTCCATTTAAGCCCACGGCCCATACGAGATGTGCCAATTCGGCCCATTAAAGATTTAACACCATTGCATCCCATCGTCAGTTCGAGCCCGTTAACAGCCCGCTATATATTTGGGCTCAATATCGGCCTGATGAGATTTCGGCCTGTTAACGGCCCATTTAATGGATGGGCCAATTTTCAGGATGTACATCTTTCGGCCTTTTAGCGACCCATTTAAATGTTGGGCTAATTTCCGGCTCGGTGTGTCTTTCAGTCTGTTGGCGGCCCATAAATCTGACGGGCCATTTGTAGTCGGACCTGAGTTTCGGCCTTTTAGCGGCCCATTTAAGTGTTGGGCCAATTTCTGGCCCGGTGTCACTTTCAGCCTGTTGACGGCCCATAAATCAGTTGGGCCAATTGTAGTCGGACCTGAGTTTTGGCCTTTTAGCAACCCATTTAAGTGTTGGGCCAATTCCCGGCCCTGTGTGCCTTTCGGCCTATTAACGGACCATAAATGAGTTGGACCATTTGTAGTCGGACCTTAGTTTTGGCCTCTTAATGGCCCATGCCCTTCATGGTCCAATACCAGCCCGGTTTCTCTTTCGGCCTACTAAAGGCCCACAACACAGTTGGGCCGTTTACAATACGACCTGACTTTTGGCCTCTTAGCGGCCCATGCTCTTCATGGTCCAATACAAGCCCGCTGTCTCTTTCGACCTACTAAAGGCCTACAGTATAGTTGGGCCATATGTAGCCCAAACTTAGTAACGACCTGTTAATGGCCCGTGAAATAAATTGGGGCCACCTGTTGCCCGCTTCTATGTCGGCCTATTAACGACCCGGGAGGTAAGAGGGCCGACCATTAACTTTCGGCCTATTAACGGCCCATTAACTTAATGGGCCCACTAAAGTTCGTTCATGTCTTTAGGCCAAATTAGATAATTTGAGACCATTACAACGAGCAAAGGTACGACATAAAAGGAATAACGTTGCACATCCAGAATATATTACAAGAAATTACATCCACTGGGCAATCAAAGATTGATGCCAGTGCAAATAAATGAGAAGAACCTAACCATCTACAACGTCACAATCTGCAACCTCAGCATAGATGACGCCCATAAGCATGTGGGCAAATTCTTGCCGCTTTGCCACACTGTCTCTGAAAACATTGATCAGTTGTTGTGTCGCACGACTCTGCACCTCTGATTCATCCACCATTTCCATCATTGCTTCAGCCATTAATTGGTTCACAAACATACATTTATTCCGTTGCATTCGAGACAGAGGATACTGAACAGATTCAGATGGCGATTTTGGCAGGCTTGTATTATTGATAGTGGAGAGTGTCTTGACCACTGCATCATAACATAAATTAGGACGGGAACCAAACATATTAATCATGAGTTATTGCCATATTACCTGGCCTAGATTTACTGGAAAGAAACAATGGGGTTGCCTTGCTATTTTCAGAGTTTGTCTTCTTATCTTCAGCAGCCTGCACAAAATTAACACACTAGCATTGCTATCATTGGCCAAGTCAGATAATAGGAAAGCAACATTGACACAACGAACGTTTGGGCAACTAGCCTACACCAAATTAACACAATATGACACATCTATCATCAGCCAGGTAAGGTAATACGAAAGCAACATTGACACAATGAATGAATGGGCAACCAGAGAAGCACTACAATTCAGTAATGTGCATGATATGAGATAGCACATTCATGCAGCTCAGTATGCAAAACTACCAGGCAGTTTTCCTTACAAAAATCAACATTGGCACCTTTAACATTTTGCTACAACTAATTTTAGATCAGATAATGGTTAGATTCATGCCGATTAACAAAATACATACCGATGTAAAAATATAGTGATATACAATAGGTACTCACATCAGCACTGGAGCACAGAGAATTCCTGCAAGATATTTTCCTCGAATACGATCCCAATGGAGGAAGTCTTGTATCGTTTAACCTTATTTTCTAAAAGAGAGACGGGTAAGAAACATGTAGAAAATATGATCAGAATGCTATAAAATTTCATGATGCGAGGATACGCACACGCTTCTTAGAATGGAGTTGACATTCTTTTGCTGGGCTGGAGCGGACTAGTTCTTTGGCCACTGGAATCTACTTATTATCAGTGGGAGTTGGGTTTCTCTGTGCTGGAGCAGTATCTATGAAAAATGGAGTTGGTTTATTATCTCCTAGTGTTTGGATCTTTTGCAAAGACCTGGTTTGTAACCCTTCAGATTCTAACATAGCCGTTTTCCCCTTGCATGCCTTATATAGAAGAATGGTGATTCAGTTATAAAACATGCTACAACAGAGATGGAATAGGTACTGAAGAATAGAAAGGCATGACATATTGACATGTATTCACTCCATCCAGAAATAAATGGATGGGTCTAGGCTTATTTCAGTTCTAGATACATCCAGTTTTATCCATTTCTGCGACATTTAATCCGGACGGAGGGAGTATGATGTAAGAGCTAGGGATACGACAAGACAACATAGTAAAAAAAACACTAGAAAACCCACTGCAGAACCAAAGTATTCAAACCCATTGATATGAGATAGTACACTCATGCAGCTCAGGATGCAAAACTACCAGGCAGTTTTCCTTGCAAAAATCAACATTGTGGCCTTTAATCATACATTTTGCTACAACTAAATTTAGATCAGATAAAGGTTGGATTCACGCCGATTAACAAAATACATACTGATGTAAAAATATAGTGATATACAACAGGTACTTATATCTACATTGGAGCATAGAGAATTCCTGCAAGAATGTTTCCTCATAAACGATACCACTGCAGAAAATCTTCTATCTGTTAAGCTTATTTTCTAAAAGAGAGATGGGTAAGAAACATGTAGAAAATATGATTAGCATGCTATAAAATTTCATGATGCAAGGATACGCACACGCTTCTTAGAATTGAGTTGGCATATTTTTGCTGGACTGGAGCGGACTAGTTCTTTGGCCACTGCAATCTGCTTATTATCAGTAGGAGTTGGGTTTCTCTGTGCTGGAGCAGTATCTATAAAAACCGAAGTTGGTTTATTATCTCCTGGCATTTGGATCTTTTGCAAAGGCCTTGTTTGTAACCCTTCAGATTCTAACATAGTCGTCTTCCCCTTGCATGCCTTGTATAGAAGAATGGTGCTTTAATTATAAAACATGCGGCAGCAGAGAGATGGAATAGGTACTGAAGAATAGAAAGGCATGACATATTGACATGTATTCCCTCCATCCGGAAAAAAATGGATGGGCCGAGGCGTATTTCAGTTCTAGATACATCCTTTTTTATCCATTTTGGCAACATGTAATCCGGACGGAGGGAGTATGGTGTAAGAGCTAGGGATACGACAGGACAACACAGCAAAAAAACACTAGTTGAATGTAAAACTGTATGCTAGCGGAATACGTATAGAAATAACTAAGGCAACATACACGTGTATGATTGGGAAAATAAGATGGCATTGCAACAGAGCACTAGAACAACACTTCAATGTAAAAAAACATGGTATGGTAGACAGATGAAGTACATACTGATGAATAACAATGCATAAGATATTCAGAAGCATGATGTCCAAATTAAGCAGATGGCATTGCGATAGAGTAGAATGACAGTACTTGAATTTGAAAACATGTTATCATGAATGGAATAGGTACTGAAAAACAGGTAGGCATGACATATTTACATGCATGATCAGCATGCTAAGCACATGGCATTGCAACAGAGTAGATACACTCCAGCACATTATATGCATGTTGTACCCATATCACAGGCCAAGTTAGAGCAAGGACCTTGTGGGGTGAAGAGGATTCATCATCTTTCTGCAAGTCTTCTGAAGAACTGCCTTTACATGTTCCATCATATTGGGTATCATTGACATCAAGTTTATTGGCCTTTACATTGCTCCGTGAGGTTCTTGTGGATATATCAGTGTGTGCAATTATATCTAACATGCATGGAAGACAACTAGTAGTTAGATTTATGTAATGAGTGCCTGTAGGAGACGACATAAATAGTAGGACTAGGGTTAACTAGCAGCAACAGGTCTCATAAACTAAAGGGAGAACACAGATGAAAGCTACAGAATATGTATGTTTGTACTCGAGATTAACTAGATGGCACACAAAAGTATTAAAGAACGACATAGGAAATACTAGAAGTGGTATAATACTATAATCACCAGCCTGTGGGATAGCATTGGCTGATGGATGATAACTATGGAACAGTGTTACCTAAAGAACAAGTATCTTAGCTGAACTATGGAACAACGTTAACTCCTGAACAAGACCCGTAAGAGATCAGCATGAATATACAGTGAAATGTGATGATCTATTTTCCATGCTTAGATGAATAACAAAGCCATAAATGTTGCACACAAGTAAGATGAGGGTACAACCTATCTGGCTGCCATCCATAGGAGTGAGCATCATGTGCTGGCTTGTCGATGGCCCTGCAGTTGTTGTGGCTATGCATGTTGGGCACGCGCATTCGATGCAGGGAACTGTTGAGTGGGGACTATAGCTCCCTTCTGGTGTATGCTTCCCTTGTTGGAGAAGCTGCGGTGAGTCGGAAGATGGTGTGTCTGAAGATGCAGATAACACATAATGTTAAGAACGAGATATCTCTTTGATCTGAAGAAATACACTAACAGATCAACAGCAAGGTACGAGAGTGGTCACACGTCTGTTGACTGAAGACTAAATTGGGGTCACACGATTTTATTTTATTTTGGTACTGTCCGATCTACGCCGGATGGCTGGCCGTCTTGTGCCTCCCGGCTGACACTGTTCGGAATCTTCCCCGAAGAGCCAGCGACCAACGGCAGAGCAGCCTGCCTCCGCCGTCCGTGGCCCCGGCCAAAACCCCGCTCCCCGCCCCACCGCATTGCCGTGGTTGCGCCGCCCCCGGGCCAATCCACAAAGACTCCCCATCATCCAGATCCGGCGGCGGCAGTACCTTCAACCCACACAACTCTAAAAGATAGCCATCTAAGCGTTGCTTTAGCGGCGAACTTGTGGCCCCGCACCCTTACGTTAGACACCAGCCAACCGACAGCCTAGGAGCTCCGCCGCCTCGAGGGGTGCTGCTTCCCATTGCAAATCGATTGGCCCAGAATAAAAATTCAGACAACTACGTCTAAATAAAGTGATTTGAGATGAGGGTGCGACCTATCTGGTGGCATGGTGAAGTAGGCAGGTCCAGCTACCGAGTCAGTGAGGCCGGCGCGGTTGCGGTGGCAACCGGCGGCAGGGAAAGAGCGATGTCGCGACGGTCGACGGCTACGCTGAAGCAGCGCCAGGACTCTGGACGGATCCGAAGTTGGAGCCGCTCCGGCGCTGTGAACAACGGCGGGGGTGAATCGGCTCCGGTACGGTTCACGCGGCCGTCGTCGAGGCAGCACCAGCAGCACGGAGTAAGAGGCAGACGACCCAGTGCACGACGGCAAATGGACAGCGTCTCCGACATTAGGGAGGAGGGCGGCTGTGAAATTGGTGCGGTGGGGGGCGCCATGGAGGTGGGGCTGAGGTTTCGCGGCTCGGGAGAAGGGAGCTTCCCGGGGAGAAGGTGATTTGGCGCCCACGAGGTATGAATGGGGGTGGGCGGGGGAAATTGGGAGGGGAGTGGAACCATGTCTTACGGACACATTTGACTGAAATGTGAGGGGGAGTTACAGTTCTACCCTTGCCTATAGGCTTCTCGGCTTGGGTCTGTGTACTGAGGGTCGGGGATAGTAGAGTAACTTTGCTTCTCTGGGCGGGAGCGATTTTGGGAGAGGAGGGCGTGTTTTGAACTATAGTGGGTGGGAGTGATTTTGGGTGAGGAGAGCGTGTTTTGAAATAGTGGGCGCGAGCTATTTCGGGCGAGGAGAGCGTGCTTTGCCGACCATGGTTTATGAATTATTTGGCACATGTCATTTCGGCCGAGGAGAAGGCGCGCTTGGACGAAGTTACGAACCTACCCTCGATGTACAACGGGCCAATTGATGCGTGTCCCACATAGGACGGTAATTTCACGTCTTCCATTTATTTGCTCGGGCGAATTCCACCGAGCAGAGAGGATGTTTAATGGTTCGTTCAAATTTTGGGAGAACGAGCATCCACGTATACCTAACCAAGTCGATTCGGATCAAATTTTGAAATATTAGCTTGCCACTTGTTTTTTAGATGGAGAGATGATGCTCGGGAGTAATGTGTTTTTACATGCTCGTTGCTAGCGATTTACTATATGACAAATAGTTGACCCACTCAAAAACGCGAATCAAACCCAAAATGAAATATCTCGATTCAATGAAATAGCTCGTTCAGTAGGTCAAAATAGTGAAATAAATCCAAAATTGAACACCTCAATCGAGTAGCATGTTGTACAATATTATAGTACTCCATGCACATGTTGAAAGTCAAATTAATGAACTTGTTTGATATACGCATATATCCGTTCATCTGTGGATTGCCGACAACATGTTCTCCAATTTAAATATTTGAATGCAAGTTTATATCGAAACATGGTTTCTATCAGTCTTCGATGCATAAAACGCGAACTCCCCCTCTCCCGGACTCCTGTTCTCTCTCTCTCTCTCTCTCTCTCTCTCTCTGACAATCTTCAATTCTGTCGCATGCATCCGACACAAAAACCTTGTTCGTTCCTCTCCCTTTCTCTCCATCTCTCTCTCTCTGACAATCTTCAATTCTGTCGCACGCATCCGACACAAAAACCTTGTTCGTCCCTCTCCCTTTCTCTCCATCTCTCTCTCTCTCTGTGTGTGTGTGTGGGGGGGGGGTCTTTCTTGTTCGCATGCATATATACACCATCTATAGGTATCTCTCGCACACTATGTATGATACTCTAGCTAGTCCAAGCTAGATATCTTGGGTGCACTCATCGTACGCACACAGATTCCTTGGCTCTTTGCGTGTAACTCTCTCACGCACCACTATGTCGTCTCGGAGCTCTTCCCCCCTCTCTCAAACTCTCCATCCACCTGGGTCACACATACACATGCATATCTCACTCGCACTCGATAGGCCCATCTAAAACTCTATCTCTCCCCCTCGTTCTCTCTCCATCTCACATGCGCACACACACAATCTCATGCCCAGCTAGCCAAGTATGATGGTCTCTCACTCAATTGTAGGCACACACAGTCCCCCCTATATGTATATGACTAGCTAATCTTAGTCTCCATCACAAACATGTGCATGGTCTATCTCGATTTCTCTCGGGGCATCTTTCTATCACGCATGTACTCCCTCGATCTCCCACCCATATAGTCCCCTCATGATCTTGACGGGATCTCTCTATCACAAACACACCCTCTCTCCCTCCCCTATCGTCCATGCCATCCATGTGTCCCTCTCGACCTTTGTTCCTTGTTGGCCACACCTCTATTGGACATGTTCTACAAGGGTGTCTCTCTCCGTTGCAAACAATCACACACTAGCTATCTTTGTGTATCTCCTCGCCTCGCTTTTCCATCTAGGAGATGCATCCGTGATATGTTCGCATAAGAAACGAAAAAACACACACACTCTCTCTCTAATTTATCATTTGTTGTCACTTTCTCTTTCACACACATACTCTTTTTGCACACTTACTCATTCTCCTTCACACGCACTTGATCTGTCTCGACTGAGGCGCTCTCCTCGGTCCATAGCATATAGATTTATTGAAAAGTCAAACATCACAAAGTTTGACCATGTACGTGGAGAAAAAGAATTACATCTAGTACGGCAAACATATACCATTAGATTCACCATGAGATGTAGTTTTGTATGATGTATCTTTGGTATTGTAGATATAAATAACATTTGCATAAACCTGATCAAAGTTTCCAAAGTTTGACTTCTAAAAAAATTTACATGCACTTCATTATTGAGCGGATGGAATATCTCTTTCCCCCTCTCAGCTATCTGACGCAGCACTCAGCCTTATCGGGGCTCCTCAATCTCTCTCAAACTTTATTGGTCAGTTTGGTTCGTGACCTGACCCTCATGCCGTGATGGCCGGTACTGCCTGGTGTGGACGTGAGATGTAAAATATTTCTGCCTGGCCAGGCTTGTGTGGTGCTGAAGCGTTTGGTTCATGCCTGGGCCAGGCAAAGCATCAACGTCCCATCAATCAATCCATGCATCAATTATTTAATGCTCATATCCATCCATGTTGCTGTTAGCCTCGTGGCCACACGACCAGGCATGACCAGGCGTTCGAAATCGGTCGCCTGGGCCAGGCTACTTGCAGTGTCTGGAGTTCAGCCAGGCTAATTAAAGTGCAAGGGAACCTAGGCCAGGCGGGCTTTCTTTTTCACAGGGTAGCAACCAAACAAGCATGAATGAAATCCAGTCACAACCCAGGCGAGGCAAAAGATGCTCAGGACGCAAGACAAACTGGCCTTATATCTCCCTGGTTCACACATACACATGTCTCACTCGCGCTATACATATAGACCCATCCAACACTCTCCGCCCTTGTTCTCTCTCCATGTTACACGCACCCCCCTAAGTACCATAATCCCTCAATCCATCATAGGCGCAAGCACTCCCCCCTCCTAAGTATGATTATCTCTTACTAGCCAACAGGAACACACGTATTGTGTCCTTCCATCCATACGTCTATCTCGATATCTCTCGGGGCATCTTCTATGGCGCACACACCTTGTCACTCGATCTCCCACCCATGTAGTCCCATCACGATCTCTAGGGGATCTCTCTATGACAAACATACACTCTCTCCTCCCCATGTCTGCATTTTCTCCGTACGTCTCTCTCAACCTCTCCCTTGTTTGTCAGACCCCTCTTGGCCACGTGCTAGGGGTCTTGCTCTCTCGGTTCCAAACAACCACACACTATCTCCTCACCTTGCCTCCGTTGTCGAAGGTGCATGTGTGATATGTTTGCATAAGACACGCACACTTTTTCTCTACTTTTATCGTGTGTTGTCCATGTCTCTTTCACACACGCACCCACACTTTTTTCACTCTCTCTCTCTCTCTCTTCTTAGGGACTCTGTCATGTCCATAAGCATATGGATGTTTTGAAAAGTCAAACCTCAGAAACGTTTGACCAGGTATATGTGGAGAAAAACATTTACATCTGGAACGATCATTAGATTCATCACAACATGTACTTACTTCATACTATCATTTATCTTTGGTATTGTAGATATAAGTAATTTCTTTATAAACTTGGTCAAAGTTTCAAAAGTTTGACTTAAAAAAATGTTGGAACTATATTATCGAACGGAGGGAGTAGCTCTTTCTCTCTCTCTCTCTGCTATCTCTCACGGGCCTCCCCTCTCACTCGAACTCTCTATACCGACGGATTATATGCTCACTGTGTCAGCGTATAGCTCCGTATATTGTTTAGTTGACCGGTCAACCAATCCACATGCTGCCTTGTCAGCTCGTGTTCTGTATCTTCGTGTGCTGGCCCATGTGGCAGTGGGTGAAAATAAGTAAACTAGAGGCCCATCTGACACGCAGTGAAGTAAACAAAGTTGAAACCACTCGGGGTAGCACCCCGCACACTAGTAAATTGAGGGTGCATTGAGGACAAACTTCTTGCGCGCGAAGGACGCACTCGCGCACAATTCACCACTGCGCGGCGGCATGCACAGAAGGACGCACTCGTGCACACCCAGCACACAACACACGCCAGCACACGTGTACACCGGCATTGCCCCCGGTTGAGATGGACGGCGAGGCAGCCAACAAGCGGAGGCGGCTCAAGCCAAAACCGCATCCGGCGAGCCTGGACTTCATCAACAGCCTCCCCGACGACACGCTGCTCGTCATCATCGGCCTCCTCCCCACCAAATCTGCCGTGCGGACCACCCTGCTCTCCCGGCGGTGGCGCCCCCTCTGGCGCTACGTCCCCCTCAACCTCACCGTCGACAGCTTCCTCTACGATGGGGATTGTAAATGCATGGTCGCAGTCTCCAAGATCCTTTCATCGCACCCTGGGCCAGCCAAATGCCTTGACATCCGCATGTTCAGTACCAACTGCAAGGTCCAACCCAAGTTCGACGAGTGGTTCTTATCCCCTGCCCTAGATCAGCTCGAGGAGCTCAGCTTTGAAGCTGGACGATGTCGCTCTCTGCCGCCGTCCGCGCTCCGCCTCACGCCAACGGTGCGCCGCGCCAGCTTCAGCTCCTGCTATCTTCCCCAAATTAATGCCGCGCCTGCTCTTCTTGTCCCTCAACTCAAGCAGCTCGACCTCTTCGACGTTGTCATCTCGAAGAAGGCTATGGAGCACCTGCTCTGCAGCTATACTGCGCTCGAGTACCTTCGTCTTGAGCAGATCCACGGGTTCATCAGCCTCCACATCGCCTCGACGAATCTCCGATGGATTTATGTGTCTTGCTGGCCCCGCAACAAGACATCAATTGGGAAGAGATCACTCTAGCTGTTCCATGTTATGGTCATTGAGAATGCGCCTTTCCTTGAGAGATTGCTTGTATCGGATCTAGAAGGTCCAACAAAAATCAGGGTCATTGACGCGCCGAAATTGACAGCGTTTGTGTACTCGTCTGCCAAATTCTCCGAACTCTTTATTGGATCCGTAATCGTTCAGGTACACCACTCATTTTCTTCTCCGTCTTCTTGAAATTCACATTTTTTAAATTTCTTCTTGATGTATTTATGACCATCTTCGAGAAAATGATTCCCACAAGCTTGACCCAGTCCATGTGCATAGTGAAGATCTTAGTACTAAAATCTATCGGCCCCAATCTGGATCAAGTTGTTGGATTCCTTACATGATTTCCATGCACGGAGAAGCTACTCATCGAGGTGAAACTTCTTTCCTATAAGTAAACGGTAATCACAACGTAGCTCAATTTTTTTGTAATTTTCCCAAATTACGATGACAAGTGTACTGTTCGAAACTGCATCTACGCACTACACCGAAAGAAATGTTTTTAGTATTTTTTCTCACGTGATCACCTGCATCGTTTTTATGCTGTACTACTATAGTAGCCTAGGCTAGTCATAGTGGAAAGTAACTTAGACTACTCCAGTAACTCTATGGTTACCCTAAGAGCAAGTACTACCTCCGTCCTGGTTTACTCTTCCAATTTTGTAATATCAAAATTTGACCATAGATTTAACTAACAAAATGTTAATGCATGTCACTAAGAACTATATCGTTGGATTCGTATTTGAACATAATTTCAAATGGTGTAATTTTTAGTGACATGCATTGGCATTTTCTTAGGTAAATCTATGGTCAAAATTTTATACTAAATACGAGGTAGTATTACAAAAGTGGGCTATGTAGGCCAAAACATGTGCCAAATTCACTTGTGATGCATTTGGCATCGATGCCCCTCCATTGCCCACCTGGTGTCCCAATCTGGATCACCTACTTTGCTCCGGTGCCAAATTAACTTACGCAATGAAAAAATACTGTGTGGGAGAGAGAGAGAGGACTGAGGCAATAAAAAAACACTTGTTTGGGAGAGTGAGAGGCTGGTGTAGTTGGTTTGATTGATTTGTTTATACATGTGGGTCTGTATGCACAGCGGTGCCAACTCTCACATCGCGAGAGCGGTGCCAAAATCTTTTGATTTGACATCGATGCGTGTTATGTGGCATACTTTTGCGAAATATGGCATCGGCCACATAGTGGAAGGCAAAAAATGCCCAAGCTCTTCACGTGCTCCTAGTTAAATGAGAGGAAACAGAGAGAGAGAGAGAGAGTGAAAAAATATCACTAGCCAGCCAACCCTATCGTATGAGCGAATGATATTGGTACCTCTTGATGACACGGCAATCTTATGCAACCAGCTGCTCTAATATGTTCTCTTCTTTTGCAGGTAAAAAAAGACCCGAAAGTGAAAAATGTGCTGCACTATAACAATCTCATCGAATGCCTTGATCTCCATCTTACAGAAATTGATTTGATCGACTACCGAGGCAGCACATCTAAGATTAAATTAGCCAGGTTCTTTGTTCTAGAGGCAAGTGTGCTCAAGGTAATGAGGTTTGGCGTTCTCTGGCACAACAATGAATGGCGTGCTAATCACCGCAAGCATCTAAGCTTAAATGACAAAGTCTCCGCAGAAGCTGAATTTGTTTCTGAAACATCAAGTGGCTAGAGACTCGAAAACTTATTTGCCCATTAGTGACTTGTGAGGGCGGTGGATTTTAGTTTGTACGATAATGCTGCATCCACCTAAAGTAACGAAAGTTCTTACGTAAACTTCCTAGTAATTCCCTCTTCGTAGGTGCAGCATTACTCCTAACATTTGTAATATCAGTTTGAAACTTGTAATATTGCCGTGTCCTATTATTGCGTTTTCAAAATCCTGCGTATCAAACAGGTCCTGAGTTGGTGATGATGTTGTGCCTCCCATCTTTCACCAATAGCCATCGGATCTAGATCTGACGCATATAAACCAAGATTCTCCATTTTTGCAAAAAGATGCCCGCACTTGTTCCCTATTTACAAACAACTCCTTGTCTCTCACAATCAGCCTCATCTCCTCCGCACCACATCTAGGAGTAGAAGGCCGTGGAAAAATCTGGCGCGATGGCCGCTGCCGGAGCCGTCCACCCCCAATCTTGGTGCTCCGTGCAATGCACAGGCATCTACGCACGGTATATTATGTCGAACAGGGCTAGTTGTAAGAAGGCTAGCTCTACAGCCATGATGATAGTGACTGCAGACGGTGAGGCTGACTATGGTATGCCGAACACGGCGCCTATACTCAGGTGTCATCTCCGGCGCAGGGTCTTGTCACTTCACTGTGAGGAGCAGCACGTAATAATTTGACCAACGGGTAGTACAATGCTAGTACTCCTACTACTACATTGGTAGTACTACTACTAGTACTAGTAGCACCACCATCTGGATTTAGGAGTACTACCACGTCCATCTGGATTTTAGTATTTGACTAGCAATATCTAGTAATGCATGTCACCAAAAATGTACTACTCCCTCTGTAAATAAATACATGGTGTTTTATTCCTATCGGCGAGAGAACTTAATGTTTTTTTGCTAACTAGAGTACTAATAGGATTACATGCAATGAACTAAACACTGCATGTCAGTTTGGTAGTCTCAAGTCATTGAAAGCATGCACGGCCCACATCTCTCATTGGTTGATATGTCACGAAATAAGAAACAAGGAGGGAGTTAATGCACTGTGCCTAAGTATTTTGGGATTATTTGGTTTT
Organism: Triticum urartu; assembly: GCF_056163025.1. Taxonomy (NCBI): domain Eukaryota; kingdom Viridiplantae; phylum Streptophyta; class Magnoliopsida; order Poales; family Poaceae; genus Triticum; species Triticum urartu. Next base: position 480,625,459 of record NC_141875.1, on the reverse strand, counting down.
CGTAAGGTGACTTACACAACATTTTTGTTTACATGCATTAACATTTTATTAGTTAAATCAAGGGTCAAAACTTGGCGCAAAATGCAAAGGGGACCAATAAACCAGTAAACATCAAACTTCTCTCGTTTGGCCCCAACTAGAGGTCCGGTGAGATGACTATACTGCACCGGCACGGAGGGGGACGCAACTTCATTGACTTACGACAACTGCCTTTGGGTGAATGACACGTGGCCCCAGGGGGTGGCTGGCCCACCTATCATACAGCCAAAGACAGGTGCAGTAGAGGGCCGAGGAGTAGTACGAAATCCTATGCACCTACGCACGCTAACCAAGGGCTGAGTGATCACTCGAATCGCAAGATTAGTTGACTAGAAGCTACGCTAGACCCATGGAGGCGATGAGCACGAGCATCAGCCGGCTGTGCCAGATGGTCCACGATGCCGGCCTGCGGCCCGGCACCGAGGAACGTCTCCAGGTAGTATTGCTTGAGGCCGCCAGGGCGAGGGGCCGCTTGGACGGCATCTTCGTCTCCTTGTTCGACGAGGTCCTCGTCGGTTTCCTCGACAAGTTCATCGTCGTCAAGAAGCTTGCAGACGACTTTGACGTAAGCCTCCAGCCGACGCGCCCAGGCTCTGCGATGCCCACCACCCTCAACGGCCACTATGGTAACAACCTCTTCGACACACTGGTGGCCCTGCGACTGCCCGTTGTCGCGCCGGAGAATGTCCACCTCGAGGTCGCGCTCGCCGCGCAGCGCTTGGTGCAGCAAGACACCATCGACATAATCACCCACGTCTACGCGCAAATCGTCCACAAGGACTACTACATGCAAGAGGAGGACGATAGGACGCTGGCCTTCTTGGAGCGCAGGGCAACCTTGGACGACACTGTTCAGAAGCACGTTGAGCTCGCCGCCAACGCCGCTGCTCCTCACACGTCGGTTGGTGACCCGGCGCACTAGGGCGTGAGGATGTCGTTGAACGTTGATGGATCCATATGTATTTTTATCTTTCCGTCAAATCCATGTAGTAGTATATGATACTACAATAATTATCTTACCTTTCGCATCAACTTCATAATTTTCATACGTACTCCATGCATGAACAGTGCCAGAACCAAACTTCTCATTACTCTAGGAAAAATCATTATTTTCTATCTATCGGTCGCGCCATGGAGCAGAACCAAATTTTACAAGTTACGAGTTTAAAAGGAAAAGCCTGCCATGTTCGCGTCGCACCCCCACACGGTTGGTCCGGCACGCCGCTCAAGCGGGAATGCGTGCGGTGTTGCATTTTCACTTACAAGTAGGACCGCAGTTGAGCAAACCAACTATCAGCAAACCCCCACCCCGCCAACTGCGCGATGGCTAAGAAAACAAGAGGGAGAAGAGATGGCTGTAGCACGGACTCCAAGAAAATTGGTGTCGGATGGGACTCATGTGGGTGGCGTGTGCCGTACTGCTAGACATGAATGCTAGTTATGGCCCATGCCACCCCACTATATCGAGCCTATATCGAGGTATGTAGAACAAATTTCCTGTAGTCCGTGCTCAGCCCTCCTCTATCTCTCTTCTCAGCCAGCAAGCGGACGCGCGGAGACCATCGTCTGTTTGCTCACTGCGGCCCCACATGTCAGTGAAAACGCAAGAGGACCCACTGAACCTGCACATCTTTCACCTCGATGTGCTGGTGATGAAAAACAAATCCAATAAAGATCTTCGGTGGCCGCTTTTGGAGTTACTCAAGAGTAGTAAGATTCTATTTACAGTTTAACCCAAGATGCACATCTCGTGGCTTCAACTACCACTCTATTTTCTTTCATGACACGACCTGGATGCTGGATGTCCCACGTGTCGGCAAAAGGAGGAAGAACCCGACCAAATCTTCGGTTCTGCTCTCGGATTAGACTAGTTGTGCTAACTTAAAATTTTTATTGTGTACTCCCTCCGTTCCAAAATACTTGACTTCCATTTGTCCAAAAATGGATGTACCTATATACTAAGACATGTCTAGATACATATATATTTTGACAAATAGAAGGCATGTATTATGCAACGGAGGGAGTAGAATGGATGCAAGCTTTTGTGTTGGGAAGAAGAGTACATCCATATATTGATAGAGCGCAATTTAGTAGATGTTCTATCACTTTTAGCTAGCACAGACGCAAGATCGAGCCTCCGCAGATCAACAATGAATGCATCGAGAAGGCACTAATCCAACTTACAGGAGTAGTAAAATGTATTCTTGTGGTTCTTGTTTTCTTTGGTCTTGCTTTTCTAGTCAAAATTATCGTTGGAGTTCGTGTAAAACGGAGGTGCGTTTGGGGTCGTGCGTTGGAGTTGGCCTTACAAGTGGGACCGTAGTTAAGGAAACCGACTATCGGCAAACCCCCACCTCGCCCGCCGCGCAATGGCTGAAGTTAGAGAAACGACGAGGTTGAAGAGATTGCTCTAGCACAGACTCCAAGAAATAACATGGTGTCAGATGGATGTCGTGGTGGTGGCGTGTGCCGTACTCCTGGACGTGAATGCTTGTTCTGGCCCATGCCACCCTACTACTCCTACTACTTACTCCTACTACCTATAGTATACTAGTATCGAGGATTCGCGGTGCTGGTTACGTACAACGAACACATTAACATATGGCTACAGTAAACAAACCCGCCCGACGCGCGAAGCATGTGAAGCTAGTACAAATAGTGTACTACTATTATTGATTGGCCTCATCCGATAACCTGTTGCAATGCACGTACAATTATGTATTCGGAAAATATTTTTTTGCCTCGTCGCACCACTCACTCAGAGAAGCGACTCGAAAGCCATTCATAAATTTAGTAAGTTTATCACAGGAATATCATTTTATTACATACAACAGGTCATCAACCCACATTGACAACGAGGATACATTATAAATACTAAAGTTTTCACCACACAACAAATAACAAGCCATGAAATGAACTTCAACTCAACCATTCCGCGGCGTTGGAAACGCTTGCTTTGAACCACAAGTGATTCTATGGGACGGGCCATCCGTTTTCGATCTGGAGACCAACGCAGGACTGATATCCAGGCTGAAGCGGCCTACTATATCAGTACCAGGGTAGGGAACCACCCAAATGTCCAAGGTATAGACATAGTTGCTTCTCATAAATGTGTCAACAGCAATTGGATCGCCTTTCACCATCATCGGATAGTTTTGTCCAAGGAAGAGCAAGTTTTCTCCAAGACTATCAATTCTGTGCCAGGGAGAAGGAGTTGGCGCTAGCACACTAGTATCCATCCCGAATACCATGCAACGGGTGTTGGAATAGGTCCGGAGAGTGCGACCATGGGAGACACCTGCTTCCTTAGCAGTAACATCATCAGTGGGCTGTATACACATAAGAAGAGGTGATCCATCGGAATTAGTTGCCAGGCGCCAAAGAGTATATGGGCGCTGCTCGTGATCATCACCATCGGCATCTCCCCCTTGGTTATAAAAATTTTCAAGCATAGGTGGTGGGATGTTCATAGGACCTTGGAAACACAAGAAGAAGGTTAATTAGTAAAGGGAAACTTGCTAACCCGCATGCATGTGGATGAAACAATTATAATTACGGTGGAAGACAAACGTACCGAAACTACTAGGATGCCATGCAAAAACAGTGCCACGAGTGGTGGCAGTAAACACAAGGCCCTCGTATTGAATTGCATCATAGTACTCATCCGTGTACAGAAACTGATTTTTGAGCAATATCCAGCGAGTCGAACCACGAAGGACGGCAACAAGCTTGTCGAAGATAGCAACAACTTGATAGTTGTTGTAATTCCAAGAGCGGGTGGGAACTCGACAAATTGCTATCTTCCGTAGAAGACAGTCACCATGATCGTATTTGAACGTGCGTACATTACCGGTGTGCTCAACCTATGGGCAGTGTGCTGAGATTTTTGGAAGTGGAACCCGGTGATGAGTGTACACATTCACAAGTTCCCACTCGCAGTTGGACCCAATGTAAACAACCCAATCTCCATTTGCGCCCGCCCAAGCCTTTCCCTCAAGCGATGGCATCTTAACATCATACGTATCATTATCAAGCTGCATCAACTTGCACAGGGTGAGGCCTCCGTCGTGCCGGTGCCAGTCATCAGGGTCACGACAAAGAAGATAAGGGAGATCAAACCGCTCCTTGACTCTTGGGTTCCTTGCAATGATGTTATTAGTTGACTCAAGAATGGGCTTGAACGAACCTGCCATGCTAGCCGAGGTGATGACGTCGCACCGATCAATGAGTTCCTCCACCACATCATCTTTAGATCGGGGCAAGAATAACGGGGTCGTTTCCGGCCTGTTCCCTCCATGCAGAAGACGATCGAACAATGGCAGAAGAAAGGGTGAAGGGTTGAAGGAAAATGGAGGAGAGACAGGAAGAGCGTGCGACAGCAGTTCCAAATCGAGAGGGAAAGGCGAAGAGTCGGTGGACGGTTGTGAGTTTGCCACGGTTCACGAAGAGGCGCCCCGGCCTACACGTCCGTTCAGAAATACTCCTACTACTCGCCATCGTCTCACTAATATGTTGGAACCGGACCACATGTCAACGAAACATGGTGTGTAATTTCTCGTGCAAAATGCGATCTGGCCGCGTTGGCCTGAGGTGCCGCATTAGTTATCGACCTTTATTTTTTTAATGGCGTGCCGATCAGTTTTGAAGCACGACTAACCGGTACTGTACATAGAGAAAATATAAACTACTCTACCACTACCCCACCTCCAGTACTAGTAGTATAAAAAAGATATATAGGCTGGAGCTTCAGCGCTTTCTTGCTAAGGGCTGCCCACTTGCTTCTCACACTACCACCCTCTCTCCAGATCTAAAAAAGACGACCTCTCTCTCCCTCCTCACCGATGGTCACAGATCCACCGGGGAAGAAAAGGACGTGCAGCGTTGACGCACTCGTCGTCGGCGAGCGAGGTCACGCACTGACGACAAGGCCGTCCTCTCAGACCTAGCGCCCGCGCGGGATGGCCTCCATCCGCAAGCTCGCTGCCGTAGTGTGGGCGGAGGACGACGACCACGAGCGAAGCCACTTCCCGTTGACCCTCAGGTATGCTACCTCTTTTCGAGCCATAACCTTGTTCTATTGCCCCATCTGCTACGTCGTTGCATGTGGATCTTTTTCCACTCCACCATCTTCCCAATTTTCTATCCTCTACTCTGCTGGCCACGCAGACGAAAACCATAATTTGCACTATTAAAGGAAACCCTACTTCATGCAGACTAATCCATGTCTGGGTTGAATAAGGAAAGGAAGGGAGACTGTACTATCCAAGAGAGTAGGCATCGAACCCGCATCTAGGTTGAAAAGGGGAAAATCAGTAGCTAAGGAACAATTCTCGTGTCTCTTGGTTGAAGAAGGGTAGAAAGGCATGACAACGCAATAGAGAATGACTAGGTCGATCGGTTTGTTGTCCTCGCATAGGAAAAAGGTGGCTAAAGAGAACAAAAATGGGACGTAATCCACATATGTTGCCTGGATATTTATTGCTCTGGGCAACCATACCTCCCTCACCACTCTGCGTCCGTGGAGGTACATCGTACTGGTGCGCCCACTGTCCGAATGGGCCTCCCATGCTCTTATTGCCACTTTTTTTTCCTGTTAGTATAACGCCAGCAGTCAAGTCAAGCAATGCTACTGCTAAAGTGATGCCACATTTAACTAATGCCGCTCTCAGTCTAATGCCACCCATAAATTTAAGCAATGCCATTTAATGACACTGGATTATTTCAGGGATAGCTGTTGATTGTGGATGTATTAAAGATTTTTCAGCTAAGGCATTCTAATGCTGTTGCACAGGCAGTATACCAACGATGAAACTTGTTACTACCTTCCGATTTTTAAACTATTAATGCTTATAGATTACATACCTCACTTTCATGAGATAAGTTGATTTTTTTGTACAGTGTCACCAAAATGCCAAGGCGCTGATGTCATTTTATTTTGGTTAAACTGCACAGACAATTATGAAGACAAGAGGAAAGGTCAAGAGTGGGCACCTCCTCCTCCGGCTGTTCTCTTGAGGAGGTCTGTATGTTTGTCTCTAATGCCTGTCGACTACATACCTGACATCATGATGTAATGTTAAGTCATTTCCTTTTGTACAGTGTCACTGAATTGTCAAGGCGGTGATGGCATTTTATTTTAGTAGAACTGCACAACATTTTTCTTAAAAGAAGAGGAAAGGTCAGGAATGGCTCACTTTTGCAGAAAAAACTATGTATGCCTTCCTGACATCAGCCGTTGTTGCTTTATTTATTCCTTCAAACAGGTGGTTAGAAACAGTCTTGCTACCTTTTCCCATTAAGAAATTGGAATGATTATATTTGTGAGTCTATGCTTCAACTAGTGCCACTTTTAGAGTAATCACACTTTCAATATCTATGCAAATAGGGATGCTCAATTTTAGTGTAACTGCACAAAAAGTCCAACTGGTTCAACATTAGGAGCATGTTTTTTTCCAAACCTTTATATCCAATTGGTGGCACTATGAGCTATTCATTACGAAGGTACATGGTTTGCTACTATCTTGCTACTCTTTTTGTACTATCATTAGATAGTAATACTAGTGGTTTGCATGTGAATTTATTGGCAGGGTGGACCTACATTGGAGGTGCAGGACAGGATTCAATGATTGGATGCTCAATTTCAGTTGTATCGATTTCACCTCTTCCATCACTGCGAACATGGATATCCTTGGTCTGATGAAGAATAGGCGCTATATTTATGCTCTGAACCAGCAAATCAATTCAGTATGAAATTGTCCAGGGCAAAACATAACTGTATCAGATTGTCCAGTGCAGAACATGACAGATGCTAAGCGGAAGAGACATGTTTAAACTGAAAATACAAGGTGTGGTATATGTTTACTAGCTGCTTGATATTTGTGCAGACAGAGATGTCTGCCCGTTGCTATTTGGCAAACAAACAAAGTGCCCGCAATTTTGGTTGAACTGCACAAGAGAATAGTATAGTCACTGCATGCAGTGCCATTTGAAAATAGACATAGAAAGATTGGATAGTCACTTCATGGACTGCTGAAAAGTAGTACTGTACTATTTATTGGCCAACACTAGGTGCTTCATTGCTTTGGTATGATTATACAACGGGCATCATTTTGCCTAAGTTAAAGTTTATATTCTGAAAGAAGTCTCGCCGTGTGATCGAGAGAAGACCCAATCATATTGCAGTGGATGTTCCTCCATCATGTGTGGTTCATTCTCATGGTTCCAGCTGTTGGTGAAACCACTTACCTTTGCAAGAGGAATTGTAGACTTCACAAACAAATTTGTCTTTCAGTCTGTACTGAATGTTGGCCAAGAGAAGTATCCATGTTAGTAGGAAGAACATATGTTTTTTCTAGATCTTTGCTTTTGGAGCTACATATTTGTATATGATCTACGAATCATTGAGATGCATTAACATGTTGATCTTATGTATGGGAATCATACTAGTTAGTTTTAGTTGCGACGCAAGATCCGAAGTGGCTGATCTTTGCTTTTGGAGCTACATATTTGTATATGATGTGTGAATCATTGAGATGCATTAACAGTTACTTATTTCTGTTCGCTCAGTGTTTACAAGTTACTGATCGATCACTAGCTAGCCTACAAATGCGCTCCTGGCAGTTTTATTTGCGACGCAAGATGCGAAGTGGCAGTTTTTTGAATAAAAATGCCTACCTCTGAAGAAACTGACAGGCTACACTATCGATCCTACACGGATAAAAATGCCTACCTCTGAAGAAACTGACAAGCTACACTATCGATCCTACACGGATAAATATCGGATCACGCACGTACTACCTCCTTTCCGGTTTGCAGGGCTCAATTCAAGAAACGACCTACTCGATCCTACACGAATAAATAGCGGATCACGCACGTACTAGTACCTCCTTTCCGGTTTGCAGGGCTTAATTCAAACCTCTCACCAACCAAGGTACTCCCTCCGTCCGGGATTTATTAGTCCTGTGAGCAAAGCAGCAAGACCAAGGCTTGGCAATAATGAACGGCATGCAGAAGTTTAAGCCTAATTAATTCCAGCGATTTAAGTGGCTGCATGCGTGCCCTCGGCTGCGACTCGTTGCATGCTGCTTCGGGTACTACCTGCAAGCGATTCTCAGTGCCTGCATGCAGCCGGCCGTAATTAAGGCAGCTAACTGATGCGAAAAAATATACGCTTTAAATCCGTCGAATCATTATTGACAAGGAGGGAGATGATTCGAGTGCACTCGTTTGACCGCCATGCCGGCGTGCGACCCAGACGGGACGGGACGACACAATCATAATTTCAGTTTCTCTAGTTTTCCACGGCAAGCTGGCGTGCTAAGCCATTATGCATTGAATTCCGATGACCGCCGCGCTACCTTCTGCCTATAAGTACTGTTTCCCAGCCTTCTCAGGTGCCATCGTGACCCAACTCGCCATATCCTCATAAGCCCCCACCGGCCCGACGTCGCTCGCCACATCCGCCATGCCCCCGCCCGTCCGCGGTAGGCGACGCCGGAGGCGGTCACCACCGGAACTAGTGTTCGGGTTTTCACCGGAAGGCAGACGGAGGGAGGAGGCATTCTATCTGTCTTTAGATGGCAATGCGGAGATCGAGGAGTTGTTGGAGCGCGACCGCATGGCGGAAGAGCAGGAGTTGTTGGAGCGCGACCGCCTGGTGGAGGAGCAGCTTATCGCCGATTTGTGCCGCCAGCGGGAGATGGAGCAGCAGCGCACCAACGCTCTGAGTCGCGAGCAGAGTGCCCGCAACTGGGCCGACTACATGGAGGCCGGCGCCCGGCAAATAGCCCTGGAGGCTGTCGGGCACACACGCGTTCGCTTCGCCGATTTTTACTACCAGCTCGTCAAGTGGGTTTCCCGCTTGGAAGCCGAAGCTTCGGTGGACCACGCCAGCATGGAAAGGGCCAATGCGCGCGAGCAACGCGCCCTATCGCACCTCTGGCAAGTCCGAGGCGAGGTGGAGGATGCCGGTGCCGGTGTTTAGCATGGACAGCAGATGGCGGCCAGCATCATCTAGTTAGCTAAGAGTAAGTTAGTACTTGTACGCTACTAGAGTGTTAGTGGGAGTAGATAGTTAACTTGGCTATGATGGTTGTCAACGTGGAAGTTCAGTACTCTATATGTGGATCAGACCTGTTACTTTGCTCTGAATGTTGAACTTCCCGTTTGAACGTATGGAATGGGATGTTATTTTTTAAATGGGTTGTATTTGTCCTCCACGGTTTAGAGGCTGACTTTTGTGCCTAGCAAGTTGACGCGTACACAATCAGGAGATGATTGTACATGGAGAGGATGACAGCAGGGACCCGCCAAGGTCATGGCAGTATGCAAGCAAGTGCCTCCTTATTTCAAGCCAATAAAAAATGGCTCCTCCTAGTGGATTTCTGACATCTGGGTCCCATGCCATTGTCAACGTAGTCAATAAACGAGAGAATTGCACAACGAGCGGCTGACACCAGGGACCCAGCAGCTCGCCCATTTATTTTTGTTTTGGGTTAATTTGATAAATGCCACTCCAAATCTTGTGTATCCGAGAAATGCCACTGCAATTTCCAAACTTTGAAAAATTTCATTTCATGCCATTTCTAGTGGCATTTTTCGAAGTCTGGAGTGGCGTTTTTCAAAGTTTGCAAAAATTGCAGTGGTATTTTTCAAAGTTTGGAAATTGCAGTGGCATTTTTATGAATCGCCATAACTGGAGTGGCATTTATCTAATTTGTTTTTGAGACGGAAGGAGGGTGTCAACTGGGCTGTGCGGGACACTCTGGCCTGTCTAGACATCCTTTTCTTTTATGTTTACCACAGACCAGCCTAGTAGTTTTTTTCTTTCTGAAAATGGCTAGCCCAGTTCTTTTGTGATTTGTCAAGTAAGTCACTTTATCAGGCCTGTTGGGCTGCAAATCTTTCAAGACGAGGAGAGCTTCATTCGGCTGGCCGAGAAAATGGCCTATCAATAATGAGAAATGGGTTGTACATTTTTAAAACACATCAAACCAACAATTATTTTCAAATATCTTTTTTTCATTTCGAGATTTTAAATTGCATTGATTTTTATGCGTGGACAATTTATTGGATTTTATATTGATATACATTTATTTTTAAAATCAGTCTGAATGTGACTCGAAATTTCGGGATTAAAAACAGTTCAGACTGCACCGACATATGCAAAATTTTGTATAATTTTTTAACCGTGGCCACAATATGGGTTGTAATGCTAACATAAAGAATATGGGCTCCAAAAAAATCCGTAAGAATTAGAAAATGGGTTGTAAATTATTTGAAATAAGGGCAGATGGGCTGTATGCTGTTTTCCACAGATTTGAGGCTTTCCACAGATGGCCTGTATACTGTTGGATGTCCATCCAACGGCCGTCGTGCTTCTTCAATCTCTGCTCTTCCTGCTCCAGCCGCTCAAACAAGCGCCGGCGGGACTGCCTACTCCCTCCTCCCCGCGGCCGGCTGTGCTGCCGCGCAGGCCTCACCGCCCCACCGTACTCCCATCGCTGGCCTAGCCATCCCTCTACTCACCCACACCTGTTGTTATTCTCCGGCGACGGCAAACGAATCAGTAAACCCTCGTACAGTCGTACTCCCCTCCGCGTGGGAAACAAAAACAACGGCCGAGTCTTCCCTGCCTCCGTGTCGTTCCCTTCCTAGGCCTCGCCGTCGTCCACCGCCCTGGTGCTCTTGGCGTGGCGTGGTCAGCATGGTCAACGACCGACATGCATCTGAAGTGGACTGTACGTGGAGAGGCTAACAGCTGAGTCCACGGCTGCACGCAAGGAAATGCCTCCTTATTACGCGCAAAATAATGATTTACTCCACCTGACATCTGGGACCCACCGAAACGGCCTCTGTATTTCACGAAAAAAACTTTACCGCCGCCGACAGCTCGGACCCACTAGCTATATCTTCGCACGCAAGGAAGTGCCTCCTTATTACGCAGAAAAAAATGAATACCCCCTGCTAGCTGGGACCCAGTATAGTGGGCCTACTAAGTTGACGGGGACGAAGGGCTTTGTCAACTTAGTCAATATGCACGATTCTAGCTCGACTGACCGTACGATGTCCATCCAACGGTCGTAGTGCTTCTTCAACCTCTGGTCTTCTTGCTCCAGCCGCCCAAAGCAGCGCCGGTCCTGCCGCCTGCTCCTGCCTCCCGTGGCCAGCTGTGCTGCCGCAGAGGCCTCACCGTCCCCATACTACTCCCACTGCTGGCCAGGCCATCCCTCCACTCCACTCATCCACACCCCCTATTATTCTGCGGCGAGGGCAGCACAGCCGAACCAGTGAACCCTCGTACTCCTCTTCGCGTGGGCATCCACTGCCGCGTCTTCCCCGGCTCCGCGTTGTCCCCTTCCTAGTCCTCGCCGTCGTCCACCGCCGTGGTGCTGTCGGGGCGGCGTGGTCAATGTGGTCAACGACCGAATTCCATCGGAAGAATACTGTACGTGGAGAGGCTGATAGCTGGGTCCACGGCAGCCGCAAGGAAGTGCCTCCTTATTATGCGGAAAATAATTATTCCTCCACCTGACAGCAGGGAACCACCGGATGCCCACCAGTATATCGGGAAAAAAACGTTTGCCCCTGACTGCTGGGACCCACCCAACGGGCAACCGTATTTTGCGAAGAAAACGTTCCCCTTCTGTCAGCTCGGACCCACCGGAAGTGCCTCCTTATTACGCACAAAAAATGAATACCCCTGCTAGCTGGGACCCACCTTGGTGGGAGGCTGACTTGTGGGCCTACTAAGTTGACGGGGACGGAGGGTGTTGTCAACTTAGTCAATATGCACGATTCTAGCTCCAGTGACCGTATGATGTCCATCCAACGGCCGTAGTGCTTCTTCAACCTTTGGTCTTCTTGCTCCAGCTTCCCAAACCAGCGCTGGTCGTGCCTCGTGCTCCTGCCTCCCGTGGCCGGCTGCGATGCGTCGGAGGCCTCACCGCCCTCTACTACTCCCACCGCTGGCCAGGCCATCCCTCTACTCACCCACACCCCCTGTTATTCTGCGGCGACGGCAGCCTCACACCGCAGCGAACCAGTGAACCCTCGTACTCCTCTACGCGTGGGCATCCATTGCCGCGTCTTCCCCGGCTCTGCGTCGTCCGCTTCCTAGGCCTCGCCGTCGTCCACCGCCCTGGTGCTCTCGGCGCGGCGTGGTCAACGTGGTCAAGGAACGGCTTCCATCGGACGTGGACTGTACGTGGAGAGGCTGACAGCTGGGTCCACGGCCGCAGCAAGGAAGTGCCTCCTTATTACGTGCAAAATAGTTATTCCTCCACCTGACAGCGGGGACCCTCCAGACGGGCCACCGTATTTCGTGAAAAAACGTTTGCCCCTAACTGCTGGGACCCACCAGCTACATCTTCGCACGCAAGGAAGTGCCTAACAGTCGGGACCCACCTGGTCGAAGCGTACGTAGCGTTGTCATTCTGGTCATGAACGTGTACGTACATATATACTGGTGGATGTAGAGGCGCGCACATGTCGTAGTAGAGGCGCGCACGTAGCATGTACACGTACGTACAGCGGCCAGGGTGCAAGAAAGAATATACGGCCATGTATGTGTACATACGGGCGGGGTCTCGAACGCCTACTCGCGCATACGTACGGCCAGGGCTCGTGTACATGGCTGGGTCGGAACGGAGAAACAGCGTCGTCGTCATGTTCATGGGGAGGCAACGGAATGCGTCATGTTCATCGGGAGGGCTTGGACGGAACAGGTGATGGAAACGAGGCCTAGCGTACCGCAGAACAGAGGAAACGGCCTTGTGTTCGACCGGCCACGTTCGAAACGGGATCCTGTTCATCGGGAGGGGTCTGGCGTACCGCAAAACGGAGGAAACGGACCTCCTACGGTCGAAACGGGGGTCCTGTTCATCGGGAGGGGTGTGGCGTACCACAAAACGGAGGAAACGGACTTGTGTTGGAGCGCTACGGTCGAAATGGGGGTCCTGTTCATCGGGAGGGGTGTGGCGTACCGCAAAACGGGACTCCACGGGATACTGTTCATCTCCACCGTCGACCCCCTCCAGCCTCCACGAGCTACTGTTCATCCACCGTCGACCTCCTCCAGCCTCCACCTGCGACTGTTCATCCACGGGCTCCTGTTCATCCAGCCTCCACCGCGCGCTACTCCACCGGCTACTGTTGAACCAGCCCTCTCCACGGGCTCCTGTTCAACCACCCATCCACGGGCTACTGTTCATCCTGCCCTACACCGTCTACTGTTCATCCAGCCCTCCACGGGGTGGTCCTGTTCATCCAGCCCCAACCGGCTCGATCGATCGGGGTCCTGTTCATCCACCCCCACTGGGAACTGTTCATCCACCCCCACCCCGCAACGCTCACTGTTCATCTAGAGGCAGCATCGATCGGCTTCAGTTAGCAGCAGTAGCGAAGGGATCGCTCGATCGGGTTCAGTTAACAGCCATCGATCGATCACTCGGGTTCAATAACGCGTAGACTGCAGTGCAATCGCTTGGGTTCAGTTAGAGCCAACGCCTCGCACACACACGCGTACGTGTACGAGAGAAGCACGCATCGCTCTGCCCCGACCTCCCACCGTAACCGGGAACTCCCCAAAATTTTCCTCCCCCTCGCTTCTACCATGGTTTTTTCCGTCATGGACGGCCCAAAGAATGTCATGCAGCTGCGTCTCCGGCCCACCCAGGATGAAAAGCCCATTTTCTGTCATGGTTTTTTGTCATGGAAGTAGTAGCCCACCACATCTATGATGATACCGGGTTTTGTCACAATTATCGTCATAGAAGTGTCATATGTATGACAGAATTTTTTTTTGTTCGGCCCAAAATGTCACGGATGTGTCTTTTTTTGTAGTGATTGCTGTGTTTTCTTTTATGTGCATACAACAAGAATGCATTCCGAATATTCATGCGTTCTTGTTAATGCAGTGACTAAAAACACAGTGTGAGAAAAGCGAAAAAAATGAATCATGAAAACGACACTGATCCTTGGTTTTCTCAAAGGCCGCAAGCGCCCCCTTGGGATGCAGCAGAGTACAATCAACTCATTTCCGCAGGGCCGTTGCTGGCACTACTAGAGCAGTACACGAACATCGGTACGATGCATGATAAAAATGGAACAGTTGACATGTTTGTGGGGAGGAAAAATGTCATTCTACTTATGTGCTACAATGTCCTTATTCATGGGTTCTTATGACACAACCACACACACAGGGATACCATGGCAAGTTCCAACGCAGGGCGCTAACGCTGATATATGTACGGGAGAACAACTTCAAGTAGCCAATGTGGCAAATCAAGGTAACACATATAAAAATAGCATATTGATGTGGCCAAGGAAGAAAACTTGCAAGTATGGCAAGGACATATGAGTTTTTTGAAAAAACGCAGGACCATCATGTAGCATGTGGCAACAGGTGGCAACCAGGTACCTACCATCAACGTCGTACACATGTGAGTCATATTAAGTGATTCTGTGGACAGGGAATCAGGAAAAGGAACATAGGTGACATTGGTGTTTACGCGGTGTCAATACAAAACACAGTTGCCATGTCTGGTCAACTCCAGTTGCCGTGTCTAGACAACTACAGTTGCCATGTATGGACAACTGTCGTTGCCATGTCTAATCAGCTGTGGTTGCCATGTCTAAACAACTATGGATGCCAAGTGTGAACAAATCTGCTTGCCATGGTTGAACCACTACATGTGCCATGTTGTAGAAACTACGGTTGCCATGCATCGACCAACTTCTCATGATCGCATGTTGTTATGGTGGAACAACAACATCAAAGGTATCGTGGCAAGCTTCACCGTTGCAGGCCATCGCTATTGCAGATAGAGCACAACAACTTGAAGTGGCAGACCAGCTTAGATTAGCACGTGCGACACAACAAGGTAAAAAATGTGAACCAACAAAACAATAGTGCATTTTGCTTTTGTGGAAAAGCATGGGGGAAAGTGGATTCGTCACGGTGGTGGCAGCAAACAACAAAATGCTACCAAGTGGATACGTGCAATAGTCGTCTATGGTCTTCAGGATTTGTCAATTACTGGCTGCATGTGTATGCCATTCGTGATTAACTCCATTTGCCTAGTGGGCTCATTCCTAGAATGCAAGTTTTGATGTTAAAGATGCTAGTTGCCATGTCTTGGCAATAGTAGCTGCCATGTTTGTTGGACTATAGCTGCCATGGCTGAAAAACTGCAGTTTCCATGTATGGCCAGATGCAGATGCCATGGATTGCTGTATGAATGATATCATGCCAAATTAGATGTAGTTGCTATATTCCGTTACGATAAACCTGGCATTCAAGCAATACTGCTTACACATGCACCTGTTTTTTTGCAGGTGCTTCAACTACAATCAACAGCGGCACGGGGACATTTACTGCGGGAACCTCGGAGCACACGGAAGGATCATTCCACGAGCAAGTCAACAATGCTGCCACAAACAATGCAGAATCAGTGTCGGAACTGGCAATCGTTGCAACAATGATGATAAGCACACCTGTGCACACCAGCACAAGCAACACTCAAGCAGATGAAACAGTCGCCAATACTGAAGTGAATGATGAAACTGATGACGAAGTGCAAGGGGAGGAAGAAGATGGGCAATCGGAAATCATGATACCTCAACCACCATATGTTGGGCAGAGATTTGCTTCGTTTCAAGATGCCAAGGAATACTACCAAAGATATGCAATGTTCCATGGGTTTGCGGTGAACACCGAATACCATAGGAAAATAAAAAACTAACGAGTACAGTAGAGGTGAGATAAGGTTCTACAAGGCACGCAGGAACAAGAAGGGTAAAGGTGTTATTCCTGTCGTGCCGGAACGAAAGAGAGGCATCGTTCTCAAGACAGAATGCCCTGTCCGGTGTAAGCTAAACACAAATGGAGCATGGTGGGTGGTCGCCGAATATTTCGAAGAACACAACCACGAACTCATAGAGAAGTTTGACCTGGTAAAATTTCTGAGCGCCTGTAGAGGATTCAGCCCCCTCGAGAAGAAATTCATAAAGTTGCTACATGATTGTAACGTCGGTCCATCAAGAATGGTCCAAATACTATCCCTGATCCATAGCGGAGATGATAGTGTGAGTAGCATGCCCTACATATCAGTAGACGTCACAAACCTAAAGGCAAAGTACCATAGAGAGAGCAGGTTGGCTGACATAGAAGACACAATAGCCTACTTAGTAGAGAAAGCAAAAGCAGATACTGATTTCTTCTACAGGATAAGATTGGACGATGAGGACCATGTCAGAAACATGTATTGGGTGGATGGTGCTGCAAGAAGAGCCTACAAACATTTTCGTGATTGCATTTTGTTCGACGCAACATATATCACTAACATGTACAAGATGCCCTGCGCTCCATTCATAGGAATAAATAATCACAATCAGTCATTGCAGTTCGGTTGCAGATTCGTTCAGAATGAAGATACGGATGGTTACACTTGGCTGTTCAAAACCTTCTTGGAGTGCATGGGTGGACTTGCCCCGATGAACATAATAACAAACTAGGATTTTAGCATGCGTGCAGGCATAGAGGAGGTCTTTTCGTTGGTAGTGCACATGCACTGCAGGTGGTATATTATTAAGAAGGCCGAGGAGATGCTAGGACCATTCTTTGCTGACCGTCTAGAGCTACACAAGGCATTCTAGTTGTGCGTGGACCACAGCTTGACGGTGGAGGAGTTTTAACGGAGCTGAACGACTATGATTGAAACATACCAAGTCCAAGACAATGAGACACTTACTAGCCTATGGGAGAAGCGGATGTATTGGGTGCCGGCCTACTTCATGCAGTGCTTTTTTCCATTTCTGCAGACTACTCAGCACATCGAGGGGTTCAATGTTGTTTTGAAGCGGTACATGAGCCCTGGCAGCTCATTGCTGAAGTTTGCTAAGCAATACACAACTTTGCAACAGAAAATACTAGGATCTGAGCTACAGCAAGAAGCAAACACCGTGCTCAAGTAGCCTAAATTGCTAACATATTTACCGATGAGAGGCAGATGAGAAAGATATACACCAACAAGATTTTTAACAAGTAAGTGGATTATCTAACCGTCTTATTTGCACCACCATGAAGATAGTAGTTGCCATGTAGAATGCAATGTAGTTGCCAACTTTTTGACATGCTCATCTATTGAAAAATAGTCACTGATTACATTGTAAGCATAAACTGTAGTTCCCATTTGAAATGAATTATAGTTGCCATGTGTATTGAACTGTAGAAGTCTAGTCGACATGTGTATTGAACTGTAGTTGCCATGTGTAATGAATTGTAGTTGCCATGTGAAATGATATGTCGTTGCCATGTGAGACAAAACTGCATTTGCCATGTTAAATAAACTGCATTTTCCATGTTAGATGTTACGCAGTTGCCATGTTAAAGATAATGCAGTTGCCCCGTGGAAACAAACAATCCAAAAAATGTGGGAAAAAGGCTTTCCATGCCATCATTGATTTTAATACATTTGCTATGTTGTGACCTACCTCAACATAAGAAGTTAAAAACATCATATAAGAGTTTGACAAGCACAAAAACATGTAGATTCCAGGAATAAATAAAGCGTGCCAGCATGTACACAGCTTACCAATTTGACGAACATACGTTCAAGGTGTGTTCTCTAATGGGCATGTCTTATTCAGAACCTGAAGACCCGGACATGGGAAGAAACTACTTTGTCAAGGCCTCGATAAACGAAGGCGAATACTACTGCCAATGCCGCAAATTCGAACATGACTGGATTGTGTGTTGTCACATACTCAAAATAATGGACATGCACGCGGTCACGCGATTGCCCCACCATTTCACACGACGACGATGGACTTGGGACGCTGACGATGCGTTGGAGCCACAAACATCAAATGCAGTTTTGGTTGTGCATGCTGATAGACCAGAGGCAACCATGGACGTCGTGAGGTACGTTGTCTTAACCAAGAACTATGTTGAGCTAATAGATGAAGCATGCAAGAGTGATGAGACAGTGATGGTGGCAGAAAAACACAGGAAGGCCCTGAAAAGAGAGCTTGATGAGATCAAAAAGAGGAAGGCTGAAGAAGCCTTACACACGTTCCCCCGCACCTCAAGTGTGCCTTCGTCCACGGGTCCGTCCTTTGAAAACTCAGAGGTAGGGTCCGGAACAGCAAGCACGCAAACCCAGTTCAGGAACCCGCCCTGTTCCATCACAAAAGGGCATCCAAAAGAGGTGAGATACAAATCGGGGTTGGAAATTCAAGCAAAGCACAAGAAAACAAACAAAGGAACGGGCAATCCGTAAGCAGCTGTGGAGGATTATACCTTAGGTGTTGGTGACAATTTTGTAAAGTAGATGGTCAAGATTTTTAAAAATGCGAGAATGACTATTGGTGGACAACAGAATTTAAAGAAACCGCCATGTATGCATGACTAAAAAAAATGCCATGTAGGTGCTACTAAATCTGCCATGCAACTTCCATCGAATTTGCCATGTAATTGCTACTGAATCTGCCATCGCGTAGATTTTCGTTTTTAGTCCATGCATTTTTGTTTCACGCATATTGTATTGTATACATACTCTGAACGAACTAGTTGAAACGACCACGTGCAAAAACACAAGAGAGAACAGTTGCTATGAACTACCATGCTAACTGATACAGTTATCAATGCAAAAAACCCCAAAACAAAACAAAACGAATACTTTCACTATCCGTGCCTAATCACCTACATTTGCCATGTTTCAGGCATCATAGACGCATTCAAACACCCAACTGGTACTCACAATCACAAAGACATAATAGTAGTGAACATAAACGTAGTTGTTGTCACACCTAAGCAGGTTCAGGTCCGCACATATATTACAAATATCCAATGGCACTCACACGCCACCACTATATACTAGACCACGGGGATGCAGTCATAACATAGCACACAAGCATAGTTTTAAAAGAACAAGGTGATACCTTACATTCCTCAGCCACAAAATTTAAGGTAGGCATGCGGTATGGAGCACCACGTAATCACTTGTACTTCTTGTTGACGGTTTTGACAGCTCCCTCTATGAACTGTCGTGCGTTAGCCCGCGTGTTGAAATCTTCATTCATCAACAAGTTCCATGTGTATATTTTATGGAGCTCGACGACCATTGCAGCTGTGACCACAGGGACCCGTCGACCTTCCCAGTTTGCAAAGTATTCCAACGTGTGAAAGCCGCAGTCATGCCTATAACGAAAAGAAACAGGTGAACTCATGCCAACAGAAAAAATGATAAACTTCGATGAAGAGGTGAAAAGGTTTAAAATTGATGTGGAGGACACATGAAAAAGATAGTAATTACCCGTTTCCTTGCTTCACAGTGTTGACATACTCGATTGGAAAATGACTGATATGGATCTTTGAGTTTTTGTAGTGATGGTTCCATGTCTCTTTCAGGTTGTTGATGAAGAATTCAGCATGTGTAGTAAGGTCTGCGTCTTCTCCTGAACGGATTGAATCAAGCACCTCGAATCGTTGGTTCTTCAGGCCAAGGCAAATCGCGTAGTGGTGACCACACTTGTCATCTGGGTTGTGTGGTGCAAGCTCCTGGAACATGGGGAACATGAACTGCAAGTAAAAAAGAGGAAAAAAAAATAGAGTTCACATCAAAATAGATTGATGTAGTTGGAAAAATGATATGTAAAATTATTGCCAGATGCAGTAAGAGATATATGAATAACCAAGCATCAAGTGGTTAAAGTGAACACATCGAAAATGTTTATTTATCATGTGTAATTAAAAGAAGTTGCCATCCATGTATAAACAAAGTTGCCCAATATTTTAAGTGAAGTTGCCACATAAGTTGCATTAAACGGTCAAACTTATTTTACATGGCAGCTATTGCCACATGAAACGTCTGTCACAAAAACAGTATGTAAACCACATATTAGGTGCAACTACTGACAAAAACATACCATGCAAAAAAATGTACACCGAGAAGAAACACTCACATATTTCTTCAGTGTGAGCTTGAATTCACCATGCGCGGCAAACTGCTTCCTCAGAATTTTATGGTGGAAGTCACCATACCATATTTTGCAGGTCACGCTGTACTGCATGATCGTCTTGTCGGGACAAATGTCCGTACGCCTGTTGATGAAGTCAATCCCACACACAACTACATTCTTCGACATTTTGCGCCTCACAGACTCGGCAAGATCACCCAGGTCGACGTATGTCGCATCACATTGTATGATTTTGGTTCTATCCAAACATGAGCTGGATGAAAATGATATAACATGAAAGAATCATGTCTACTAAAAAATAAAAATAAACGTAAACAACGCATGGCTGGAAGAGCAAAGGAAGATATCAGAGAAAAGCAAAGTGAGGGGTTGTGTGGTGTGGACATTATGCTTTCAGCTCCTTCATGTGCTTGTTGTTCGACCTCGCATTTCCAAAACACTTGATAATATCAATAGCTGGTTCTGCTCCTTTGTGGCCTTAACATCGGGCTCAAAGTCATCCACTAGGGGTGCATGAACTACCCTAGTCTGCCTCAAAGATCCAAGGGTGGCACTTCTAACGGTATCCACGGATACTGACTCAGCAGGCACGTTAGAACTTGAATGCCCCAGACCCCGTGAGGACCTCCTCTTCAATGCTTTCTCCTCAATCCTACGGTAAGCTTCATCGAGTGACGGCGAAATCTCCTCAGGGGTGGCTGGAAGAATAAAACAGTGGGTTAGGAAGCTTGGAAACAACAAGTTATTGTGAAAAAAGTTCAGACTGTGAACTGTAGGTGCTAATAAGAAAGTGTCTATGTCAAATTTCACTTGGTAGACAAAAATGTATCACAAATGGGAAGTGTACTATTGTTGCCATGTGGCAACAACTTCAAATGCCATGTGCATTGCACTGGAGTTGCCATGTGGTGACAATTGCAGTTGTCGTGCACGTTGAACTGGAGTTTCCATGTGGCAACAACTCGAGTTGCCATGTACATTGCAAATGTAGTTGCCATGTGGCAACAATTGTAGTTGCCATGTGGCAACAACTGTAGTTGCCATGTGCATCTCATGAGATTTTCCATCACCAGTAAGAAACCAAAAAGTTTGTGACAAAAGTGAGACAAAAATGTAGAAACAAAATGATAAACATAGAAAAATGTACCTTACACTATCGGCTCTGCAAACTTCACAACCTTCCTGCCATCAACCATTGGTTGCGCCATCATTAGGGCCATGCCTGCTGGGAAAGCAAAGGCAACTGGCACGACATCTTGCACCACTGGTTCATCTTGAGTGCGATTGATGCCAGGGATAAAGCTCGGTGGGGTGAAAGCCATTGGGTGCCTCTCCTGCCTACCAGCCGGATCGCGAGCAAGTTGCTTGGAAAAATCTAGAGGTGACAGATCAACAAACATTTCTACCTCGTCTTCTACAGGATCATCAGGCTTATTAGTAGGGTGGGGCGTGCTGTCAGTGGTCTCAATCGCAACTTTCTTGCCTATCTGTTTGTTTGGGCTGTAGGGGACACCAATGTTGACTGGGATCTTAGAAGTGCGCAGATTTAAGCTGGTGTTCGCCACGGCGATGAAAGACATAGTCTGCTTCGAACGTTCACCTCCTTCAGTCATGCACGACTTGCCACTTGCATCAGTTGTATTTCGGACTTCCGTTTTCTCCATAACATTGCTTTTGGCAGAAGGTGAGAACATTGTGGAAACAGGCACATAACCAGAGTCACCTCTACTGCTCATAGCTACATCTGGTGCATTGGATATTTGTGCAGGATGCTTGCGGGGGCTACGCCGCCTAGGTGGCAGACCAGCTCGCGCAACGGTCACCTTAGTAGCCTCTGGACCACAAGCAGCTGGAGCTGTTGTGCGATGAGTCTCACCTATGGATGGCCTCTCATTCTGAAATGTATCCGCAACCCCTTCTTTTTTGGACACAGAAGTGCCACCAGCCACACGCTTGGAATCCATATAAGATGAGCGGGAATCTTCCTTGTTTAGGTTGATCTCGGAAGCGTCCACTTCAACACTTGTTGATTGGGTGGCATGGGTCACAACAGCATCCCTCATTGCCACCAGAGTGGGCAATATCTGAACAGTCCTGGCAGATACTAACTCGTCACTCCTAGATGTACGAATGCCTGTTGTTGTAGTCTGCACATCTGCAACCGGCGGAGATGGTCGGCCGCTTGCATCAGAGCTAGTGGGAATAGTGGACGGTGCTGCAGCAGTTTTGTCGACTGGCGGCTCATGAATATCCGAGTTGCCACTTGTCGACAACTTGGAGTGGATGCGTTCAAGTGGGTCTTTGGTAGTGCGTTTGGTTGAGCGTGTAGTAGTCTTCTTCACCCTGCAAAAGAAGACACATGAAGAGTGCAAGAAGGTGAGAAAAATAATTGCCATGGTAGTCATCATAAAATGAAAATGTGATATGCTAGGGCTGCCATTTGAAAACAAGTTATGGATGAACACACATGAAATGCAAAGAGGTTGAAGTTAGTGGAAATCTACCAGTTGCCATATGAGTGGAAAATATTTTCCATGTGTTCTAGTTAGCAGTTGCCATGCAGAAAGAAGCAGGAGTTGCCATGCAGCAAATTTAGATAATAAAAAACAGCAGTTGCCATGTGGGACAGATAGCAGTAGCCATGTGGCAAGTTAGACAGCTGCCATGAGAAGCAGATAGTAGTTGCCACAGGAATAGATCAAGTAAAAGGTTGTATATGATTTAGAATGCATCAACCAAAAATAGCATTAGGACAAATAAAAAATAGGGAGAACCCACCTCTTCATTGTCTTTCTCACGTCTTCCAGCACGACAGGATCACCGGTGTTGGACGTCGATGTGCGAGAGACGACCTAGTGGAAGTGGTAGCATCAGCAGTGGGAGCCCCCTTGTTCAATTAGGCAGAAACACGGGTTGGCGTGGGTGCTTGTTTCTTCTTAACTGATCGTCCACCAGCTGTCGCCTCACTGCACGTAGAAAAAATGGCAAAAAGATACCAAATGTGAGACACAAAAATCATGGCGCACTTAGCAAAAATGAAAACAGGTTCGGGCTGTTAAAAAGGAAGGACAAACGAAATGCTAAATAGACGTCGAACCTCCTCCTAGAAGCTACATGATCGGCCCTACACCTCTTTCCATCAGAGCCTTGCCCAGCATCCTCTGGATCCCTACCCCTCTTTGAGAGTGACACCCCCGTGTCTCCCGCAACCATTCGATCAATGCCTTCCTCCAGTGGAGGAACTTTTGGTGCAGCCGTATCGTTCTTACCACCTACAGGAAATTCAACATGTTCATCATCGTTGGTTTCATATTGCACATTCCCCATTTCATCGTCATCGTACTTCTCGGGACTAGCATCTCCACCTAGCTCATCTTGCGTGTCAGGTAGTTCCTAAGAGCTGTTGTAGTCATACCGGCCACGGCAACCAGTTGGTCGATGCGTCCGTTCTCCAACAAATGATGTGAACGGCCTCGCAGCCTCATCGCTGTCAGAACCATTAAGTGCCGTCCAACCCTCGACCAACTTCCCGAGCAAGTTGGTCATGCCGGAAGCAAACTGCCTGACTAGGTGCTCAACAGGTGCCCTCGCCTGAGCAGAAAACAAAAAGCAACAATAATGAAAACATATTAGAGTCACGTGCGTAAGAAAAATAAGCCAGAACAACCGTAAAGAGATATTGAATGCAAGAAATTATAAATTCAGAAAACAAATAAACATCCTTGATTACCTCGGCAGGACAAGATGGAGCTGGATGCACATCTATCCACTTGCCAAAGTTTTGTGGCCCACCAAACACACTGTAGTCTATAGCATGCTTGGCCATCAGCTGAAAAACAGCGAAAAACAACTAAGATGTCAAAAGAAATAAGGAGAAGTGACTACAATTCATAGATTGCAAAAAAGGAAAAAAGGAGTTTCGACACGGAATGGCGGAGTTGCCGTATGGGATCAAACATGGGTGCCATGTGCAGACAACCATGGTTTCCAAGGTATTTATCGCTTGTTAGCCATAAATGTTTGCCGTATGGGGATTTTTTCATATTTTATGCAACATCAAAATTCAAGAATGTCGTGCAAGAAAAAAGGCAGAACTAACCTTCAGTTTTCCATATTTTGTATCACATATCCACTCTACGGCAAGCACAACCTTGACAGCATCATACGTCCACACAGAGATAGAAAACTTATGTGGAGGTAGCGGGCCTCCTATCTCAGTAAAGTTGACAGTTGACAAATCAAGACGATCGACGTACATGAGCTGGTATACACAATAAAAAGCAAGCTATGTAAGTTGCCATCATGCTATGTTGAAAGAAGCTTATGCAGTTTCCTTGAGTCACAAGTTGAAAAGAAGGGAAGAAAGATTTGCCATCTATCTATGTTAGTTGCCATCATGCTATGTTGGTAGTTGCCATCCTATTATGCTGGTAGTTGCCACATGTTCAACATAGTAGTTGCCATCCTATTATGCTGGTAGTTGACACATGTTCAACATGGTAGTTGCCATCCAGATTGTATAAAGAGAATAAATTTATGAAATGAACACTTTTTGTGTTGTAGAAAAGTGCTATTGCCTTCTAGGCAACAACTATAGATGCCATGGATCAAACAGAAATCACTTTGACATGTAAAAGAGTCACAAAAAATGAAACAAAGGGTTGCCATGCACGATCTCCTACGGTTCCCATAAAAAAAGGGAAAATACAAAATTCAGTTAAAAGATCAGTCTAAAACTTTGGGTTGTCAGACTATGGCCAAACAGAGATACCAAAAATGCAAAACAATTTGGTTCACACTTATGAAATGTGCAATGTTGATTTAGGGAAAGAATGAACCGTGATAAGACCATTTGCAAAAGAGTAGGGAAAAAATACCATTAGGTGCAAGTGACAGCCCTTCTGGTACATCTTGTTTGAGAATGCATCATGCAGGAAGTCTGCGATGAATTTACACCAATTCATGTTCTTAACATCTTTCTGCTTCGCCTGCACAACACATTTTCAGGACAAAAATATGCCGCATCAGCATTCAAATAAAAACATCAAAAAACTGGTAGTGACTAGCTTCTAGGTGACATCAGAATCAAATGATTGTAGGGGAAAAGAAGTAGAGAGAGAGCATTCACCAGGATAGGGAAGCACTAGTTGCTTGGGCGAAGAGATGTGGTAGGCGCAAAGACAGCTAATATCAAGTACATGAGCAGATTCATCTTAAATACCTCGCCATGCGTTCTCATGCCCTCCAGCGAAGTTGCCAGCACAGTCGTATTAGGCATGGATGCCATCACAGGAAACAAATGGGCAAACAAAGCTTCCTCAATCTCATTGTCCACCTCATACGGTACTTTGATTTCTCCACGGGGCACACCCAAAGTGCAGAACACAAATTCCTCATCCAAAGGCAGTCTTCCACGTCCCGGAATCACGAACTCCCTAGATGCAGGCTCATATATCTTAACGAGCTAGTCGCATACATGATTTACTAGGTTCTTGCACCGAACATCGATCAGAGCCTGCATCCCCATCTCACCGGTAGCTCCCTTCTGCTCATCAGTAAATCCCTCAATCAATATAATCAGGAGTTCTTACGAAGCCCTGTTGCGCTGACGTTTCTTTTTCTGCATAACACAAAAAGGATCATTTGTTGCCATGTTCAATGTAGTGAGAATTTAGTTCTAACAAAAGAACAAAGACTCAGTGTCAAATTAAAACATAGGGGGGAGAGTGACCTCATCGCCATCTTTAGTCCGACCGGTCGCACGATTCTGTGGCGGTAACTCCATGAAGTCATCATCATCATCTTGATGGTCACCGCGAGCCATTGTGCTACGATAAGAACAAAAACACGTTAGGGAGAAATGAAAACATGACCGGTGGATACGGAAAGAAATGCATGAAGTAATGATTCACTATATATCATGGATGAACAAAAATGAAAACTGCCATGGTTACCCCAAAGTTTAAGCATCTGAAAAAGTCTGTAATTGCCATGTGCTAAACATGCATAAAAGGCTGAAAAATAATCAAATGGAAAAGCAATTACAGAAACATGGCAACTGCACATGTGTGTGCTGCTTAAGGAAGCAGTTGCCATCTACCAGAATCAACTTACCATGTTGGCTACAATGAAAGTGGCAAATGAGGCAGAACAGAGGAAGACCCGACTAGGATTGTCCAACATAAAATGTGGCAACTAACACATTGGCTTCCGAAAAAGTACAGGTCACATCTACTAGTCTCAAGTTGCCATGTTAACAAACAAAAGGTGTGGCAACTAAGGCACTTCAAAATAGGGCGGACAACTTCCATTGTACAACATATAATGTGACAACTCACACCCTAGCCTCATAAAAAAATGAGTTGCCATGTAGTGCAATTAAATATGCTTAGATATCAACAATCAGCATGAGAAACGTAGTTGAGTGTATTGTATAGTCAAACTGCCATTACTCTGGATATGACATGGCAATTGCAAAGGTGATTCACAAAATTAGTTGCCACTTAGAGGATATTTGTAGGCAAACAAATGTAATGAAAATTGCCGTGACTGCCATTAGCACACACTTAAATATGCAACTACCTAGGTATAGAAATCATACACAAAAATTACTCCCTGACTTGGATCTCACAAACTAACATTATCCTACAAATAACATGACAACTGACATAGTTGATTCAGAAAATTAGTTGCCATTAGTGATGATAGTTGTTGAAATTGCCATAATTGTCATTATCCTACATTTTGAAATGCACCTAACTAGATCTATGGTTCATTCACAACTATCATACCCTGAGTTCAACAACCAAAAATGCCCTAAAAACACGGACTGATGCCCATATCGTTCGAGGCAAATCAGAACTAACAGCTAAAAAAATACTCGCGCAAGCACAGGCAAGTACAGATGTGGTTGCCGACCGGGCGAGCCTCACTCGCATGACCGCCACCGCGACGAAGACGAAACCATGCAATGCCGCCCTAAATGGCAAACACGCGACTCCACCGCCGACGGGGACACCGGAGCGCCGCGAATCCGCCGGAATCTCGAGAAAACTCGAGGGGAAAGTGACCATAGAGGGAGGGGGCAGAATTCGCAGGGAGGAATGTCACCACGAAGGGAGCCTTACCTTCTCACTGCGGCTGCTCCGGCGATGACACTCCGGCCCGGTGAACCCCAGCAACGACCGCGAATGCCGTTGACTCTTCCGCCGCCGCCTCCTCCTCCTCCACTCGTCCTGTCCTCCAATCGACTGGAACCGATGTGGATGGTGGGTTGGGGAGAAGTGAATACGTGTGGGAGTAATGAACCACAACGAAGGGGGATGGCGAGTCGAGGGAGGCGCCAACCGAAGTCGTGCGTGGCGTGCGGGCACGACGATAGTTCCACCGCATGCCCCGACTCGCAAACCGCCATCGTCCGAGGGAGAAACGGCATGCGGGCGAACCAACTACACACCACACACAGGTTTTGTCCTACGTGGCACACGAAATATGCCATCCCGTGTCAAGATTCGTGCACAAATGAATCAAGGACGATCAACACGTGTGGGCGAGTTGGAGAAGTGCCACACGTGTCAACGTTAGTATTTCCGTTTAGTTTTTCTAACAAAAGAGCCCATGCCTCGCAATGAGAGAAAAAATAATCATAATCTTCAATAGCCATGACTATATTTTGTTGCATTATCGGGGTACACTATCACTCTTAATTTCATGAAATCATGAATATTTTTTTAAACTCGTGCACACATTTGAAATCGTGAACATTTTTCAAATTTATGGCCATTTTACAAATTTTCGAACATTTTTTGAAATAAATAACATTTTTTGAATTCATGAATATCTTATACTATTTGCAAACATTTTTTTAAAAATTGTGAACATTTTATTAAACAATTTTCTTGAATCGGCAAACATTTTTAGAATCGACGAACAATTTTTGGAAGTTGGTGAAACAACTTTTGAAATTCACGAATTTTTTATTTAACAAACATTTTTAAAATGCAAAATCATTTTTTGAATCGGTGAACTTTTTTGAATTTTTTTCCATTCATGAACTTTTTTGAATTGGCAAAATTTTGTTCAATTTCATTAACATTTTCTAATACATGAACTTTAAAAAAATCATGAAATTGTTTTGATTTCCCGAACATTTGTTTTAAAATTTCAAACATTTTTAGAAAATCATGAACATTTTTTGAATTCTCAAACATTTTATGATTTATTAAATATTTTGTTAAAAATCTCGTTTTTTTAATTTTTGAAACTTTTTTGAAGTCTTAAACTATTTATAGTAGAAAAAACAGAAAAAGAAATAAAAATTGAAAATTAAAAAAATTGAAAAACATGCCACTCGTACATGGGTCAGCCCAAGCAGGCACGCTGCGTCTCCCCCCAGCGTGCAGAGCACAGTATAGGATGTCACTACTGCATGGGCCGACCCAGGCCTGGGATTCACCTATTTGAAATGTTTTTTTATGACTTATAGGTAGCATTGGTGGGTAATATTTTGCAATTTTCAGGAAAACTTTCGTGACGTATCGCCAGAAGTAATAGCCCCTTTGTTATTAAGTATAGATTGTTTTGTCTAAATTCTAGATAATACACCTGCCGCTATTCGGCGGAGACGAGCGCATGTACGCGAGCCATCCGATCCTTGCGCATCAGCTACCTGACAAAATGCTAAGAAAACGACATCTTTCCTCCTCACGATGTACCTGACGTTGTCAAGTGATGGATGGTCCCTAAGGATTAGCCACATTCATGTGGTGATGTCAGCCCACTTTATTCCGTCTCGTTTTTTCAGAAAGCTATAACATTTAAGCCGACCATCACAATGAAGATCTGTTTTCACTATTATGTTTCTCGCGTCAAATCTTCAAAACTAGGTCACATATAGATATGTGTCGGTGAATTTTTTTAAGAGTAATTTTGGTTCTAGTTGAGGCAATTTTAGAGCTTAACAGAAGCAGTTTTCTTGCATCATGTGTACTAGTGAAGTTACCTAGCAACTACTCCCTCCTTTCCGAATTACTTGTCACAGGTATGGATGTATCTAGATGTATTTTAGTTCTAGATACATCCATTTCTGCGACGAGTAATTTGGAATGGAGGGAGTATATCATAAATAACATAAAAACCATGTGAGACAAATTTTCATTGTATGTAGGCAACTTTGAAATAGCATGGAGGCAACTTTCAGCACTAAAGGAAGCAACTTGCATCACAAAATTGTATACAACATATATTATGCATACACTGTCCTATTATCGCCTATCCATATTTAGTAAAAGGAGATAAAATATTTCTCCTAGTTTTCTACCATTATTATGAAGTTGCCTATTACCAAAAAACCAGGGCCTTGTCCAGATGCATGCCATTTTTTGTTTGAATCCATGGGGCAATTTTTCAGGGCCAATAGATTGGAAATTATGAGGATAAAGCAGTCGCTTGGATTTGTTAGAAGAGTTGCATCATGGCGTAATAGAGTATTGGCTTGGTTAGGGTAGTTGCTTGGTTTTTCCTGGACAGTTTTTCATGGTGTTTTTGGTAATGTAATTTCTTGGATTTGCTAGGACAATTGCTTAGAATAGTGTTGCATTGTGTTTTGGTAATACAGTTGCTTGGATTTTCTAGGATTGTGGCTTGAATTTTATCTTAGGACAGTTGCTTCAGATCTTGCTAGAACAGTTGTGTGAATTGCTAGGGGGACAGTTGTGTTTGATTTTGCTAGAACAATTGCTCTATGCAGATTTGTATAGTTACACACACGCAACATATAGGGGTTGCTCATAGTGTGACGTGAAGTTCCCAGTGTTGGGGAATGTAGTAATTTCAAAAAAATTCCTACGCACACGCAAGATCATGGTGATGCATAACAACGAGAGGGGAGAGTGTTGTCTACATACCCTCGTAGACTGGAAACGGAAGCGTTGACACAACGTAGAGGAAGTAGTCGTACGTCTTCCCGATCCGACCGATCCAAGTACTGAACGTACGGTACCTCCGAGTTCTGCACACGTTCAACTCGGTGACGTCCCTCGAGCTCCGATCCAGCCGAGCGTTGAGGGAGAGTTTGGTCAGCACGACGGCGTGATGACGGTGATGATATTCTACCGACGCAGGGCTTCGCCTAAGCACCGCTACGATATGACCGAGGTGGAATATGGTGGAAGGGGGCACCGCACACGGCTAAGGAATGATCACGAAGATCAACTTGTCTGACATGGGGTGCCCCCTGCCCCCGTATATAAAGGAGGGAGGGGGAGGTGCGGCCGGCCCCTAGGGGTGCGCCTGGAGGAGTCCTACTCCCACCGGGAGTAGGACTCCCCCCTCTTGCCTTGTTGGAGAAGGAAAGGGGAAGGGGGAAAGAGGAAAGGGGGGCGCCCCCCTTCCTTGTCCTATTCGGACTAGGGGGGAGGGGGCGCGTGGCCTGCCCTGGCCGGCCCTCCTCTTCTCCCTTAGGGCCCATGTAGGCCCAATAACCCCCCGGGGGGGGGGTGTGTTCCGGTAACCCCCCGGTACTCCGGTAAAATCCCGATTTCACCCGGAACGATTCCGATATCCAAATATAGGCTTCCAATATATCAATCTTTATATCTCGACCATTTTGAGACTCCTCGTCACGTCCGTGATCACACCTGGGACTCCAAACAACATTCGGTACATCAAAACACAAAAACCCTAATTATGATCGTTACCGAACTTTAAGCGTGAGGACCCTATGGGTTCGACAACTATGTAGACATGACCGAGACACGTCTCCGGTCAATAACCAATAGCGGAACCTGGATGCTCATATTGGATCCTACATATTCTATGAAGATCTTTATCGATCAAACCACATAACAACATACGTTGTTCCCTTTGTCATCGGTATGTTACTTGCCCGAGATTCGATCGTCGGTATTCCAATACCTAGTTCAATCTCGTTACCGGCAAGTCTCTTTAATCGTTCTGTAATACATCATCTCACAACTAACTCATTAGTTGCAATGCTTGCAAGGCTTATGTGATGTGCATTACTGAGAGGGCCCAGAGATACCTCTCCGACAATCGGAGTGACAAATCCTAATCTCGAAATACGCCAACCCAACATGTACCTTCGGAGACACCTGTAGAGCACCTTTATAATCACCCAGTTACGTTGTGACGTTTGGTAGCACACAAAGTGTTCCTCCGGTAAATGAGAGTTGCATAATCTCATAGTCATAGGAACATGTATAAGTCATGAAGAAAGCAATAGCAACATACTAAATGATCGTGTGCTAAGCTAACAGAATGGGTCATGTCAATCACATCATTCTCCTAATGATGTGATCCCATTAATCAAATGACAACTCATGTCTATGGTTAGGAAACATAACCATCTTTGATCAACGAGCTAGTCAAGTAGAGGCATACTAGTGACACTCTGTTTGTCTATGTATTCACACAAGTATTATGTTTCCGGTTAATACAATTCTAGCATGAATAATAAAAATTTATCATGATATAAGGAAATAAATAATAACGTTATTATTGCCTCTAGGGCATATTTCCTTCAGTCTCCCACTTGGACTAGAGTCAATAATCTAGTTCACATCGCCATGTGATTTAACATCAATAGTTCACATCACATGTGATTAACACCCATAGTTCACATCTTCATGTGACCAACACCCAAAGGGTTTACTAGAGTCAATAATCCAGTTCACATCGCTATGTGATTAATACCCAAAGAGTACTAAGGTGTGATCATGTTTTGCTTGTGAGGGAAGTTTAGTCAACGGGTCTGCCACATTCAGATCCGTACGTATTTTGCAAATTTCTATGTCAACAATGCTCTGCACGGAGCTACTCTAGCTAATTGCTCCCACTCTCAATATGTATCCAGATTGAGACTTAGAGTCATCTGGATCAGTGTCAAAACTTGCATCGACGTAACCCTTTACGACGAACCATTTGTCACCTCCATAATTGAGAAACATATCCTTATTCCACTAAGGATAATTTTGACCAATGTCCAGTGATCTACTCCTAGATCACTATTGTACTCCCTTGCCAAACTTAGGGCAGGGTATACAATAGGTCTGGTACACAACATGGCATACTTTATAGAACCTATGCCTGAGGCATAGGGAATGACTTTCATTCTCTCTCTATCTTCTGCCGTGGTCGGGTTTTGAGTCTTACTCAACTTCACACCTTGTAACACAGGCAAGAACTCCTTTTTGACTGTTCCATTTTGAACTACTTCAAAATCTTGTCAAGGTATGTACTCATTGAAAAACTTATCAAGCGTCTTGATCTATCTCTATAGATCTTGATGCTCAATATGTAAGTAGCTTCACCGAGGTCTTTCTTTGAAAAAACTCCTTTCAAACATTCCTTTATGCTTTGCAGAATAATTCTACATCATCTCCGATCAACAATATGTCATACATACACTTATCAGAAATGCTGTAGTGCTCCCACTCACTTTCTTGTAAATATAGGCATCACCGCAAGTCTATATAAAACTATATGCTTTGATCAACTTATCAAAGCGTATATTCCAACTCTGAGATGCTTGCACCAGTCCATAGAAGGATCGCCGGAGCATGCATATTTTGTTAGTACCTTTAGGATTGACAAAACCTTCTGGTTGCATCATATACAACTCTTCTTTAATAAATCCATTAAAGAATGCAGTTTTTTTAATCCATTTGCCAGATTTCATAAAATGTGGCAATTGCTAACATGATTCGGACAGACTTAAGCATAGATACGAGTGAGAAACTCTCATCGTAGTCAACACCTTGAACTTGTCGAAAACCTTTTTGCGACAATTCTAGCTTTGTAGATAGTAACACTACTATCAGCGTCCGTCTTCCTCTTGAAGATCCATTTAATCTCAATGGCTCGCCGATCATTGGGCGAGTCAATCAAAGTCCATACTTTGTTCTCATACATGGATCTCATCTCAGATTTCATGGCCTCAAGCCATTTCGCGGAATCTGGGCTCATCATCGCTTCCTCATAGTTCGTAGGCTCATCATGGTCAAGTAACATGACCTCCAGAACAGGATTACCATACCACTCTGGTGCGGATCTCACTCTGGTTTACCTACGAGGTTCGGTAATAACTTGATCTGAAGTTACATGATCATCATCATTAGCTTCCTCACTTATTGGTGTAGTAGTCACAGGAACAGATTTCTGTGATGAACTACTTTCCAATAAGGGAGCAGGTACAGTTACCTCATCAAGTTCTACTTTCCTCCCACTCACTTCTTTCGAGAGAAACTCCTTCTCTAGAAAGGATCCATTCTCAGCAATGAATAACTTGCCTTCGGATCTGTGATAGAAGGTGTACCCTAATGAAGCTATGTACCTAGGGTAGGGGCATGGACCTGTCCTAAGTACCCTACCCAAAGACATCCCTAGAAGAAGTCACCTTTCAATCGACTTGGAGGTATCCCACTCGACGGATTCAAGACACTCGACCACGAAGCAATCACTCGACCAAGATCCCACCACTCGACTGCCAGGAGATCTAAAGTCACCCTGCACGCAAACGGTCGGTCATTAAGTAGCTTTTATGGTCATCATAGCACTTTATTAGGGGCGTTACCAGTAACCCCCAGTCTTAATGTACTTTAAACCTTGCATTACTGAGGGCTGGAGGGGCCTGGCGAACTCTATATAAGCCACCCCCCTCCTCAGTATCAAGGGTTGGCACCCCTGTTATTCATACACACATAATTCAGTCGACCTCCTCCGGGCACCGAGACGTAGGGTTGTTACTTCCTCCGAGAAGGGCCTGAACTCGTAATCCTCGTGTGCTTACAACTCCTCTATAGCTAAGATCTAGCCTCTCCATACATACCCCCCTACATCACTGTCAGAGTTAGAACCACGACAGTTGGCGCCCACCGTGGGGCTAGGAGTCTTAGCGCCTAGTTTGAGAAGTTGCTATTTTTTCCGATCTCCTTGATCATGGTTTCGGGCGGAGCTTTGGTCGAGGGCCGCGAGATCCGTCTCGGCGCGCTCACATTCATCGCCGACGACTCCGCTTGGCTTCAGGAGGCTCCACTCGACGTCGACGCGCTCCCCGTCCGCGGGGCGACGCACTTTCGCGCATGCGTCCATGGTGTCCTCCTGCGGCAGCCGTCGACCCAGTATCGGTCGGCTCCCGTGGCATCTCCCCGCCCTGTTTCTCGCCGGCGCAAGAGCTCCGGTCGGTCAAGGCTTCAGAGGTGGGTGAGGCATGCGGTGGCCCGCCAGTCGGCCACCCCACAAGTCGCGACAATCGAGCCCGACGAATCCCTCTACGGCCTGTTCGACTGGCTCCGCAGAGACTGCATCCGAATGCGACAGCAGTGACCCAGCTGCAGAGGTTCTGGTGATCGATGGGCCACACAGTCCTCCCGGTTCCCGCCGCGCTGACGGAGGCGCAGATGAAGGCGACCCGTCGCGTCCTCACGAGGAGTATCTCCCCGATCCTCTCACGTCGTTGCAGCGGGAGGAACTTCGCCGCGGGAACATGGATGCACTCCACACTCCTATCATTGGAGAAACCCCCGAGGCCCGAGCCTTGGAGGACGCACGCTTGGCTAACTTGGCCGAGCGCACTCGACTGGAGAATCTCCAGCGAATACTCGACGGGCGAGCGCGTCAATGGGCTCCAGAATCCAGTCGACGTCAACTCTTTCCGCCCCCGCAGGTATATCGTACTCCGATTCAGAATTTGGCGGCTGCGGCCCGTATAGCAGAGTCGATTCATCCCTCCCAGTCAGAGGCTGGCAGAGGCTTGTTGCAAATCAGAGCGTTGCTCCGGGCAGCGGGAGACCAGAATTCTGCCTTTTCTCAGTCGCGGAATAGGATCCACAGTCAATCCGTTGCAACGGATACAGTCCAGTCGGCTCACAGCCCAAGATCGCCTCCGAGGCGTGAGGGACGTGGAGACTGGCGTGATCAATACAGAAGGAATGAGCAGTATGATCACCGATTCGATCGTGATGATCGACGTTGAGTGCCAACCCCTCCCCCGAGGAGTGGATCATATGTGCCTCGACAGCAGGTGGACAGACGCCCTCATAGTGTTGGGCGGAGAATTCCAGTCGACCCCAGGGAACCAGGCTTTGATGCGAGATCCATTCTCGTTCAAGGTTTGGTCGACAGGAATAGAGCTCACCGAGAAGGCCACGATAGAGATGCGCCTACCAGTAGCAGAGTACATGTTTCAGGGCCGGAGTGTTTCAGTCGAGCCATCAGAGCCGCTGTAATTCCTCCCAACTTCAGGTTGGCGACTGGAGTTAGTAAGTTCACCGGTGAGTCCAAGCCCGATACTTGGCTCGAAGATTACCGAGTGGCTGTCTAGATTGGCGGTGGGAACGATGAGGTAGCCATGAAGCACCTGCCTCATGTTAGAAGGCTCGGCCAGAGCGTGGCTGAATCAGTTAGCACCCAGCAGCATTTACACTTGGGAGGGTCTCTCCCGAGTGTTTGTCACCACATTTGAAGGGACATGCAAGCGACCTGCAGGCCTTACAGAATTGCGGTCTTGCGTGCAGAAACCGAATGAAACTCTGAGGGATTACATCCAGAGGTGGATCACATTGCATCACACAGTTGAAAATGTACCAGATCATCAAGCAGTTTGTGCCTTTAAAGAAGGCGTTAAGTACAGAGAATTGAATCTGAAGTTCGATCGAACCGGAGAGATGTCTATGAATCGGATGATGGAGATTGCCACCAAATACGCTAATGGTGAAGATGAGGATCGACTCCGGAGTGGCAAGCATAAAGCAGTCGCCCAGGAAACCGGAGGAAATTCCAGTCGGAAACAGAAGCGGAAAGCCGAGCCAGCCGCTCCTGGGGAGGCCCTGGCCGTAACCCAGGGAAAATTTAAGGGAAAACCCAAAGGACCTTGGAACCCCAAGAAAGTTAAAGACCAAGATGGAAATGATGTTTTGGATCTACCGTGTCACATCCACACCAAGAAAGATGAAGAGGGTAAACTCATTTACCCAAAGCATACCACTCGACAGTGTCGGCTTCTGATCCAGCAGTTTCAGGGAAAGCAGTCCAAAGATAAGGAAAAGGAGTCGGACAAAGTTGAGGACAAGGAAGATAGTGACGATGGGTACCCCCAGGTCAATTCCACCCTGATGATTTTTGCTGATGTTGAGAGCAAAAGTCGACTGAAGGTTATTAACCATGAGGTAAATATGGTTGCTCCGGCAACACCCAATTATCTGAAGTGGTCCCAGACTGCCATCACATTCGACCAGTCTGATCAACCTACGCACATTGCCACCCCTGGGAGGCAAGCTCTGGTGGTCGACCCAGTTGTCGAAGGCACTTGACTGACCAAAGTCCTGATGGATGGAGGCAGCGGTTTGAACATACTGTATGCAGAAACATTGAAAGGGATGGGCATTCCGATGTCCAGGCTCAGCACCAGTAACATGAGTTTCCATGGAGTCATTCCTGGGAAGAAAGCCGAGTCACTCGGCCAAATTGCTCTTGATGTGGTTTTCGGTGATTCCAAGAATTACCGCAAGGAAAAGTTGACATTTGAAGTTGTGGATTTCCAAAGTGCTTATCACGCTATTTTTGGCAGGCCAGCTTATGCACGCTTCATGGCTCGACCATGTTATGTGTATCTCAAATTGAAGATGCCTGGTCCCAAAGGTGTGATCACTGTTACAGGAAATCGGAAGAAAGCAGAAGAGTGTTTTCAGAAAGGCTCAAAGATTGCTGACGCTCAGATGGCAGTGGTCGAGCTGCAAGAGTATCAGAAGACTGCAGATCCGAGTGAGTTGCTACGAGCTAAGAAGCCTGCTTCAGAATCAGCTTTTCAGTCGTCCGGTGAAACAAAGGCAGTTCACATTCACCCGACCAATCCAAACGCTGCTCCGACTCACATCTCAACGACGGTCGACTCCAAATAGGAAGAAGCGCTCATCCAGTTCCTCCGTGAGAACTGGGACATCTTCGCATGGAAGCCTGCTGACATGCCTGGAGTTCCCAGGGGGCTGGCTGAGCACCGTCTACGAGTCGACCCAAAATTTAAATCTATGAAAGAACATCTTCGACGGTCCGCCGTCCAGAAGAGGAAGGCCATTGGCGAGGAGGTGGCTCGGCTCTTAGCAATGGAGTTCATCCGAGAAATTTACCACTCCGAGTGGCTCGCCAATGTTGTCATGGTCCCCAAGAAGGACAAGTCACCTCGCATGTGCATTGATTTCAAGCATATCAATCGGGCCTGCCTGAAAGATCATTTTCCTCTCCCCCGCATCGACTAGATAGTCGACTCGACTGCAGGATGTGAGCGTTTGTCTTTCCTAGACGCCTATTCTGGGTACCATCAGATCCGTCTGTACGGGCCCGACGAGATCAAAACAGCTTTCATCACTCCATTCGGGTGCTTCTGTTATGTCACCATGCCGTTCGGCCTCAAGAATGCCGGAGCCACATTCATGAGGATGATTCAGAAGTGTTTGCTCACTCAAATCAGTCGGAATGTAGAGGCATATATGGATGATATTGTGGTCAAGTCACAGAAGGGTTCCGACCTGCTGACTGACCTTGCTGAAACCTTTGCCAACCTCAGGAGGTATGATATCAAGCCCAATCCGTCAAAGTGCACGTTCGGAGTTCCAGGTGGGAAGTTACTCGGTTTTCTCGTTTTCGAACGGGGAATCGACGCCAATCCTGAAAAAATTGGTATTATAGTCCGGATGAAATGTCCTATGCGTGTGCATGACGTCCAGAAGCTTACAGGATGCTTGGCCGCTTTAAGTCAATTCATCTCTAGCCTCGGTGAAAAGGCATTGCCTCTTTACCGACTGATGAAGAAGTCCGACAAGTTCGAGTGGACTCCAGAAGCTGATGCAGCGTTTACAGAGCTCAAAGCTCTGCTCTCCACCCAGCCGGTGCTTGCTGCCCCAATCAGCAAGGAGCCTTTGCTGATTTACATTGCAGCCACAGGACAAGTTGGCAGTACAGTACTTACGGTCGAGCGGGAAGAAGAAGGAAAGGCCTTCAAAGTTCAGCGCCCAGTATATTATGTTTCTGAAGTTTTGACTCCTTCAAAGCAAAGATATCCTCATTACCAAAAGCTTGTATATGGGATTTATATGACCACGAAGAAGGTTGCACATTACTTCTCTGATCATTCCATTACAGTCGTCAGTGACACTCCACTATCAGAGATTTTGCACAACAGAGATGCAACTGGTCGAGTGGCCAAATGGGCGATTGAACTTCTTCCCCTAGATATCAAGTTTGAGGCAAAGAAAGCTATCAAGTCCCAAGCAATTGCAGATTTCGTCGCCGAGTGGATCGAACAGCAACTTCCGACTCAAGTTCACTCGGAGCACTGGACCATGTTCTTCGATGGATCTAAGATGCTGAATGGTTCCGGTGCTGGGGTAGTATTGGTTTCCCCCCGAGGAGATAAGCTCAGATATGTTCTCCAGATTCACTTCGATTCCTCCAATAACGAAGCAGAATATGAAGCACTTTTGTATGGGTTGCGCATGGACATTTCACTCGGCGTCCATCGCCTCATGGTCTATGGCGACTCAGATTTGGTGGTTAATCAGGTGATGAAAGAATGGAACGTCAGAAGTCCAGCTATGACTGGTTATTGCAATGCAGTGAGGAAGTTAGAGAAGAAATTCGAGGGTTTAGAGCTTCATCACATCCCCCGACTGAAAAATCAAGCGGCTGATGATTTGGCAAAGATAGGCTCCAAGAGAGAAGCCATCCCCAGCAATGTGTTATTGGAACACATCCACTCGCCATCAGTCCAAGAAGATTCTTTTACAGATGAAGCCCCGCAGCCAAAGAGTGCCACAGATCCGACTGAAGTTGAAATTCCGGCAGTGGTCGACCTAATCATGGAAGTTTTGGCAATCACCCCTGACTGGACGATACCGTTCATCGCGTATATCCTGACAAAGGAACTCCCGGAGGACGAAGAAGAGGCTCGACAGATCGTCCGTCGATCCAAGGCCTTTACAGTCATAAAGGGACAGTTGTATAGAGAAAGCGCGACTGGAGTCGGTCAGAAGTGTATAACACCAGAAGAAGGTCAGATAATCCTTGATGATATCCACTCGTGGACCTGTGGTCATCATGCGTCCTCTCGGACCATTGTGGCTAAAGCATACCGAGCGGGATTTTACTGGCCAAGAGCGAATGAAATGGCAAAAGAGATAGTCGATAAGTGTGAAGGGTGCCAGTTCTACTCCAACATGTCGCACAAGCCTGCATCAGCCCTGAAGACCATTCCACTCGTCTGGCCCTTCGCTGTTTGGGGACTGGACATGGTTGGCCCATTGAGAACAGGCAGGAGCAGTTTCACACATGTGCTTGTGGCATTCGACAAGTTTACCAAATGGATTGAAGCTAAGCCTATCAAGAATCTTGATGCTTGCACTGCTATCAGTTTCGTCAGAGAGTTAACATTCAGATATGGAGTCCCGCATAGCATCATCACCGAAAATGGGTCAAACTTTGATTCAGACAAGTTTAGAGCTTTTTGCGCCTCTCAGGGCACACGAGTCGACTACGCATCGGTCGCCCACCCCCAGTCGAATGGACAAGCAGAAAGGGAAATGGTCTGATTCTCAAAGGACTAAAGCCTCGGCTGATGCGTGATCTCAAGCATGCAGCAGGCGCATGGGTCGACGAGATTCCGTCGGTTCTGTGGGGATTGAGGACTACCCCGAATCGGTCGACTGGAAGAACTCCGTTCTTTCTGGTTTACGGAGCGGAAGCAGTCCTGCCGAGTGATCTACTTCACAATGCACCCCGAGTCGAGCTTTATACCGAAGATGAAGCAGAACAAGCCCGGCAAGACGCAGTCGACCTCCTGGAAGAAGAAAGAGAAATGGCTATGATCCGATCGACCATTTATCAGCAAGACTTGCGTCGATTCCACGCTAGAAATGTGAAGAGTCGAGCCTTCCAAGAAGGAGATTTGGTCCTCCGAGTGGATCAACAGAAACCACACAAGCTCGCTCCTACTTGGGAAGGTCCCTTCATCGTCACCAGAGTCCTCCACATGGAGCGTATCACCTTTACAATGTCGATCGCCAGATCGATGAGCCACAAGCTTGGAATGCAGAACTGCTCCGCCCCTTTCACACGTGAATTCTCACTCGGATGAGATGTAATAAGAAAAACTTCTGTAGTCTATTTATCAAAGACAAGAGTGTTACAAATTTTCCTATAATTGTTGTTGCTTTTGTTTGCGTGTGAAATCCCCCAGTGGGTGGCTTAGCTTCGAATCCGTTTCGCCTAAGTTTGTAAAAAAAAATCCTACCGAGTGGTGAGCCAGACTCCCACTCGGAGGCTTAGCTGCAGCACAGTGCTCACCTAAGTGTTTAAAAATCCTACCGAGTGGCGAGCCAGACTCTTAGCTGCAGCCCAGTGCTCGCCTAAGCGTTTAAAATTCCTACCGAGCGGCGAGCCAGACTCCCACTCGGAGGCTTAGCTGCAGCCCAGTGCTCGCCTAAGTGTTTAAAAATCCTACCGAGTGGAGAGCAAACCTCCCACTCGGAGGCTTAGCTGCAGCCCAGTGCTCGCCTAAGTGTTTAAAAATCCTACCGAGTGGAGAGCAAACCTCCCACTCGGAGGCTTAGTTGCAACCCAGTGCTTGCCTAAGTGTTTAAAAATCCTACCGAGTGGTGAGTCAGACTCCCACTCGGAGGCTTAGCTGCAGCCCAGTGCTCGCCTAAGTGTTCAAAAATCCTACCGAGTGGTGAGCCAGACTCCCACTCGGAGGCTTAGCTGCAGCCCAGTGCTCGCCTAAGTGTTTAAAAATCCTACCGAGTGGTGAGCCAGACTCCCACTCGGAGTCTTAGCTGCAGCCCAGTGCTCGCCTAAGTATTTAAAAATCCTACCGAGTGGTGAGCAGACCTCCCACTCGGGGGGCTTAGCTGCAGTCCAGTACTCGCCTAAGTTTGAAAAAATCCTACCGAGTGGAGAGCAGACCTCCCACTCGGGGGCTTAGCTGCAGTCCAGTACTCGCCTAAGTTTGAAAAAATCCTACCGAGTGGAGAGCAGACCTCCCACTCGGGGGCTTAGCTGCAGTCTAGTGCTCGCCTAAGTATTTAAAAATCCCACCGAGTGGTGAGCAGACCTCCCACTCGGGGGGCTTAGGTGCAGTCCAGTACTCGCCTAAGTTTGAAAAAAATCCTACTGAGTGGAGAGCAGACCTCCCACTCGGGGGCTTAGCTGCAGTCCACTACTCGCCTAAGTTTGAAAAAATCCTACCGAGTGGAGAGCAGACCTCCCACTCGGGGGCTTAGCTACAGTCCAGTACTCGCCTAAGTTTGAAAAAATCCTACCGAGTGGAGAGCAGACCTCCCACTCGGGGGCTTAGCTGCAGTCCAGTACTCGCCTAAGTTTTTAAAATCCTACCGAGTGGAGAGCAGACCTTCCACTCGGAGGCTTAGCTGCAGCCCAGTGCTCGCCTAAGTACGGAACACATCCCAATCCACAAGGACAACGAGGTGCAAATCGACTGCTACCTTCTCCTTCGGAGTTGCACCACAAATACAAAGTTATTTCGAGTGAAGAACAAGTTCCACTCGACAGATAATTCATGAAGATATTCAACGATAAATCAAGTTCAGATAAGATCCAAAGGTTCTAGACCGCAGATCAAAGTACTCGAGCCTCCAGCTCGACAGATTTTAACGGTTACAAAATCCACTCGGCATTCCGAGGCAAATTTAAAGTGAAGCATAAAAGTTTTTATTCCTCATGCGGAGGACTGGAAGGGGCAACGAACTCGTCCAAGTCGATCCCGTTTGCAATGCGAGTGGCAGAAGCAATGAAAGTCTCCATGAAGTCTTGAAAGTTGTGCTTCCTGGTATTGGCAACTTGGATGGCGACCAACTTTTCTTCTCGCGCCTCCTTGTAGT
Source organism: Triticum urartu (assembly GCF_056163025.1). Classification (NCBI taxonomy): domain Eukaryota; kingdom Viridiplantae; phylum Streptophyta; class Magnoliopsida; order Poales; family Poaceae; genus Triticum; species Triticum urartu. The sequence continues at coordinate 480,583,535 of NC_141875.1, read as the reverse complement.
GGACGCGGACCAGAGACAGAGCGACATCAGCGGCACATCTAGCAGAAGATTTCTTCCATTCTGCCACTCGACCTGGGACTTCATTCAGTCGAGTCATCAGGGACTCGAGGTCATTATGAAGCATCGTCCTAGGCCAGAGTGACGTGTTGATCCGCGACATCGCAACCTTTAACCGAGCAAGATAGTCAACAACGCTGGCAACACGAGATTCCAGTCGGAGCACGTTCATAGCAGCCTCGTCCTTCACTGGAGAATTGATGGGGTCCAAGTCTAACTCCACTCGACTGGTCTCCTCTTCGAAGTTCTGGCAGAATTCTGTAAACACAATTCAAGGATAAGTCAGTGGCTCTACGCAGGTTTGGTAACTGCAAGTCAGTCGGGCCGGAGTAATTACCCTCGAGCATGACGAACAGCTTCTTGGCGAGTCCATCGAGATAAGCCTCCAGATCGTTCCTCTTCCCCGCCAGTTCACTTGCCTTGTCATTCAGAGCTATATTGCCATTCTTCAGACGGCTGACCTCTTGATTAGCCACGTCGAGAGCAGTTTTCAGCCTGGAGTTTTCCTTTTCAAGAGTACCGACTGAAGCCAGTTTTTCTTCAGCAAGCTTCGTTTTGTCCAGGGCCTCCTTCTGCGCTTCGGCAAGGTCTTGATCCTTCTTCTTCAGAGCCTCCTCCATTTTGTCTGCGAAACAGCAAGTGAGATCAACATCGAGGACAGCCAGAAAGAAAGGACAATCGACAAAAGCTCACCAGCCATACCTTTTTCTTCGTCCCTCGCCTTCTGCAAGTTCTCCTGAGAAAGCTTCAAGTGAAGGTTCAGCTGGATCTGTTTGTTCTCCAACTCAGTGTAGCGAGCCACAAGTTCGCAGGATTTCTGCAAAAAATCAGTCGACAGACATCCAAGATAAGTTTCTTCCGAGTAACCAAGAGACAATGATGGCGTTTCTAAGACTACAGCCGAATCAAAAACATTCGACAGTAGTCTCGGGGACTACACCCAGTGGGAGCACTCAGCGTGCCCCCACTAGTTCGACCAAAAAAAATCGACTGCCCGCAGCCGACCGTGTACAGTTCCATTCGACATGGCCTGACCAGACCGAGTGAAGAAGTTCAGCTAAAGCAACACAATATAAAGACTACAGTCGACTGCCAGCAGTCCACCGTAGTCTCGGGGACTACACCTAGTGGGTGCACTTAGCGTGCCCCCACTCATCAAAAATATTAATAGGCACACCCAGTGGGTGTACAGATATAAAGATCTTTGAAAAAGAGATCCTTCAGATAGCATATCCTAACAGAACAAGTGGTGAATCGACTGACCTGGACGTTGCTCTGAAGAGCCGAACTCGCGTCATAAGCTGCTTGGCTGGCTTCCCGAACCACCTTCACTTGCTCCATCATGATCCCTGCCTGGCGTATAGCCTCTTTAGCAGCACCCACTTGGTCCTCAGGGACGTGGTGTGTGGCAAAAAGTGAAGGCGGATTTGCAGTCGACGTCGAAGGCCGGATACTCGTCAGAGGTTCAGCGAAGGTCACAGAAACCCGAGTGGTATCACCACCCTCCCGGACTGCGGCCTCAGGCGCCGGAGTAGTTTGTGGGGTCTTGCCAGCCGGCACCCTCTTGTTCCTTCGCGCCCTCAGCGGCACTTCGTCGTCATCATCAGGGAGGTCAATGACATGAGGAGGAGCTACAAGAAAAATCCAATCGACCGGAATTATAAGAAATCGTCAGTCGACTAAGAGCAGAGCATCAGTAATCGTACCGAGGTTGGAGGTAACAGCGTCTTCCATCTCTTGATCATCGTCCTTGGCGGAGATCTCCGAGGTGGCAGCACTGCAAGTTTCGAAAGTCAGTCAGCTTATTCAACGAGTCGACCAAGAGTCCGTCATGTTCAACAAAGGAAAACAAATTCTACTATTACCCAGAAATGGTGGGGACAGGCATCTTCATCTTGGGCAGAGCCTTGGGCGGCTTGGACGGCGTCGCGCGTGGGTGCTTGGGAGCTTTTTCTGTCGGCACTAGAGATGAGTTCCGAGGGTGCTTCGACGATTGCCCAACAGGGACAGTCGCTTTACCATGTTCCCGCGCAGGGTCGTGTGTAAGCTTGGATCGCCATTCTGAGCGGGGAGGTTCGACTTCTTCCTCCTCCTCTTCACTGGAGTCGTCGTCGTCATCCCCCTCTCCTTCGCCGTCAGATTCCCACTCTTCTCCCTCATCTCCACTTTCGCCTCCACTCGCCTCTCCTTCCTCGGCCTGCTCGTGTGCTCCATTGGGTGTCGAGTACATCTCAGTAGTGGCCTAGAGGACAACAAACAAGACAAAAGTCAATCGACTGATCCAAAAAGAACAAATAAAGAAAGCAAGATCATAGTCGGAAACGCAAGGTCAGACCTTGTCCACTTCGTGTGTTTGGTCGAGTGGAGGAATCCTCCTGGCTCCTCGGGGGTTGTCCTTGTTCCCTGTGATACTCGACAGCCACCCTTCCAACATCTTGTCAGTGACCTCCTCTGGGTGAATCCGAGTGGTGTCTTCGAGACCCGAGTACAGCCACATCGGGTGGTCACGAGCCTGAAGCAGTTGGATGCACCTTCGAAGGAAGACTTCCAACAAGTCCATGCCAGTCACGCCCTCACGGACAAGCTGAACCACTCGACCGACCAGCACCTTGACTTGCGCCTTTTCCTCCGGCGTCACTTTTAGAGAGGCAGTTTTTTGTGCTCGATTCAGAGAAAAAGGGGGAAGCCCATTCGGCTATCCTGGGGTCACCTGGTCTTTACAGTAAAACCAAGTCGACTGCCACCCACAGACTGACTCGGGAAAAGTGATAGACGGAAAGGAACTTTTTCCCCTCATCTGGATCGCCAGACCCCCGCACAGCTGGATCACCTGCGTCCGTTCGTCACTCGACTTGGCCTTCTTGACCGACTGAGAGCGGCAAGTGAAGATGTGCTTGAAGAGTCCCCAATGGGGGCGGCAACCCAAGAAGTTTTCACACAAGGAAACGAAAGCAGCAAGATACACAATAGAATTGGGAGTAAAGTGATGGAGCTGCGCTCCGAAGAAGTTCAAGAAGCTTCGGAAAAAAGGATGAGGAGGCAGAGAGAATCCACGATCGATATGGGTGGTGAGGAGGACGCACTCACCATCAAGAGGCTGGGGTTTGACTTCTTTCCCCGGGAGACGTGCAGATTCGTGGGGAATGAATCCCCCCTCGACCAGATCATCAAGATCATCCTGCCGAATCACCGACGGCATCCAGTCGCCCTGGATCCAATCCTTGGGCAGAGCAGTCCTCGAGGAAGATCCGCCCCGAGCGGACTTCTTCCCCTTCCCCTGCACCGCCGCCTTCTTCGCGCGCTCCAGAGCCGACGTCTTCTCCTTCACCATCGTTGCCGGCGAAGCTCGAACAGACCTACGGCACCAAGGTGAGAGCGGAGGTGGCGGAGGATCTTGTGAAGGAAGGGGGAAAAGTGAAGGCGCACTGTTCGGGGGTCCCGAGCCGGCAGCTTATAAGAGGTCGCTTCCGAGTGGCTGACTGGTAGGCCCAGGCAATCCCGTCAAATCCTGCAACAGGCGCGCGCAGTATGTGGCGAAAAAGGTGGCACGGGGATCGAGGAGCTTCCGTCCTATCCCATACGATTACTACGGCCGCCCCCGTCCCGCGCGCTTCCCGAAATACAAATCCCGCAAAGTCCTCGGGCCGCAGAACAACTCGTCAAATAGAAGATCCCTTTCACACCGTCACTCGGAACTTCACAAGTAAAGAAATTCACTCGACAAGAGGCCAAGAATGGATCAAGGCTACTGAAAGAAGTTGACGACGTCATCCGTGACAATTGATCCAAAACAAGACGTTCATATAACATGAAGAACCAGTCGGAAAGATCCCCAACTCCTTTCCCACTCGAACCTCGATCCATTCAGGGGCTAATGATGAAGCTATGTACCTAGGGTAGGGGCATGGACCTGTCCTAAGTACCCTACCCAAGGACATCCCTAGAAGAAGTCACCTTTCAATCGACTTGGAGGTATCCCACTCGACGGATTCAAGACACTCGACCACGAAGCAATCACTCGACCAAGATCCCACCACTCGACTGCCAGGAGATCTAAAGTCACCCTGCACGCAAACGGTCGGTCATTAAGTAGCTTTTATGGTCATCATAGCACTTTATTAGGGGCGTTACCAGTAACCCCCAGTCTTAATGTACTTTAAACCTTGCATTACTGAGGGCTGGAGGGGCCTGGCGAACTCTATATAAGCCACCCCCCTCCTCAGTATCAAGGGCTGGCACCCCTGTTATTCATACACACATAATTCAGTCGACCGCCTCCGGGCACCGAGATGTAGGGCTGTTACTTCCTCTGAGAAGGGCCTGAACTCGTAATCCTTGTGTGCTTACAACTCCTCTATAGCTAAGATCTAGCCTCTCCATACTTACCCCCCTACATCATTGTCAGAGTTAGAACCCTACATTTTTTCTTTTGGGTATCCTATGAAGACGCACTTCTCCGATTTGGGTTTGAGCTTATGAGGTTGAAACTTTTTCGCATAAGCATTGCAACCTCAAACTTTAAGAAACGACAACTTAGGTTTCTTGCCAAACCATAGTTCATATGGTGTCATCCCAACGGATTTAGATGGTGCCCTATTTAACGTGAATGTAGCTGTCTCTAATGCATAACCCAAAATGATAGTGGTAAATCGGTAAGAGACAGCATAGATCGCACCATATCTAATAAAGTACGGTTACGACGTTCGGACACACCATTACACTGTGGTGTTCCAGGTGGCGTGAGTAGTGAAACTATTTCACATTGTTTTAACTGAAGGCCAAACTCTTAACTCAAATATTTTACCTCTGCGATCATATCGTAGAAACTTTTATTTTCTTGTTACGATGATTCTGCACTTCACTCTGAAATTCTTTGAACTTTTCAAATGTTTCAGACTTGTGTTTCATTAAGTAGATATACCCATATCTGCTCAAATCATCTCTGAAGGTTAGAAAATAACGATACTTGCCGTGAGCCTTAACACTCATCGGACTGCATACATCAGTATGTATTATTTCCAATAAGTTAGTTGCTCGCTCCATTGTTCCGGAGAACGGAGTCTTAGGCATCTTGCCCATGAGGCATGGTTCGCAAGCATCAAGTGATTCATAATCAAGTGATTCCAAAAGTCCATGAGCATGGAGTTTCTTCATGCGCTTTACACCAATATGACCTAAACGGCAGTGCCACAAATAAGTTGCACTGTCATTATTAACTTTGCATCTTTTGGTTTCAATATTATGAATATGTGTATCAGTATGATCGAGATCCAACAAATCATTTTCATTGGGTGTGTAACCATATGAGGTTTTATTCATGTAAACAAAACAAAAATTTATTCTCTTACTTAAATGAATAACCGTATTGCAATAAACATGATCAAATCATATTCATGCTCAATGCAAACACCAAATAACACTTATTTAGTTTCAGCACTAATCCCGAAAGTATAGGGAGTGTGCGATGAGGATCATATCAATCTTGGAACCACTTCCAACACACATCATCACTTCACCCTTAACTAGTCTCTATTCATTCTGCAACTCCCGTTTCGAGTTACTACTCTTAGCAACTGAACCGGTATCAAATACCGAGGGGTTGCTACGAACACTAGTAAAATACACATCAACAATCTGTATATCAGATATACCTTTGTTCACTTTGCCATCCTTCTTATCCACCAAAAACTTGGGGCAGTTCCGCTTCCAGTGACCAGTCCCTTTGCAGTAGAAGCACCTAGTCTCAGGCTTAGGACCAGACTTGGGCTTCTTCACTTGAGCAGCAACTTCCTTGCCGTTCTTCTTGAAGTTCCCCTTCTTCCCTTTGCCCTTTTCTTGAAACTAGTGGTATTGTCTACCATCAACACTTGATGCTCTTTCTTAACTTCTACCTTCATCGATTTCATCATAATGAAAAGCTCGGGAATCGTTTTCGTCATCCCTTGCATACTATAGTTCATCACGAAGTTCTACTAACTTGGTGATTGTGACTAGAGAATTCTGTCAATCACTATCTTATCTGGAAGATTAACTCCCACTTGATTCAAGCGATTGTAGTACCCAGACAATCTGAGCACATGCTCACTGCTTGAGCTATTCTCCTCCATCTTTTATCTATAGAACTTGTTGGAGACTTCATATCTCACAACTTGGGTATTTGCTTGAAATATTAACTTCAACTCCTGGAACATCTCATATGGTCCATGATATTCGTAACATCTTTGAAGTCCCGATTCTAAGCCGTTAAGCATGGTGCACTAAACTATCAAATAGTCATCATATTGAGCTAGCCAAACATTCATAACGTCTGCATCTACTCCTGCAATAGGTCTGTCACCAAGCGTTGCATCAAAGACATAATTTTTCTGTGCAGCAATGAGGATAATGCTCAAATCATGGATCCAATCCGCATCATTGCTACTAACATTTTTCAACATAATTTTTCTCTAGGAACACAATAAACTGGGAGCAACATCGCGAGCTATTGATCTACAACATAGATATGCTAATACTACCAGGACTAAGTTCATGATAAATTAAAGTTCAATTAATCATATTACTTAAGAACTCCCACTTAGATAGACATCCCTCTAATCCTCTAAGTGATCACGTGATCCAAATCAACTAAACCATAACCGATCATCACGTGAAATGGAGTAGTGTTCAATGGTGAACATCATTATGTTGATCATATCTACTATATGATTCACGCTCGACATTTCGGTCTCAGTGTTCCGAGGCCATATCTGCATATGCTAGGCTCGTCAAGTTTAACCCGAGTATTCCGCGTGTGCAAAACTGGCTTGCACCCATTGTAGATGGACGTAGAGCTTATCACACCCGATCATCACGTGGTGTCTGGGCACGACGAACTTTGGTAACGGTGCATACTCAGGGAGAACACTTTTATCTTCAAATTTAGTGAGAGATCATCTTATAACGCTACCGTCAATCAAAGCAAGATAAGATGCATAAAAGATAAACATCACATGCAATCAATATAAGTGATATGATATGGCCATCATCATCTTGTGCTTGTGATCTGCATCTCCGAAGCACCGTTATGATCACCATCGTCACCGGCGCGACACCTTGATCTCCATCGTAGCATCGTTGTCGTCTCGCCAATCATATGCTTCTACGACTATCGCTACCGCTTAGTGATAAAGTAAAGCATTACAGGGCGATTGCATTGCATACAATAAAGCGACAACCATATGGCTCCTGCCAGTTGCCGATAACTCAGTTACAAAACATGATCATCTCATACAATAAAATTTAGCATCATGTCTTGACCATATCACATCACAACATGCCCTGCAAAAACAAGTTAGGCGTCCTCTACTTTGTTGTTGCAAGTTTTACGTGGCTGCTACGGGCTTAGCAAGAACCGTTCTTACCTACGCATCAAAACCACAATGATAGTTAGTCAAGTTGGTGCTGTTTTAACCTTCGCAAGGACCGGGCGTAGCCACACTCGGTTCAACTAAAGTGAGAGAGACAGACACCCGCCAGTCACCTTTAAGCAACGAGTGCTCGTAACAGTGAAACCAGTCTCGCGTAAGCGTACGCGTAATGTTGGTCCGGGGCGCTTCATCTCACAATACCGCCGAACGAAAGTATGACATGCTGGTAAGCAGTATGACTTGTATCGCCCACAACTCACTTGTGTTCTACTCGTGCATAACATCACCGCATACAACCTGGCTCGGATGCCACTGTTGGGGAACGTAGTAATTTCAAAAAAATTCCTATGCACACGCAAGATCATGGTGATGCATAGCAACGAGAGGGGAGAGTGTTGTCTAAGTACCCTCGTAGACCGGCAACGGAAGCATTGACACAACGTAGAGGAAGTAGTCGTACGTCTTCCCGATCCGACCGATCCAAGTACCGAATGTACGGTACCTCCGAGTTCTGCACACATTCAACTCGGTGACGTCCCTCGAGCTCTGATCCAGCCGAGTGTTGAGGGAGAGTTTCGTCAGCACGACGGCGTGATGATGGTGATGATGTTCTACCGACGCAGGGCTTCTCCTAAGCACCGCTACGATATGACCGAGGTGGAATATGGTGGAAGGGGGCACCGCACACGACTAAGGAACGATCACGAAGATAAACTTGTCTGTCATGGGGTGCCCCCTGCCCCCGTATATAAAGGAGGGAGGGGGAAGGTGCGGCCGGCCCCTAGGGTTGCGCCTGGAGGAGTCCTACTCCCACCGGGAGTAGGACTCCCCCCTCTTGCCTTGTTGGAGAAGGAAAGGGGAAGGGGGAAAGAGGAAAGGGGGACGCCGCCCCCCCTTCCTTGTCCTATTCGGACTAGGGGGGAGGGGGCGCGCGGCCTACCCTGGCCGGCCCTCCTCTTCTCCCTTAGGGCCCATGTAGGCCCATTAACCCACCCCCCCGGGGGGGGGTCCGGTAACCCCCCAGTACTCCGGTAAAATCCCAATTTCACCCAGAACAATTCCGATATCCAAATATAGGCTTCCAATATATCAATCTTTATGTCTCGACAATTTCGAGACTCCTCGTCATGTCCGTGATCACATCCGGGACTCCGAACAACCTTCGGTACATCAAAACACAAAAACCCTAATTACGATCGTCACTGAACTTTAAGCGTGCGGACCCTATGGGTTCGAGAACTATGTAGACATGACCGAGACACGTCTCCGGTCAATAACCAATAGCGGAACCTGGATGCTCATATTGGATCCTACATATTCTACGAAGATCTTTATCGGTCAAACCGCATAACAACATACATTGCTCCCTTTGTCATCGGTATGTTACTTGCCAGAGATTCGATCATCGGTATTCCAATACCTAGTTCAATCTCGTTACCGACAAGTCTCTTTACTTGTTCCGTAATACATCATCTCACAACTAACTCATTAGTTGCAATGCTTGCAAGGCTTATGTGATGTGCATTACCGAAAGGGCCCAGAGATACCTCTCCGACAATCGGAGTGACAAATCCTAATCTCGAAATACGCCAACCCAACATGTACCTTCGGAGACACCTGTAGAGCACCTTTATAATCACCCAGTTACGTTGTGACGTTTGGTAGCACACAAAGTGTTCCTCTGGTAAACGGGAGTTGCATAATCTCATAGTCATAGGAACATGTATAAGTCATGAAGAAAGCAATAGCAACATACTAAACGATCATGTGCTAAGCTAACAGAATGGGTCATGTCAATCACATCATTCTCCTAATGATGTGATCCCGTTAATCAAATGACAACTCATGTCTATGGTTAGGAAACATAACCATCTTTGATCAACGAGCTAGTCAAGTAGAGGCATACTAGTGACACTCTGTTTATCTATGTATTCACACAAGTATTATGTTTCCGGTTAATACAATTCTAGCATGAATAATAAACATTTTATCATGATATAAGGAAATAAATAATTACTTTATTATTGCCACTAGGGCATATTTCCTTCACCCAGGGGGATCAGAAGTTGCATAGGGGCATATCAGACAGCTTGCCAACATATCTATAAAAGTTTTTTTATATTTTGTGCATGAAGTTGCCTACAAAAATTGTATCAGTTGAATAACCCTATGGTATTTTGTGATGCCATTTTGTAACTCTTTGTGTAATATGAAGTTTCACCACTTTTCCGCCTGAAGTAGTAATGCTAGGGTTCTTTCAATTATTTTTAATTTTTCAACTATCACGCATCTAATGAGCGGGTTCAAGAGGAGAGGTGGCGAGAGGTTGACGAATATAGGAGTTGCGAGAAATATTTTTGATTTTTTCAAAATTTTATCAAACACACAAAAAATAAATAAAAGGGAAAATGGATATACAAAGAAAACAATGTACACCCACAAGTATAATGAATGTGCGAACTTGAATAAAAGTGTTGATGAGAATCCATACTCCTCAATGCAACTTGATCACTGCCAATTGTAGAATCCATCAAGTCCAGGTAGGATCTCAGTCGGTTGTTATACCCGAGCATCACAAGGGTGGACTTCCTCTGCTGCCGCCAACTCGTTCCTATAATTAATTATGTCTTCTGGCATAATAATGTATCTCCCCATGGCATTAACATAAAACAAAGAAGGAGTAGGTAGAGTAATGATATTGTGGGTACACTGGCTGAAAACCAGGTTGTAGCGGTTAGGTGGATTGTCTCTGTTAATAAAATCATGATCTATCATGCGTCCATAATATAAGGTAAATCTCAGGTAGCAAATGATCCTCACTATGCCAGATTATAACATTAAAGTGTTTAGTAAGGCTAGTAGTAGCATAAATATCACCATGAATAATACCCTTAGATCTATTTAAATGTAAGCCGCGTGAAATGGTAGCTCCTAAACTATAGCTTCTCCCACCAAAGAGTGTACTACATAAGATGACTGAAGGAAATATGCCCTAGAGGCAATAATAAAGTTGTTATTTATATTTCCTTATATCATGATAAATGTTTATTATTCATGCTAGAATTGTATTAACCGGAAACTTAGTACATGTGTGAATACATAGACAAACAGAGTGTCCCTAGTATGCCTCTACTTGACTAGCTCGTTAATCAAAGATGATTAAGTTTCCTAACCATAGACATGTGTTGTCATTTGATGAACAAGATCACATCATTAAAGAATGATGTGATGGACTAGACCCATCCATTAGCTTAGCACTATGATCGTTTAGTTTATTGCTATTGCTTTCTTCATGACTTATACATGTTCCTATAACTATGAGATTATGCAACTCCCGAATACCGAAGGAACACCTTGTGTGCTATCAAACGTCACAACGTAACTGGGTGATTATAAAGATGCTCTACAGGTGTCTCCGATGGTGTTTGTTGAGTTGGCATAGATCAAGATTAGGATTTGTCACTGTGATTGTCGAAGAGGTATCTCTAGGCCCTCTCGGTAATGCACATCACTATAAGCCTTGCAAGCAATGTGACTAATGAGTTAGTTGTGGGATGATGCATTACGGAACGAGTAAAGAGACTTGCCGGTAATGATATTGAACTAGGTATGATGATACCGACGATCGAATCTCGGGCAAGTAACATACCGATGACAAAGGGAACAACGTATGTAGTTATGCGGTTTAACCGATAAAGATCTTCGTAGAATATGCAGGAGCCAATATGAGCATCTAGGTTCTGCTATTGGTTATTGACCAGAGATGTGTCTCGGTCATGTCTACATAGTTGTCGAACCCGTAGGGTCTGCACACTTAACGTTCGATGACGATTTGTATGATGAGTTATGTGATTTGATGTACCGAAGGTTGTTCGGAGTCCCGGATGAGATCACGGACATGACGAGCAGTCTCGAAATGGTCGAGAAGTAAATATCGATATATTGGAAGGCTATATTCGGACAACGGAAAGGTTTCGAGTGATTCGGGTATTTTTAGGAGTACCCGAGAGTTACGGGAATTCGCCGGGGGAAGTAGTGGGCCTTAAGGGCCATACGGGAAAGGAGAGAAGGGCCTCAAGGGGTGGCCACGTGCCCTCCCATGGCAAGTCCGAATTGGACTAGGGAAGGGGCGGAGTCCCCCTCTCTTTCCTTCTCCCTCTCCTACTCCTTCCCTCTCTCCCCTCTTAGAGAAGGAAGGGGACTCCAACTAGGATTGGGAATCCTATTTGGACTCCCCCTATATGTGCGCCCCTCCTAGGCCGGCCTCCTCTTCCTCCCTCCTTTATATACGTGGGCAAGGGGGCACCCAAACACACAAGTTGACAGTTGTCTTAGCTGTGTGCAGTGCCCCCCTCCACAGATTTCCACCTCGGTCATATCGTTGTAGTGCTTAGGCGAAGCCCTGCGCCGGTAACTTCATCATCACCGTCATCACGCCGTCATGCTGACAAATCTCTCCCTTGGGCTCAGCTGGATCAAGAGTACGAGGGACGTCCCCGAGCTGAACGTGTGCAGATATCGGAGGTGTTGTGCGTTCGATACTTGAATCAGTTGGATCGCGAAGACATTTGACTACATCAACCGCGTTACTAAACGCTTCCACTTTCGGTCTACAAGGGTACGTGGACACACTCTCCCCTCTGGTTGCTATGCATCACCTACATGGATCTTGCGTGTGCGTAGGCAAATTTTTTGAAATACTGCATTCCCCAACAGTGGCATCACAGCCAGGTCTATGCGTAGATGTTATATGCACGAGTAGAACACAAAGAGTTGTGGGCGATATAATAGTCATACTGCTTACTAGCATGTCATACTTTGATTCGGCGTTATTGTTGGATGAAGCGGCTCAGACCGACATTACGCGTACGCTTACGCGAGACTGGTTCTACCGACGTGCTTCGCACATAGGTGGCTATTGGGTGTCTGTTTCTCCAACTTTAGTTAAATCGAGTGTGACTACGCTCGGTCCTTGTTGAAGGTTAAAACAGTAAACTTGACGAAAAACCGTTGTGGTTTTGATGCGTAGGTAAGAACGGTTCTTGCTAAGCCCGTAGCAGCCATGTAAAACTTGCAACAACAAAGTAAAGGACGTCTAACTTGTTTTTGCCGGGCATGTTGTGATGTGATATGGTCAAGACGTGATTATATAAATTGTTGTATGAGATGATCATGTTTTGTAACACAGTTATCGGCAACTAGCAGGAGCCATATGGTTGTCGCTTTATTGTATGAAATGCAGTCGCCATGTAATTGCTTTACTTTATCACTAAGCGGTAGCGATAGTCGTAGAAGCAATAGTTGGTGACACGACAATGATGCTTCGATGGAGATCAAGGTGTCAACTCGGTGACGATGGTGATCATGACGGTGCATTGGAGATGGATATCAAAGGCACAAGACGATGATGGCCATATCATATCACTTATATTGATTGCATGTGATGTTTATCCTTTATGCATCTTATTTTGCTTAGTACGACGGTAGCATTATGAGATGATCCCTTACTAAAATTTCAAGGTATAAGTGTTCTCCCTGAGTATGCACTGTTGCGACAGTTCTTCGTGCTGAGACACCACATGATGATCGGGTGTGATAAGCTCTACGTTCACATATGACGGGTGCAAGCCAGTTTTGCAAATGCAGAATACTCGGGTTAAACTTGACGAGCCTAGCATATGCATATATGGCCTCGGAACACTGAGACCGAAAGGTCGAACGTGAATCATATAGTAGATATGATCAACACAGTGATGTTCACCATTGAAAGCTACTCCATCTCACGTGATGATCGGACATGGTTTAGTTGATATGGATCATGTGATCATTTAGATGACTAGAGGGATGTCTATCTAAGTGGGAGTTCTTAAGTAATATGATTAATTGAACTTAAATTTATCATGAACTTAGTCCTGATAGTATTTGCATATCTATGTTGTAAATAAATTGCTCGCGTATATCTTCCCTGTTTTATTTATGATATGTTCCTAGAGAAAAATAAGTTGAAATTGATAGTAGCAATGATGCAGACTAGGTCCGTGATATGAGGATTATCCTCATTGCTGCACAGAAGAATTATGTCCTTGATGCACCGCTAGGTGACAGAACTATTTCAAGAGCAAATGCAGACGTTATGAACGTTTGACAAGGTCGCTATGATGACTATTTGATAGTTTAGTGTGCCATGCTTTACGGCTTAGTACTGGGACTTCAAAAACGTTTTGAATGCTAAGCAGCATATAAGATGTTCCAAGAGATGAAATTGGTATTTCAGACTCATGCCCGAGTCGAGAGGTATGAGACCTCTGACAAGTACTTTGCCTACAAGATGGAGGAGAATAGGTCAACCAATGAGCATGTGCTCAGATTGCCTGAGTACTACAATCGCTTGAATCAAGTGGGAGTTAATCTTCCAGATAAAATAGTGATTGCCAGAGTTCTCTAGTCACTATCACCAAGTTACTGGAACTTCATGATGAACTATAATATGCAAGGGATGATGAAAACGATTCCGGAGCTCTTCGTGATGCTGACATCGACAGAGGTAGAAATGAAGAAAAGCATCAAATGTTGATGGTTCACAAGACCGCTAGTTTCAAGTAAAAGGGCAAGGGAAAGGAAGGGAACTTCAAGAAGAATGACAAGCAAGTTGCCACTCCCATGAAGAAGCCCAAAGCTAGACCCAAGCCTGAAACTGAGTGCTTCTACTACGAAGGAAATGGTCACTGGAAGCGGAACTACCCCAAATACTTGGCAGATAAGAAGGATGGCAAAGTGCACAAGTATATATATGATATACATGTTATTGATGTGTACTTTACTTGTGTTCATAGTAGCCCCTGGCTATTTGATACTGGTTCAGTTGCTATGATTAGTAACTCGAAACAGGTGTTACAAAATGAACAAACACTAGTTGAGGGCAAGGTGACGATGTGTGTTGGAAGTGATTCCAAGGTTGATAAGATCACCATCGCACACACCCTTTACCTTCAGGATTAGTGTTGAATCTAAAATAAATACTATTCGGTGTTTGTGTTGAGCATAATATGATTGGGTCATGTTTATTGCAATACGGTTATTATGTTTATTATGTTTGTGTTGAGCATAAATAATAAACCTTCTATGGTTTATTGAATCTCGATTGTAGTGATACACATATTCATAATATTGATGCCAAAAGATGCAAAGTCGATAATGATAGTGCAACATATTTGTGGCAGTGCCATTTAGGTCATATTGGTGTAAAGCGCATGAAGAAACTCCATGCTGATGGGCCTTTGGAATCACTTGATTATGAATCACTTGATGCTTGCGAACCATGCCTCATGGGCAAGATGACTAAGACTCCGTTCTCTGGAACAATGGAGCGAGCCACTGGCTTGTTGGAAATAATACATACCAATGTATGCAGACCGATGAGTGTTGAGGCTCGAGGCGAGTACCGTTATTTTCTGACCGTCCCAGATGATTTGAGCAGATATGAGTATATGTACTTAATGAAACACAAAGTCTAAAAAGTTTGAAAAGTTCAAAGAATTTCAGAGTGAAGTGGAGAATCATTGTAACAAGAAAATAAAGTTTCTACGATCTGATCACAGAAGCGAATATTTGAGTTATGAGTTTGGCTTTCAATTAAAACAATGTGGAATAGTTTCACAACTCATGCCACCTGGAACACCACAGTGTAATGGTGTGTCCGAACGTTATAACTGTACTTTATTAGATATGATGCAATCTATGATGTCTCTTACCAATTTTCCACTATCGTTTTGGGGTTATGCATTAGAGACAGTTGCATTCACGTTAAATAGGGCACCGTCTAAAAATCCGTTAAGACGACACCATATGAACTGTGGTTTAGCAAGAAACCTAAGCTGTCGTTTCTTAAAGTTTGGGATTGCGGTGCTTATGTGAAAAAGTTTTAGCCTGATAAGCTCAAACCGAAATCGGAGAAGTGTGTCTTCAGAGGATACCCAAAATAAATTTTTGGGTACACCTTCTATCACAGATCCGAAGGCAAGATCTTTGTTGCTAAGAGTGGATCCTTTCTAGAGAAGGAGTTTCCCTCGAAAAAAGTGAGTGGGAGGGAAGTAGAACTTGATGAGGTAACTGTACATTCTTTTGAATTGGAAAGTAGTTCATTAGAGAAATCTGTTCATGTGATGCCTAAACCAACTAGAGAGGAAGTTAATGATGATGATCATGAAACTTCGGATCTAGTTACTACTGAATTTCGTAGGTAAACCAGAGCACGATCCGCACCAGAGTGTTACGGTAATCCTATACTGGAAGTCATGTTACTAGACCATGATGAACTTAAGAACTATGAGGAAGTGATGATGAGCCCAGATTCCGCAAAATGGCTCTAGGCCATGAAATCTGAGATGGGATCCATGTATGCGAACAAAGTATGGACTTTGGTGGACTTGCACAATGATCGGCAAGCCATGGAGAATAAATGGATCTTCAAGAGGAATACGAACGATGATAGTAGTGTTACTATCTACAAAGATCGAATTGTCGAAAAACAGTTCTTTGACAAGTTCAAGGTGTTGACTACGATGAGATTATCTCATTCGTAGCGATGCTTAAGTCTGTCCGAATCATGTTAGCAAATTGCCAGATTTTATGAAATCTGGCAAATGGATATAAAAACTACATTCCTTAATGGATTTCTTAAAGAAGAGTTGTATATGATGCAACCAGAAGGTTTTGTCAATCCTAAAGGTGCTAACAAAATGTGCAAGCTCCAGCGATCCATCTATGGGGGAGTTGGAATATACGCTTTGATAAGTTGATCAAAGCATATAGTTTTATACAGACTTGCGGCGAAGCCTGTATTTACAAGAAAGTGAGTGGGAGCACTACAACCTTTCTGATAAGTATATGTGAATGACATATTGTTGATCAGAAATGATGTAGAATTTTCTGGAAAGCATAAAGGAGTGTTTTAAAGGAGTTTGTCAATGAAAGACCTCGGTGAAGCTGCTTACATATTGGGAATCAAGATCTATAGAGATAGATCAAGACGCTTGATAATTTTTTTCAATGAGTACATACCTTGACAAGTTTTTTGAAGTAGTTCAAAATGGAACAGTCAAAGAAGGAGTTCTTGCCTATGTTGCAAGGTGTGAAGTTGAGCAAAGACTCAAAACCCGACCACGGCAGAAAATAGAAAGAGAATGAAAAGTCATTCCCTATGCCTCAGTCATACGTTCTATAAAGCATGTTATGCTGTGTACCAGGCCTATTGTATACCTTAGCATGATATTGGCAAGGGAGTACAATAGTGATCTAGGAGTAGATCACTGGACAGCGGTCAAAATTATCCTTAGAGGACTATGACCGTTTAGTTCATTGCTATTGTTTTCTTCATGACCTATACATGTTCCTACAACTATGATATTATGCAACTCCCGAATACCGAAGGAACACCTTGTGTACTATCAAACGTCACAACGTAACTAGGTGATTATAAAGATGCTCTACAGGTGTCTCCGATGGTGTTTGTTGAGTTGGCATAGATCAAGATTAGGATTTGTCACTCTGATTGTCGGAGAGGTATCTCTGGGCCCCCTCGGCAATGCACATCACTATAAGCCTTGCAAGCAATGTGACTAATGAATTAGTTGTGCGATGATGCATTACGAAACGAGTAAAGAGACTTGCCGGTAACAAGATTAAACTAGGAGTGATGATACCGACGATCGAATCTTGGGCAAGTAACATACCGATGACAAAGGGAACAACATATGTTGTTTTGCGGTTTGACCGATAAAGATCTTCGTAGAATATGTAGGAGCCAATATGAGCATCCAGGTTCCGCTATTGGTTATTGACCGGAGATGTGTCTCGGTCATGTCTACATAGTTCTCGAACCCGTAGGGTCCGCACGCTTAACTTTCAATGACGATTTGTATTGTTAGTTATGTGATTTGATGTACCGAAGGTTGTTCGGAGTCCCGGATGAGATCGTGGATATGACGAGGAGTTTCAAAATGGTTGAGATGTTAAGATCGGTATATTGGATGTTGGGGAACGCAGTAATTTCAAAAAAAATCCTACGCACACGCAAGATCCATCTAGGTGATGCATAACAACGACAGGGGAGAGTGTTGTCTACGTACCCTCGTAGACCGTAAGCGGAAGCATTATGACAATGCGGTTGATGTAGTTGTAGGTCTTCACGATCCGACCGATCCTAGCACCGAAGGTATGGCACCTCCGTGATCTGCAAACGTTCAGCTCGGTGACGTCCCGCGAATTCTAGATCCAGCTGAGTGTCAAGGGAGAGCTTCGTTAGTACGACGGCGTGATGATGGTGATGATGAAGTTACTGACGCAGTGCTTAGCCTAAGCACTACAACGATATGACCGAGGTGGAAATCTGTGGAGGGGGCACCACACATGGCTAAACAATCAACTTGTGTGTTCTAGGGTGCCCCCTCCCCACGTATATAAAGGAGGGAGGGGGAGGCCGGCCAGCCCTCTCTAGGTGCACCAAGGGGGGAGGAGTCCTCCTCCTAGTAGGAGTAGGACTCCCCCTTTCCTAGTCCCACTAGGAATAGAAGGAAGAGGGAGAAGGAGAAAGGAAAGGGGGGCTGCCCCCCTCACCCAATTTAGATTGGGCTTGGGGGGGGGAGCCCCCTGCTAGGCTGCCTTCTCTTCTCTGCCACTAAGGTCCATTAAGGCCCATATACTCCCTGGGGGTTCCGGTAACCCCCCGATACTCCGGTAAATGCCTGAACTCCCTCGGAACCATTCCAATGTCCAAACATAGCCTTCCAATATATCGATCTTTATGTCTCAACCATTTCAAGACTCCTCCTCATGTCCGTGATCATATCCGGGACTCCGAACTACCTTAGGTACATCAAAACACATGAACTCATAATACCGATCATCACCGAACGTTAAGCGTGCGGACCCTACGGGTTCGAGAACTATGTAGACATGACCGAGACTCATCTCTTGTCAATAACCAATAGCGGAACCTGGATGCTCATATTGGTTCCTACATATTCTATGAAGATCTTTATCTGTCAAACCGCATAACAACATACTTTGTTCCCTTTGTCATCGGTATGTTACTTGCCCGAGATTCGATCGTCGGTATCATCAGACCTAGTTCAATATCATTACTGGAAAGTCTGTTTACTTGTTCCGTAATGCAACATCCTGCAACTAACTCATTAGTCACATTGCTTGCAAGGCTTATAGTGATGTGCATTACCGAGAGGGCCCAGATATACCTCTCCGATACACGGAGTGACAAATCCTAATCTCGATCTATGCCAACTCAACAAACACCATCGAAGACACCTGTAGAGCATCTTTATAGTCACCCAGTTACATTGTGACGTTTGATAGCACACTAAGTGTTCCTCCGGTATTCAGGAGTTGCATAATCTCATAGTCATAGGAACATGTATACGTTATGGAGAAAGCAATAGCAACAAACTAAACGATCATCATGCTAAGCTAACAGATGGGTCAAGTCAATCACATCATTCTCTAATGATGTGATCCCGTTCATCAAATGACAACTCTTTGTCCATGGCTAGGAAACTTAACCATCTTTGATTAACGAGCTAGTCAAGTAGAGGCATACTAGTGACACTCTGTTTGTCTATGTATTCACACTTGTACTAAGTTTCCAGTTAATACAATTCTAGCATGAATAATAAACATTTATCATGATATAAGGAAATATAAATAACAAATTTATTATTGCCTCTAAGGCATATTTCCTTTGGTCTCCCACTTGCACTAGAGTCAATAATCTAGATTACATTGTAATGATTCTAACACCCATGGAGTCTTGGTGCTGATCATGTTTTGCTCGTGAGAGAGGCTTAGTCAATGGGTCTGCAACATTCTGATCCTTATGTATCTTGCAAATCTCTATGTCTCCCTCCTTGACTTGATCGCGGATGGAATTGAAGCGTCTCTTGATGTGCTTGGTTCTTTTGTGAAATCTGGATTCCTTTGCCAAGGCAATTGCACCAGTATTGTCACAAAAGAATTTCATTGGACCCGATGCACTAGGTATGACACTTAGATCGGATATGAACTCCTTCATCCAGACTCCTTCATTTGCTGCTTCTAAAGCAGCTATGTACTCCGCTTCGCACGTAGATCCCGCCACGACGCTCTGCTTGGAACTGCACCAACTAACAGCTCCACTATTTAATAAAAATACGTCTCCGGTTTGTGACTTAGAGTCATCCGGATCAGTGTCAAAGCTTGCATCGACGTAATCGTTTACGACGAGCTCTTTGTCACTTCCATAAACGAGAAACATATCCTTAGTCCTTTTCAGGTATTTCAGGATGTTCTTGACCAATGTCCAGTGATCCACTCCTGGATTACTTTGGTACCTCCCTGCTAAACTAATAGCAAGGCACACATCAGGTCTGGTACACAGCATTGAATACATGATAGAACCTATGGCTGAAGCATAGGGAATGACTTTCATTTTCTCTCTATCTTCTACAGTGGTCGGGATTGAGTCTGACTCAACTTCACACCATGTAACACAGGCAAGAACCCTTTCTTTGCTTGATCCATTTTGAACTTCTTCAAAACTTTATCAAGGTATGTGCTTTGTGAAAGTCCAATTAAGCATCTTGATCTATCTCTATGATCTTGATGCCCAATATATAAGCAGCTTCACCGAGATCTTTCATTGAATAATTCTTATTCAAGTATCCTTTTATGCTATCTAGAAATTCAGTATCATTTCGGATCAATAATATGTCATCTACATATAATATCAGAAATTCTACAGAGCTCCACTCACTTTCTTGTAAATACAGGCTTCTCCAAAAGTCTGTATAAAACCATATGCTTTGATCATACTATCAAAGCGTATATTCCAACTCCGAGAGGCTTGCACTAGTCCATAAATGGATCGCTGGAGCTTGCACACTTTGTTAGCACCTTTTGGATCGACAAAACCTTCTCGTTGCATCATATACAACTCTTCTTTAAGATATCCATTAAGGAATGCAGTTTTGACATCCATTTGCCAAATTTCATAATCATAAAATGCGGCAATTTCTAACATGATTCGGATGGACTTAAGCATTGCTACGGGTGAGAAGGTCTCATCATAGTCAACTCCTTGAACTTGTCGAAAACCTTTTGCAACAAGTCGAGCTTTGTAGATAGTAACATTACTATGAACGTCAGTCTTCTTCTTTAAGATCCATTTATTCTCTATGGCTTGCTGATCATCGGGCAAGTCAACCAAAGTCCACACTTTGTTCTCATACATGGATCCCATCTTAGATTTCATGGCCTCAAGCCATTTTGCGGAATCTGGGCTCATCATCACTTCCTCATAGTTTGTAGGTTCGTCATGGTCAAGTAACATGACCTCCAGAACAGGATTACTGTACCACTCTGGTGCGGATCTTACTCTGGTTGACCTACGAGGTTCAGTAGTAACTTGATCAGAAGTTTCATGATCATCATCATTAGCTTCCTCACTTACTGGTGTAGGAATCACGGAACTGATTTCTGTGATGAACTACTTTCCAATAAGGGAGTAGGTACAATTACCTCATCAAGTTCTACTTTCCTCCCACTCACTTCTTTCAAGAGAAACTCCTTCTCTAGAAAGGATCCATTTTTAGCAACGAATATCTTTCCTTCGAATCTGTGATAGAAGGTGTACCCAATAGTCTCTTTTGTGTATCCTATGAAGAGACATTTCTCCAATTAGGGTTTGAGCTTACCAGATTGAAGCTTTTTCACATAAGCATCGCAACCCCAAAATTTAAGAAATGACAACTTGGGTTTCTTGCCAAACCACATTTCATAAGGTGTCGTCTCAACGGATTTCGATGGTACCCTATCTAACATGAATGCAGCCGTCTCTAAAGCATAACGCCAAAATGATAGCGGTAAATCGGAAAGAGACATCATAGATCGCACCATATCTAATGAAGTGCGGTTACGACGTTCGGACACACCATTACGCTGTGGTGTTCAAGGTGCTATGAGTTGCGAAACTATTCAGCATTGTTTCAAATGAAGACCAAACTCGTAACTCAAATATTCACCTCCACGATCAGATCGTAGAAACTTAATTTTCTTGTTACGATGATTTTTGTGATGCCCGGATAATCAAGCTATAGGAAACCTCTGCTAATGATGCCACGTCACCTCGATTACTATTGCTAATCTCGCGTTAGTTCGAAACCGATTCAAATTCAAATTCAAAATAGAGGCAAACATCAAGAGCTTTCAAAAACTAAAACTAAAATGTTCGGTTTGTGCCAGATAATGCATAGGTGATAAAGGTGAAGAAACCCTACTTTTATAAAACGTTTAAATGCTATAAAATGAATAAAATGGTAGTGAAAACTAATATTTAAATACTTTTAAATAATAAATGATTACAAAACTATTTTAATTTAAGTAGCTAGTTAATGTGGCAGTGGCATATTTGGTAACCTCAAATTAGGTGCCATTTTGGTATTTTGCTAAATCAAAAATAAAAGGAAACTAAGCTAAAAGAGTAAAAGAAAATAAATAAAAGAAAAGGAATAAAACAGAAAACAAAACAAAATACAAAAGAAAAGTAAAGAAAAGAAAAGAAAGGAGAACCCCCATTGGGCTTCTAAAAGTGCTAGTGATCGACTAGAGGGGGGGTGAATAGGCGATTTTTATGGAAGTCTTCAAAACATGGAAGTTTCGACTTCAAACGATAGAAATAAACCTATTACCATGCAGCGGAAGGTAGACTACACTAGGCAAGCCATAGTCAAGTATACAATGAAGTGAAAGCACAAAGACTACTAGCAGCTAGGCAGTATGGATTAGGATGGAAGATAGTATGAAGCCAATCAGAACAAGCAGTCACACAGAGAAGACAAAAGGATAATGCAAACAGGCAATGACTTCACAAGGATTAACTGCAAATAAAGAGATGGGAAGGATAGAACCAGTGGCTCGTTGAAGACAATGATTTGTTGGACCAGTTCCAGTTGATGTGACAACTGTACGTCTGGTTAGGGAGGCTGAGATTTAACTCAGAAGACCGCATCTTCACCTCATTCCCCTTGAGCTAAGGACACCTAGTCCTCGCCCAATCACTCTGGTAAGTCTTCAAGGTAGACTTACAAACCTTCACAGACTTCGTTCACCGGTGATCCACAATGACTCTTGGATGCTTAGAACGCGACGCCTAACCGGCTGGAGGATTCACAGTCCTCAAGTGTAGTAAGTGTTCAGATCACACAGACAGGAAGACTTCAGTGATGCCTAACACTCTTTGGCTCTGGGTGTTTAGGGCTTTGTCCTCGCAAGGATTTCTCTCTCAAAGGCTTCGAGGTGGGTTGCTCTCAAACGAGAAAAGCCGTGCACTAACTTTGAGCAGCCAACCAATTTATGGTGTAAGGGGTGGGCTATTTATAGCCACTAGGCAACCCGACCTGATTTGTCCGAAATGACCCTGGGTCACTAAGGAACTGACACGTGTTCCAACGGTCAGATTTCAAACACACACGACAACTTTACTTGGGCTACAAGCAAAGCTGACTTATCCAACTCTGGATAAGGTTTGCTCTCATTGTCTTCGCTCGAGAACATAGGATTTTGGTTAAGCATCACTTCAGTCATTCTGACTGGTTCACTTGGACCCCACTTAACAGTACGGTGGTTCCTATGACTCAACAAAGAAGAAAAGGAAACGACGAAACAACTAAGTCTTTGCGCTCCATAGTCTTCACGCGATGTCTTCTCTTGTCATAGTCTTCAATGTGAGTGTCTTCACATACCACCTTTGTCTTCAATGTCTTCATACATTTTTAGGGGTCATCTTCGGTAGGAAAACCGAATCAATGAGGGACTTCTACCTGTGTTATCCTGCAATTCTCACAAACACATTACACTAGTAGAAAAAGGGTCAAACGTGAAGCACATTAGTGCCGGTTTGAATTTGAGCCGGCACTAATTGTACCATTAGTGCCGGTTCGAACGACTATGCACTAATGCCGGTTCGTGTTGAACCTTTAGTACCGGTTCGTGCCACGAACCGGTACTAAAGGGGTGATGGCAGGCTGGCATCAGGCCGGGGCCCCACGATCACCTTTAGTACCGGTTCGTGTCACAAACCGGTACTAAAGGGCTAACCTTTAGTACCGGTTTGTGCCACGAATCAGTACTAAAGGGGTCTGACCTATAGTACCGGTTTGTGACACAAACTGGCACTATAGGGCAATTTTCAAACTCTACCCCCCCCGTTGTGTCGCCATTTCAGTTCTGAAAAAATCAAAAGAAAATGATAAAAACTTCAAAAAATAAAATCCTTCGAGAGGTAGTTATATTACAACATCTACTAGTTAGGAAAATTTGAAAACTTAAATTTGGACATGTTTTGCAAAAAGTGTAGGGAAAATGTAAAATGGCTATAACTTTTGCATACGATGTCGGAAAAAAACGTATAATATATCAAAAAATTCAGCATGAAAATCCGCATCCAATGGAGACGGCCTACGACCTGTTTGGAATTTTTTAGAATCCTCAAATTCCAAAAGGAAAAAAAGATATGGTCAAATTTCAGTTTTTTTAAAAAAATTTGGTTAAATCTGGTCAAACTACTTATTCAAGAAGTATTAATGTTACTACATAATTATTCAAGAATATTAGTGTTACTAAATAATTATTTCAATTTTTTGAATTTTGGTCAAATCTGGTCAAACTATGGTCAAAGTGTGGTCAAACTATGGTCAAACTTATTCAAGAAATATTAGCGTTACTAAATAATTACTATTTTTTTAGAATAATAGTTTCAAACTCAAACGGTGAAATGTGTGACTTCATGCTCAAGCTAAACTCCTGAGGGTTAATAGGATTAACATCTTACTATTGTTACGAAAACAACAAGTGCAGACTTGGAAACAAAGGAGAATAGAACCCGAAAGTTAAGCGTGCTCGGGCTGGAGTAGTGAGAGGGATGGGTGACCGGTCGGGAAGTTAGATGATTTGGAATGAGTGATCCACACTTGAGCAGTTAAGAGAGGTGATTAGAGACTAAATCATCAAATAATTCAGAAAAATTAAAAATCAAAAAAAAATCAAATATTTTCCAAAATTTTCAAAAAAAAATTCAAAAAAAACCTTTAGTACCGGTTGGTAACACCAACCGGTACTAAAGGTCCCCCATACCAGGGCGTGAGCTCACGCCACGTGGTGGCACTTTAGCGCCGGTTCGTGCCGAATCGGTACTAAAGGGGGGGGCTTTAGTGCCCACACTTTTTAGTGCCGGTTCCATAACCGGCACTAAAGGCCCTTACAAACCGGTTTTAAAGCTCCGTTTTCTACTAGTGTTAGTCCCTCAACCAGGTTTATCGTCAATACTCCAAAACCAACTAGGGGTGGCACTAGATGCACTTACAATCTCCCCCTTTTTGGTGATTGATGACAAACTGGTTGAAGTTTTCAACGGGGATAAAAGTATGTGAAATTGTAAAGGATTGAAGTATTGTCTTCGTAAGTAGCAGAAAGGCTCCCCCTGAAGATGTGCATATAAGTATTTTGCTTTTGAATGCAAATGCACATGGCAGGTTGTACTTGCGGAGCTCCTCTTCTACTTATGAAGACAATTCATCATGCATGAAAGGATATATCAAAGATAATGACATGCATAATGAAGAATGGACATCTACAAAATGACTTCGTGCGGAATTTATCGTCGCACATACGGAATTTATCATCGCATCACGTAGTGTCGAAAAGGTAGCAGACGACCATATGTACCCGCTTGAACCAAATGTATCAAAAGAGAGAATTGTAAGCACTTGGCAAAAGTAGCAAAAGTAAAGCAACCACCCATATGGACCCACTTGAAGACTATCAACTCATATGCTTCTCCCCCTTTTGTCAGTAATGACCAAAAAGGTTTGAAGACATAGAGCTTCTACTCGTTCCCATGCGGAGTAGGCGAAGCAGCAGGGTCGTCGTTGAGGTCCGGTGGTGCAGAAGAACTTGGTGCAGTGTCGAAATGCGCTGAAGGTGGAGGTGGTGAAGTGGCATCATCTTGATCATCTATGACTCTGGCATTCACCGTTGCAGCTGAGGAAGAATAGGCAGAGTCTTCAAGTGAGGGAGTCCGACGCAAGTGAGCATTCCTTGGAGGAGTGGAGTCAAACTTGAATCTTTCTGTGAAGCCGTCGTCTTGAAGATCTGCTTCAGCAGTGAGCAATGTCAAACTCTTCCAGGACCTCCGACAGGTTTCATGTGTAACAAAGGCATTCTTCAATGCAAGATTGTGAATGCGATTGACGTCCACCAAGAGGCTTTGCATCTGACGCTTTAGCCAGTCATGATGCTTATCCTGTTTCTGATGTAGAGTGACGAGAATCTCTTGGTCATTGAGAACACGAGATCGCTTCCGAGGCCTTTGGGCAATGGTGCTTCCAGTGGCTTCAGTTTGGGCGTGAGGGGCAAGTGTGTTGCCAGCCAAGGGATAAACACGAGAGACGGCCTGAACTCCTTCAATGGGGTGGGTGAAGCTTTGACGATCAACATTGTGAAGATAAATTGGATCCTTTGCAGGCTCTGGGTAAATAGCTTCAACAGACAGACCAAACTCTGGCAAGAATACTAGATGTGCGTGCAGACGGCTGATAGTTGAAGGCAGAGTGAAGCTTGATAAGACGCATTACCCATGGAGCATAGAACTTCAGACCAAAGATGTCAGAGCCAGATGCAGCCAACTGCCTGATGAAGAAGTCTTGAGCATTGAAGTTGATGCCATTGAAGATATAGAAAACCAAAGTCTTCATTGCTCCTTCAAGCTTCGCTGCAGATGAATGTCCTTTGACAGGCCATAGAGTTTTCCTGATGATATGGTAAATGGTACGGGGCAGATACTCTAGGTCTTCGACAAAGAATTCCGTTGGGTATTCGGCGTCGCGTGGCAGAGGCTTCATGATGCTCAGCATTTGGCTCATGTTAGGCTCAGGCTTCTGGAAAATGCTCTCCAAAGCATTCTGGTGTTGTTGATAACCTGGTTCATAATATTTGCCAAGAGTGGGCAGGGCTGTAATCTCAATGATCTCTTGGGCTTTAGCTTCATGATGGACATCGCCCGTCATCCACTCAAGGATCCAAGTCTTCGGATCGCTGTTGTACCCACGAATGTGGAGGATAGCATAGAATTGAAGCAGAAGTTCTTCATTCCAGTGTTCCTTGGCAGTCACAAAGTTGAGCAGACCCACATCACGGGAGCAGTCCAGCAATGGCTTCACAATCAAGACGCATATGTGGGAAGATGCGCCCCTGATTGTACAAGATGCAAGAATAGTAGCTTCGCTGCTGATAACTCCAGAATAGATTTGAGGAGATTCTTGGCCTTGTGTAGGGATTCTTGTCACTGTCAAAGAATGTGTTGTGTGCCTTGAATCCATTCAGATTAAACGATCTTGGTGACATTGCAGTACCTGGGAACCGTGGTAGCCTTGGCTTTGGCTTCTGGACCTGAGGCCTGTGCTCCAGATGATAAGCAAATTGAGATCCGGGAGTAGGCAGAGGAACCAGAATTGGCCAGCGGACTGTAACAAGCTGACCACGATCATATGCTTGCTCGATGGTGTGTGGCCTGGGAGGTTGTACAGGAGCAGAGGCATTTGTTTCAAGCTGCAGATTTGTATCAAGTGCAACATTAGCTTTAGGTGCTGCAACATCTGGCACCACATTAGCTTCAGGCACCACATTAGCTTCAGTCATGACAACGTCATTGGCTTCAGTGTTGGTGGCAGCCTCAGTATTGGTAACCTCCACTTCAGGAGCTGGAGGGTCAGACACATTCTCCTCGAGAACAACTTCAGGGTTGGACGGGGGTGTAGCAACTCTTTCTTCATCCCTTGGTTCTTCTTCTTGATCATCGGCTGATGCAGCCAGAATATCTTCAGCCGTTTTGGCTTCAGATTCAGGAATGTTCGCAATAGGAGAGGCTTCAGGAAAGACATTGCGTGAAATGGATTTGTGCTCTCCTCCTTCTGGAACACTTGACAATGTGACATGTGGCCTTGGTCCTTTGCGAAGCCTGCGAAACGCTGGCGACGCCTGTGGAGATGGAGTTGGTTGGGCCTCAAAGTCTTCACTGTCAATCACCGGAGTGGTGACCTGTGGTGGGGGAGTAACTGGTGTTTCTTCATCACGAGGGGATTCTTGTGGGTGATCAGCCCATGAGTCATCCTGAGCAATTGGCATCAACGGAAGACCAATGCTAATGAGTTCGCTGTTCGTGAGAACAGGCGATGATACCAAATTGTGCTCGATCTGAGGAAGGACTTCATCATCTTCAACATTGTCTTGATGACTAATGTCTTCAGCTGCAGTGGGGTCAACAGCTGGATTCTCTTCAGCTTCAGGAGCCTCTATGGAAGCAGGCTCATGAACTACCAGACAACGTTCTTGATGTGCAGAGGAAGGACGAGCAACAGAAATTGGCTCGACAACAAGGGGCTCTGTGGAAGCATCCCAGTCTCTCTTCTTTGTTTTTCTTTTCTTGGTTGGTGGAGCATCATCAGTGGTGGCTTTGGTCTTGCGCTTTCAGGCTTCGGCTTCAGCTGCTCTTGTTTTCTTGAACTCCGAAGCCACTATGGGGACCTTAGGCTTTGAGCCTGTCATACTGGCCGGGAAGACAATGCGAGGTTCTTCCTGCCTTGATGCTTCTGGTTTGGCCACAGCTGGCTTCTTCTTCTTGGCAGCCATTCTGGGGTCGATGCCTGGTCACCCCAAAGCCTTGCGCTTTTCAGCTTCATTGTAGCCTTGAACACATTTGGCAGCAAGATTCTTCATGCGCTTACGGGAACCTTTTGCTTCTTCTTGTTTCTTGTGGAATGCATCCTTGAGCTCATGCATCATGACCTTGAAGTTTTGAATGTCTTCAACATTGAGATTGGCCATGTGCTTCTTGAACTGAGCCTTTTCATAGTCAATCTTGTGCTTCAGCTCAACAATCTTCTAGGCAAGAGCCAGCTCAAGAGCAATGGCTCCATGGAAGGAGACGCTGAGGCCAATTGGGAGCTGAAGATCATCAAAACTGAGGTCTGGGCTGTCAAACCACTCATCAATAAACTTGTACAGAATCTCCACATCAAAGAGGGGAAGATCATTGAATATTTCCGCCTCTTGCTTGCTATTTATCAATTGCTCAAGAGCGTCATCTCCAAGATCATCGTCGCTAGACAGATCAATGGCGTCATTCTCGTTTCTCAAAATAGCAGCAGGAGTCAATGCTTGACTAGTTGGTTGCATGGGCTTTTTCAACTTGTCAGACTTGGAGATGCGAGAGAGATCTTCAGACTACACACTGGCTTTAGGAGGTGCAGTGGCCAGAGGCTTCACCCGTGAGACCTTTGGTGCAGAGGGGGGCTTTGAAGCCTTTGGTTTCTTTTGCTTCACAGGCTTCGGTGGTGCAGGTGCTTTGTCAGAATCAGCGTCATCTGCAGAGTGGTCCACGACTGCCCCTTGAACCTGAATGTGAGTGATGAGACCTTCTAAGTTGTAGAAGGGCCCAACAAGATTGGGTTCAGCTTCGCGTGTGCCGTCAGCACGTGGCGTAGAGGGGCCTGGGTTGAAGTCTAATTCCAATGACTTCTTGTTTTCCTTGACCGAGTTCTTTGCAGACTGATAGTTGCGCTTGAACAGATTGTCATCTCGACACCATAGCAATGACGATGGGTCAGCATCAGTAGGTTGTGGCCCTCGGACCAGGCAAGGGTAAAATCCTTGAGCAATGGCTTCAGTTCTGGTCTTGGGTTGAAGATTTTTGTAGAGAATATCTCCCCAAGGACGCGAGAGAGCATCCTTTTCAGCATACTCCTTGGTGACGAATCTGTACTTGAAACATTGCTCGGCCCAGTATCTTCGAATCCATTGGATTCGTGTCTTGCGCTGACCATAGCTTTCTTCGGGGTCAGTTTTGTATAGTTCATAGAGATCTTCGGGCAGTTCCATTGATGTACCCCCACGGCGCTGTCTGCCACCCTTCCTTGCTGATTTCTCTATTGCCATGAAGTTTAGAATGAAAGGCTTCAACACTGTCAAAGTCTTCAGTCTACTGGTCAGACAGGATATGGCTTCAGGAGAATTTATGTGATGCTGTAAGAACTCTGCAAATGAATGTAGACTATGAGAACCAAGGGATTCTCCCACGGACATGTACCTGTGAAAGCATTAGAGATGCGAGGGAAGGGGAAGAGGTCATATGCATTCTTAGAAGATTTTGAAGATAAATCAGTTTAGAAGACATTGACCTCATAGTGCGAAGACATTCACTCATATGTAGAGAGTTGGTTCCAGATATGTACGAATCCACGAATAAGTACAAGTGAGGAATCTAACTACTTTGTGAAGCATAAGTGAACATACTAGGCATGCTATGAGATGCAGAACAGGATAGATCCAACTTTGTAGAAACAGAAACCACTTGTGGTTGAAAAGGATGAATCTATCGAATCAAAAAGACTGTAAAAAGAGTTTTTATTTACCACTCGAGGAACTGCTAGACAGAGTAGGAGATGAGGCCGAGCAGTTCGATCTTCCGTGCCCTAACTTGGCGACGGAGGACACCTACGGCGACGGCGGAGAAGACGATGTCTGCGGCCAGCGTGAGGACGGCGTCGGTGAGGTTGCGGCAGCTAAGCGCTTCGACGCGGGCGTCGTCGAGGGCTAGCGGTGGTGCTAGGGTTTGTGTGAGAGAGAGAGAAGTGGAAATGACTGGGGTGAGGCGTGTATTTATAGGGACAGGGACGGCACAGAGTTATTACGCAGGTGCCCCTGGCGGTTCACATCTGAAGGACACGTGGCGATCTTGCAACACATCGGAGGTTGTTCCACATTCCCACGTACGCCTGGATTGTTGGGTGGTCGTTCCCACTTCTACGGGGTTCAGGTAAAAAGGATTGAGCATTCAAAACAGATTAATGTTTGTCTCTGTATCTTCTGCTGACAAGGACACAGAGAAGACATTCGACAGTTTCAATAGAATGCATACGATTTGGATAGATAGATTTGAGACGGGAGCATAGAGAGGTTAGGGTCCGATCACATTCACTTAGTTCAAAATATTCAACTAGAAGGCATAGCTATAAGTGAATGTTGTAGAGGACAGAAACCAAATCAATATAGTGAAGATAAGCATGAAGCCATGTTAGCATAGAAGACAAACAAAATACAAAGACTTTGCAAATGTAATGCCAACAGAAGGTATTCCAAACAAAAGTTTGGCGGTGGCGTTACCCACTGTATAGGAAGTATTAGACCCAGACACGGCGCACAATTATCGTGGCGCTCCGAAGTCAAATTCCGCGTTAGTGTATTCACACTTAGAGTGTAAGTCTTCATTAGTTGAAGATATATGTTACTTCGTGTGTTTGCACATCTAAGTCATCAACATGCATAAGTGTTAGGATGTGTGCATGATCACAGGACATTTGAGGATTCCAAGATATTTAGCTCACACCGCAACTTGCAAAACCTTTTCTCATCCAAGGGCTTTGTGAAGATATCTGCCAGTTGCTCTTCAGTGCTGACGTGAATGATATCAATATCTTCCTTCATGACATGATCTCTGAGAAAGTGATGACGGATCTGAATGTGCTTTGTCTTTGAGTGCTGAACTGGGTTGTTGGCGATCTTGATGGCGCTTTCATTGTCGCAGTAGAGTGGCACTTGCTTCAGATGAATGGTATAGTCTATGAGTGTTTGCTTCATCCATAGAAGCTGAGCGCAGCAAGATCCAGCAGCAATGTATTCGGATTCAGAAGTGGAGAGAGATACACAGTTCTGCTTCTTTGAAGACCAACACACAAGTGATCGTCCCAGAAAGAGACATGTGCCTGATGTAGACTTGCGATCCACCTTGTCACCAGCATAATCAGCATCCTAGAATCCAACTAGATCAAACACTGAGCCATTTGGATACCATAATCCTAGTGTTGGGGTGTAAGCCAAATATCGAAGAATTCGCTTCACAGCTAAGTGATGCGATTCCTTTGGTGCCACTTGGAATCGGGCACACATGCAAACACTGAGCATGATATCTGGCCTAGATGCACATAAATAAGCAAAGAACCAATCATGGAGCGGTATACCTTTTGATCGAACTCTTTACCATTGGCGTCAGAATCCAGATGACTCTTGGTAGGCATTGGCGTCATATAACCCTTGCAGTCTTTCATTCGAAACTTCTTCAGGAAATCTTTGAGGTATTTCTCTTAAGATATGAATATGCCCTTGTGTTGCTGCCATATTTGAAGACCAAGGAAGAACTTCAGCTCACCCATCATGGACATGTGATATTGCTCTTGCATCATGTATCCAAACTCAGCACTGTATTTCTGATTAGTGCAGCCGAAGATAATGTCATCCACATATATTTGGCACACAAATAGTTCACCGTCATATGTCTTCGTGAAGAGAGTGGGATCTAGGGAACCAGGTTTGAAGCCTTTGCTCTTCAGGAAGTCTTTGAGTGTGTCATACCAAGCACGAGGGGCTTGTTTGAGGCCATACAATGCCTTGTTGAGCTTGTAAACCATGTCAGGATGTTTTGGATCTTCAAAGCCAGGCGGTTGTGCAACATACACTTCTTCTTCAATCTTGCCATTGAGAAAAACACTCTTCACATCCATTTGATATAGAAGGATGCTATGATGATTTGCATAGGCTAGCAGTATGCGTATGGCTTCAAGCCTAGCCATAGGAGCAAATGTTTCATCGAAGTCAATTCCTTCAACTTGAGTGTATCCTCGAGCAACGAGACGAGCCTTGTTTCTGACAACTTGACCATGCTCATCTTGCTTGTTGCGATATATCCATTTAGTGCCTATGATGTTGTGCTTACAAGGATCAGGACGCTTGACCAGTTCCCATACATTATTCAGCTCAAATTGTTGAAGCTCTTCTTGCATAGCTTGAATCCATTCAGGTTCCATGAAGGCTTCATCAACTTTCTTGGGTTCTGATATTGAGACGAATGCAAAGTGTCCACAGAAATTTGCTAGTTGTGTTGCCCTTGATCGAGTGAGTGGACCAGGTGCATTGATGCTATCGATTATCTTCTCAATCTGTACTTCATTTGCAACACGAGGATGAACTGGACGAAGATTTTGCTCTTGCTGATCATTGTCATCGTTTGAAGGATTGTCTTCAGGCTGAGCATTGTTTTCAGGTTGATCAGGTGCAGAGATGATAAGTTCCTCTTCAGGCTGTACTTCAGACGGTATGATTTCTCCAATTCCCATAAGCTAGATGGATTCACTGGGTGGAATTTCATCTAGCACATTTGGCAGGTGCTCTCTTTGCGAGCCGTTAGTCTCATCGAACCGCACATCCACAGTTTCAACCACTTTATAGTGAAAGAGGTTGAAGACTCTATAGGAGTGCGAATCATTTCCATAACCAAGCATAAAACCTTCATGTGCTTTTGGTGCAAATTTTGAAGTGTGATGTGGATCCTTGATCCAGCACCTGGCACCAAATACTATGAAGTAACTGACGTTTGGCTTGTTACCAGTGGAGTTCATAGGATGTTTTCTTTAGAAGCTTGTGAAGATAAACACGGTTGATGACATGGCATGCAATATCAATAGCTTCAGGCCAGAACTTCCTTGGAGTCTTGTATTCATCAAGCATCGTCCGAGCCATCTCAATGAGTGTTCTGTTCTTGCATTCCATGATGCCATTCTGTTGCGGCGTGTACGGAGCTGAGAACTCATGAGTGATGCCCAATGTATCAAGATAAGTGTCGAGGCCGGTGTTCTTGAATTCAGTGCCATTGTCACTTCGGATGTGCTTGATCTTGACGCCATAGTTGTTCATGGCTCGATTGGTGAAGCGTCTGAAGACATCCTGCACTTCAGTCTTGTAGAGGATTATATGCACCCATGTATATCTTGAATAATCATCAACAATGACGAAGCCATAGAGACAAGCAGTAGTAGTAAAGGTTGAATAGTGAGTAGGGCCAATGAGGTCCATGTGTAGCAGTTCGAAGGGTTGAGTCGTTGTCATGATTGTCTTCGAGGGATGCTTGGCCCTCGTCATCTTTCCAGCTTCGCAGGCACCGTATAAGTGATCCTTCGATCTCTCTGGCTTGAGATGCCTTCGTTGACCTTGGAGAGCCAGTCCCAGACTAGCTTAGAGGTTTCCAGAGTACTCACACGGCCATAATGCCCATTGGTCAGATGACCACAGATGATATTCTTGGCAGTGGAATCCAGTTGAACAAACTTCTTGACATCAGCAGCGATGACACCTTCACCAACCTTGGGGATGCCATTCTTGACGACATACCAGAGGTCGACATCAATGGCTTCAAGATGCATGCGCATCTTATTCTTCCAGTAGGGATATTCAGTTCCATCGAAGACGGGGCACGTAGCGGAGACTTTGATTATCCCTGCAGTCGACATAGCTAAAACTCTAGGTGGTTAAACTGAATCACACAGAACAATGGAGTACCTTGCTCTGATACCAATTGAAAGTGCTAGTGATCGACTAGAGGGGGGGGGGGTGAATAGGCGATTTTTATGTAAGTCTCCAAAACATGGAAGTTTCGAAGACAAACGATAGAAATAAACCTATTACCATGCAGCGGAAGGTAGACTACACTAGGCAAGCCATAGTCAAGTATACAATAAAGTGAAAGCACAAAGACTACTAGAAGCTAGGCAGTATGGATCAGGATGGAAGACAGTATGAAGCCAACCAGAACAAGCAGTCACACAGAGAAGACAAAAGGATAATGCAAACAGGCAATGACTTCACAAGGATTAACTGCAAATAAAGAGATGGGAAGGATAGAACCAGTGGCTCGTTGAAGACAATGATTTGTTGGACCAGTTCCAGTTGCTGTGACAACTGTACGTCTGGTTAGGGAGGCTGAGATTTAACTCAGAAGACTGCATCTTCACCTTATTCCCCTTGAGCTAAGGACACCCAGTCCAAGCCCAATCACTCTGGTAAGTCTTCAAGGTAGACTTCCAAACCTTCACACACTTCGTTCACCGGCGATCCACAATGACTCTTGGATGCTCAGAACGTGACGCCTAACCGGCTGGAGGATTCACAGTCCTCAAGTGTAGTAAGTCTTCAGATCACACAGACAGGAAGACTTCAGTGATGCCTAATACTCTTTTGCTCTGGGTGTTTAGGGCTTTGTCCTCGCAAGGATTTCTCTCTCAAAGGCTTCGAGGTGGGTTGCTCTCAAACGAGAAAAGCCGTGCACTAACTTTGAGCAGCCAACCAATTTATGGTGTAATGGGTGGGCTATTTATAGCCACTATGCAACCGACCTGATTTGTCCGAAATGACCCTGGGTCACTGAGGAACTGACACGTGTTCCAACAGTCAGATTTCAAACACACACGACAACTTTACTTGGGCTACAAGCAAAGCTGACTTATCCAACTCTGGATAAGATATGCTCTCATTGTCTTTGCTCGAAGACATAGGATTTTGGTTAAGCATCACTTCAGTCATTCTGACTGGTTCACTCGGACCCCATTTAACAGTACAGTGGTTCCTATGACTGAACAAAGAAGAAAAGGAAACGACGAAAGAACTAAGTCTTCGCGCTCCATAGTCTTCACGCGATGTCTTCTCTTGTCATAGTCTTCAATGTGAGTGTCTTCACATACCACCTTTGTCTTCGATGTCTTCATACATTTTTTAGGGGTCATCTCCGGTTGGAAAACCGAATCAATGAGGGACTTCTACCTGTGTTATCCTGCAATTCTCACAAACACATTAGTCCCTCAACCAGGTTTGTCGTCAATACTCGAAAACCAACTAGGGGTGGCACTAGATGCACTTACAGCTTCGGCCCACCAGGCCGCCTTGCTGGCCCAACCGGCCGCGCCCCCCACTCCCTTATCCTATCCCCACTCCCTTGAACCCTAACCACCCTCTCCCCACTCGCTCCCACTTCCCCCCCACGTTCGCCTCCTCCTCCCCGATCCAGATCGGGATCGGGGAACGAACCCACGGTCGCGCCTGAGCCCGACGCGCCCCTGTCGCTCGATGCCGACGCTGGAGGCGTCCCTCGCCGTAGCCGCTCGTCTCTCCGTCGCCCGGCCGTCCTCGTCCTCCTCCCCGAACGGCCTCCATGACCCCGCCGCCGCCTGGACCTCGCTGAGCTTTCCATGTCGGACTGCCTCCCCACCTCCGACGCGCCGTCTCCGTCCTCCTCCTCACGCCTCGCTGCCCCGAACCCTACACCCCCCGTGAGCGCGCTCCCCATTCCCCCTCTCTCTGCTCGCTGTACGTCGCCATCCCCGACCGCGTTGGCCACACTCGCTCTGCCGCTAGGGTCGCGCCCGCTCTGCTGCTAGGGCCGCGCCTTCCTGCTCCTAGTTGCCGCTGCTCAAGCTGCTGCAGCCACGGCCTGGCCGAGCGCCCGCTCCTCGTGCGTGGCCACGCCCCTGCTCCCCTCGCCCCGCTCTACCGTGGCCTTGCTCCGCCGGGCCCCGCATTGGCTCCGCCTCGCTGCTGCTACCCCCGCCGTGCACCCGCGCGCATGACGCTGCCCCTGCCTACCCCTGCTGCTGCTCATGCGTTGCATTGCTGTTGCGGCTGCAGCGGCGGCTGCCACTACCGCACAACTGCGCCCCCCTGCGTCGCCGGTCGTCGCCCGGCTCCCTCTGCTTCCCCCAGTGTCCACTCGCTGCGCCGCTCTGCTCCCTGCGTCGTCCGCCGCCCCACCGTGGCTACGCTCTGCCTCGCCCGCGCCGCGCCGCTGGCCGCGCCTGGGCTCGCCCCACGGGCGCCTACAACCGCGCCTGTTCGCCCGCTAGGGCTCCCCCTAGTGCCAGTGACATGTGGGCCCTAGCCCCAGAACAATTTTATATAAAAAGGTTTTTTTTTAATAATAAAAATAAATTTAATCAGTTAATTAATTAACTTATTTAATCCTATTTAATTAACCTAAATAACTATTGTTAATTAACTAAACAGTCAATGACATGCGGGACCCACACGTCAGTTTGACCTAGTCAATGCCCTATTGACTGCTGACGTCATGCTGACATCGGCATACACTATTCTGGATAATGTTGGTTTAAAATAATTAAATACATCCTAAAATGATTTAAATCGTTAAAAATTAATATAAAATAATCCGTAGCTCGGATGAAAATACTTTGTACATGAAAGGTGCTTAGAACGATGAGACCAATACGGATACGCAACCCGTTCGTCCACCACATATCCCTATCATAACAAACACACAACTTTTCCCCTCCGGTTTATTTGTCCGAAAGCGCGAAACTTCGGGGATAGTTTCCCAGATGTTTCCCCCGTTTGCCGGTATCACCTACTACTGCATTAGGGCACACCTAGCAATGCTCATTGTCATGTCATGCATCATCATGCATATGTTTGCATTATATTTATTGTTTCTTCCCCCTCTTCTCTCGCTAGACACCGAGACCAACACCGTTGCTACCCAGTACGACTACGGTGTTGACGACCCCTCCTTCTTGCCAGAGCAACCAGGCAAGCCCCCCCTTGATCACCAGATATCGCCTATTCTTCTCTCTACTACTTGCATTAGAGTAGTGTAGCATGTTACTGCTTTCCGTTAATCCTATCCTAATGCACAACCTGTCTTTGCTACTACTGTTGTTACCTTCACCTGCAATCCTAAATGCTTAGTATAGGATGCTAGTATTCCATCAGCGGCCCTACATTCTTGTCCGTCTGCCATGCTATATGAGGGAGTCCTGGATTAGGGGGTCTCCGGACAGCCCGACTATATCCTTTGGCCGGCCGGACTGTTGGACTATGAAGATACAAGATTCAAGACTTCGTCCCGTTTTCGGATGGGACTCTCCTTGGCATGGAAGGCAAGCTAGGCAATACGGATATATAGATCTCCTCCCTTGTAACCGACCTTGTGTAACCCTAGCCCCCTCCGGTGTCTATATAAACCGAAGGGTTTAGTCCATAGGACAACATACAATCATACCATAGGCTAGCTTCTAGGGTTTAGCCTCTACGATCTTGTGGTAGATCAACTCTTGTAATAATCATATCATCAAGAACAATCAAGCAGGACGTAGGGTATTACCTCCATCAAGAGGGCCCGAACCTGGGTAATCATCGTGTCCCCTGCCTCCTGTTACCATCCGCCTTAGACGCACAGTTCGGCCCCCCTACCCGAGATCCGCCAGTTTTGACACCGACATTGGTGCTTTCACTGAGAGTTCCAATGTGTCATCACCGTAAGGCTTGATGGACCTTTCAATCATCGGTAACGATGCGGTCCAGTGTGAGGTTTT
Organism: Triticum urartu; assembly: GCF_056163025.1. Lineage (NCBI taxonomy): Eukaryota > Viridiplantae > Streptophyta > Magnoliopsida > Poales > Poaceae > Triticum > Triticum urartu. Next base: position 480,545,767 of record NC_141875.1, on the reverse strand, counting down.
TCTCCCCGAACAGATCTTCGTATTCGGCGGCTTCGCACTGCGGGCCAATTCTCTTGGCCATCTGGAGTAGATCGAGAGATACGCCCCTGGCCATCAGGTAAGATTCGGAAACTTGAAATACACTGCCGACGTCCACGGAGACTTGATCTTCGACGAAGTCGAGCCTGTGTTAGGTGTGCCGCACAGTCGCGACGAGCACGACGTAACTCTGCTGTCGGACAGTGTTCGGGAGATCGCATCTGCAACTACTCCGGCTTCCAATCTGGAGCAAATCGCGCCATCCAAGGACGGAGGGATAGACCCCGCCATGGAGGCCACACTCTTAGCGGCGATGGAGCCGGATACTGACTTCACCCCTTACGAGAGCCGTGTTGCCGAACCACTAGATTCGTCCCTGGCCATGGACTCCGAGCCGCCTACGCCCATGCCTATCAAATCCGATTGGGCGCCGATAATGGAGTTCACCTCCGCGGATATCTTCCAGCACTCACCTTTGGGCGACGTGCTAAATTCGTTAAGGTCTCTGTCCTTGTCAGGAGAACCTTGGCCGAACTATGTTCGGCTAGAATGGGATGCGGACGACGAAGAAATTCGTTCCCCACACACCACCCACTTAGTAGCCACTGTCGACGATTTAACCGACATGCTCGATTTCGACTCTGAAGACATCGACGGTATGGACGACGATGCAGGAGACGAACAGGAACCACCGCCCACAGGGCGCTGGACCGCCACCTTATCATATGATATATACATGGTGGACACCCCCAAAGAAGGCAATGGCGACGAGACAGCGGAGGATGACCCCTCCAAGAAGCAACCCAAGCGCCGACGTCAACGGCGCCTCTCTAAGTCCCGCCATAACAAAAGTAGTGATACCGGCACAAGAGACAATAACACTCCAGATAGTGCAGAAGATGACAACAATTCCCTCCATCACGATTTAGATCGGGAGGATGAACAAGCTAGCCCCTAGAGCGGGCAGCAGTTGGAGAATCATAGGAGGACAATTACATGAATCTCTCCGAAGACGAGGTGAGCCTCGGCGACGAAGAATTTATCGTGCCTGATGATCCCGTCGAACAGGAACGCTTCAAGCGCCGGCTTATGGCCACAACAAATAGCTTGAAGAAAAAGCAACAACAGCTTCAAGATGATCAAGATCTGCTAGCAGACAGATGGACCGAAGTCCTTGCGGCCGAGGAATACGAACTTGAGCACCCCTCCAAGAGTTACCCAAAGTGCAGGTTGCTACCTCACGTCGAGGAGGAAGCATTGGAACCTACATCACCAGTGTACAATGCGGCTGACCGGCCACCTCGTGGCCGAGCCAGAGAGGCATTTCAGCCTGAAGTTCAGCCTGCACCCCGCCGCCACTCAAACAAAAATACAAAGGCCCGGGGGAACACACGGGACCTGCGAGACGTATTGGACAGCAGGGAAAAACATGCAAGGTCGATATACGGGTCACGGGGGCGCGCGCCAATGCGGGACGATGACCGTCGCGCCGGATACACTAAAAGTAAATCCGGCCGGGCCGAATACAGCAGACAAGACTCATATGAACTGCGTCGTGATATAGCCCGGCACAGAGGCGCCGCACACCCCCTATGCTTCACTGATGAAGTTATGGATCACGAATTCCCGGAGGGTTTTAAACCCGTAAATATCGAACCGTATGATGGTACAACAGATCCCGCTGTATGGATTAAGGATTTCCTCCACATCCACATGGCTCGCGGTGATGATCTGCATGCCATGAAGTACCTCCCACTCAAACTCAAAGGACCAGCTCGGCATTGGCTGAATAGCTTGCCAGCAGACTCCGTCGGCAGTTGGGAGGATTTGGAAGACGCATTCCTTGACAACTTCCAGGGCATTTTTGTGCGACCACCGGATGCTGATGACTTGAGCCATATAACTCAGCAGCCAGGGGAATCAGCCAGGCAATTCTGGACATGGTTCCTGACCAAGAAAAACCAAATTGTCGACTGTCCGGATCCAGAGGCCCTAGCGACATTCAAGCATAACATCTGCAACGAGTGGCTTGCCCGCCACCTCGGCCAGGAGAAGCCAAAGTCTATGGCAACCCTCACGACACTCATGACCCACTTTTGTGCGGGCGAGGGTAGCTGGCTGGCTCGCAGCAACAACACATCAAGGAATCCGGGCACTTTGGATACCAAAGATGCCAACGGCAGACCACGTCGTAACATACCAAAGCGCCGCAACAACGGCGATAACAACGATGATACGGCAGTCAATGCCGGATTTAGAGGCTCTAGATCCGGTCAGCGGAAAAAGCCATTTAAAAGAAGTACTCCGGCTCCGTCCAGTTTGGATCGCATACTGTATCGCTCGTGTCAAATCCACGGCACCCCTGACAAGCCAGCCAATCACACCAACAGAGAATGCTGGGTGTTCAAGCAAGCCGGCAAGTTAAATGTTGAAAACAAGGACAAGGGGTTGGATACTGATGACGAGGAGGAGCCCCGGCCACCGAACACGGGAGGACAGAAGGGGTTCCCCCCACAAGTGAATATGGTGAACATGATATATGCAACCCACATTCCCAAGAGGGAACGAAAGCGTGCACTAAGGGACATCTATGCGATAGAGCCCGTCGCCCCAAAGTTCAACCCATGGTCCGCTTGTTCGATCACCTTCGATCGCAGGGACCACCCCACTAGTATCCGTCATGGCGGATCCGCCGCATTGGTCCTAGACCCAATCATCGACGGATTTCACCTCACTCGAGTCCTTATGGACGGCGGCAGCAGCCTGAACCTGCTCTATCAGGATACAGTGCACAAAATTGGTATAGATCCCTCGATGATCAAACCCACCAAAACCACCTTTAAGGGCGTCATCCCAGGTGTAGAGGGCCATTGCATGGGCTCAATCACACTGGAAGTGGTCTTTGGATCTCTGGACAACTTCCAAAGCGAGGACTTAATCTTCGATATCGTCCCGTTCCGCAGTGGCTATCACGCACTGCTCGGGCGAACCGCATTTGCAAAATTCAATGCGGTACCGCATTATGCATACCTCAAGCTCAAGATGCCAGGACCTAGGGGGGTCATAATAGTCAATGGAAATATAGAACGCTCGCTCCGCACGGAAGAGCACACTGCGGCTTTGCTGCAGAAGCACAAAGCAGCCTTTTAAGGCAAACCGCCAATTCGGCGATACAACCCCCGGACACCGTCAAGCGAGTCCGGAGTAAACTGCAACAGGATCAGGCGACGAAATCCGTGTCGCGCGTACATAATTACGCATTGAAAATACCATGGGCATAGGCGGGGGCACGATCAGGGCACATCCCGCAATGCGGCTTAACCGCCATAGGGGCTGCATACCTTTATCATTTTTCTCTTTAAGGACCTTACTCTCTGGGAACCCTTTCCGGCAGCACGATTGCCGGACATATTAAGGGAAGGAACAACCAAGGAGGCAAGAAGCTAAGACATATAAGGGAACCCCCAGGTGCTCTCCAATAATAATTGATATACCCGCTTTCTACTATCCATACGCAGCTTGCCCTTGGATAGGACATTTCGAATAGTCCTACTTTCTGCTTATTGCACTACTTGTACCAGTATGCTTCGACGTATTATTTAAATAACAATGCATAGCATTAGTCTATTATTGCATTATTTATATTTTTTTAGTCCATTTATGACAATCCACACCTATATATTCAGGTACGGTCAGTACGCCAGGGGCTTTCGTTTACCCCATAATACGACACGAGAAGTCCGAACACTTTTGACAGTGCGGCACCCCGAACTTATAGCACTATATGCATCAGCTCCGAATCATGTCTTGGGTCAATAGTTGGGTTTGCCTGGCTCCCATGCTTTGGTACCTTACGTTCCGCTATATCGGCTAAGGTAGCGGTGGGAGAACTCTTGCGATTGTGTCCCGGTTCTTCCGGACGAGCACCTCCGCAGAGAAAGCCGAAAACTGACTGTCATGATAAGGCGAGAGACTGGTCGCTGCTCGAGAGGTCTCAAGTCCTTAAAGACTTTTTCTGGTTTGGGCGAGGAGTCGGCCTTGCCCGGCTTAGGAGTGTATAGCGCCCCAAATTCGGCCTTCTGAATACTAGGGGCTTCGCCAAGATTTAAAATTGTAGACTTCTATGGCTAAATGAGAGTGATAAAGCCTTATAGTCCGATTGCATGGTTTGTTGCGCTGAACACCTCCCTTGAGGGACCCAAAATTGGGGTAAACAGTGCTCAGGTTTATCCCGAACGCCCCAGTACTAGTTACATCGGGGCAGAAGTCGACGACTGGCCAACTCTCAGATTTTATAAACGGCCACACAGAAGGTAGTATTTTAAATTAAAAAAAGCATTGCATAGCGCAGATGAACTTGTTTCACATTACATGATCACATGAGCATGTTCATTCAAAAATTACATCCCTGGCACATTCATCTGCCACAAGGCGGGAACCCTTCAGGACACTCTCATAATACATCTCGGGGCAGCGATGCTCCTTGCCCTCCGGCGGCCCCTCCTTCACCAGCTTCACGGCGTCCAGCTTCACCCAGTGCACCTTCGCCCGGGCAAAAGCCCTGCGTGCAACCTCGATGCAGACGAACCGCTTTATGACTTCAAGCCGTGGACAGGGGCTCGCCGGACCACATCCGGACTATAAGGCCCCTCATGGCCTGTTCGGCCACCTTGTGAAGCTCGAGCAGTTGCTTCAGCTGGTCGCTCAAGGGCATTGGGTGTTCAATCCCAGTATATTGAGACCAGAACAACTTTTCCATCGAGCTCCCCTCCTTAGCTCGGTAAAACTCCGCGGCATCCGGTACACTGCGGGGAAGATCTGCGAACGCTCTTGGAGAGCTCCGAACTCGGGTAAGAAAAAGGAAAGTTTCCTTCACATGCTTGCTTTGCATAATGAATGCCTTACCCGCTGCTATCTTCTTCAGCGCATCAATCTCCTGGAGGGCCTTGTGGGCTTCAGCCTTGGCGCTCCGGGCGCTTTCAAGCGCCTGCGCGAGCTCAGACTCTCGCGCCTTAGAGTCAAGCTCCAAGGACTCGTGTTTTTTTGGCGAGAGCCTCGAGCTCTTGCTGCACCTCGCCCACTCGGGCTTCTTGCTTCTCCCGCTCGATGCGCTCCTTGGCCGCTTTGTCTTCGGCCTCGGACAGTGCCTTCTTTAGGGTTGCCACTTCGGTCATGGCCCCTGGCAAATTCATGATGATCCTATTATTTTACAACCGAACTTCTTTTCAAATCGTAGACAAGGTATTGCTTACCTTTGCTCTCCTCGAGCTACCTCTTGGTAAGGCCGAGCTCATTCTCGGACCGCTCCAGGTCCTGCTTCAGTGTAGAGACCTCCGCAATACGTGCGGCAGCGGCCAGCAGTGAAGCCTGCACATACACATAGACATATTCTGATTAGACTCCTGAGTCATCATTTGATCCTCTATTCGGACTTTCTTCTCGAACGCCGAACAGAGCGTCAGGGGCTACTATTTTGGCGGACTGATTGCTTACCTCAAAGCCTGTTAGGAGGCTGGCGCAAGCTTCGGTCAGTCCGTTTTTGGCGGACTGAACTTTCTCGATCACCGCCCTCTTGATAGTGCGGTGCTCTTCGTTGATGGAGGCACTGCGAAGCGCTTCCAACAAGTTGTCCGGTGCTTCTGCATGGACAGAGGACACCGGCACAACGGCTGGCCCCCTTAACGGGGGATTGCCTGCCGGAGTCCGGAACCATCGAAGGTTCCGGCGCAGTGTTCGGTTGGGGGCCGAACTCGGAGCCCATGGGAGTTTTGCTCCCTTTGTACCCAGGGTCCGGGAGGTCGCCTCGAGGCGACCCCAGGACCACCTCCCCTCGGCTCGGTGCCTTTCGAGACAACACCTCGATGTTGTCCGTAGGGCGAGGGGTGGAGGCGGTCGAAAGAGAACTACTGTTCATATCCGGCGAGTCCAATGAACCGCTCGACGAGGATACGTCGAGATGAGCTCGGGACAGACTGCATAATCATGTTTGGCGTGAGGAGAAGCAGTGCAATAAAACATACCATGAATTACTATGGTGTCCGGATACTTACGACTGCGCCAAGGGCTTGACCCTGGGTAGCCACTCGTCGCCGCTGTAGGCGGTCGTCGTGGGGCAGTCCGGAGGGAGGGTCCTTCCCTTCTTAGACCTTTCAGACTCCCCGGTTGGGCCGGCCTTCCTTTTCTTGTCTCCCCCTGCTGGGGGGAGAGAACTTTCCTCCTCCTCCTCGTTTTCGTGGGAGGAGTGCGCGTCGGAGTCATCGGACGATGAGTCCAATACAACCTTGCGCCGGAGACCCTTTTGGGTCCCCGTGGCCTTCTTCTTGGTCTTCTTTGCCGGCACCTCGTAAGGTGCCGGAGCCAGCATCTCCGTTAGGAGAGCATCTGCGGGATCTTCAGGCAGGGGGGCTGGGCAATCGAGCTGCTCCGTTGTCTTTATCCAGTCCTGTTAATGGCATGGGAGCATAGATCCCGCACATCATTTAACTGTTGTAAATAAATACCCTGTGAGATACAAAAACTTACCGGATTGGCATGGCGCTTTGCGCTGAGTCCGCGGTCCTCGGTGAGGGAAGGAGGTACCTCGGCGCCCTTGAACAGCACCCTCCAGACGTCCTTGTGCGTCGTGTCGTAGAGCTCTCGCAGCGTCTGGTGCTGGACTGGGTCGAACTCCCACAAATTGAATGCCCGTCGTTGACACGAGAGAATCCGGCGGAAGAGCATGACCTGGACCACGTTGACAAGCTTGGTTTTCTTGCTCATCATGTTCCTGATGCAGGTCTGGAGTCCGGTCAGCTCTACCGAAGAACCCCAGGACAGGCCCTTCTCTTTCCAGGAAGTGAGCCGCGTGGGGATTCCGGATCAAAATTTGGGGGCCGCCGCCCAGTTGGTGTCGCGCGGCTCGGTGATGTAGAACCACCTCGATTGCCACCCCTTTATGGTCTCGACATAGGAGCCTTCGAGCCAGGTGACGTTAGGCATTTTGCCCACCATGGCGCCTCCGCACTCTGCTTGCTGGCCGACCACCACCTTCGGTTTAACATTGAAGGTCTTCAGCCATAGGCCGAAGTGGGGCCGGATGCGGAGGAAGGCCTCGCACACGACGATAAACGTTGAGATGTTGAGGATGAAATTGGGGGCCAGATCATGAAAATCCAGCCCGTAGTAGAACATGAGCCCACGGACAAATGGGTGGAGGGGAAATCCCAGTCCACGGACGAATTGGGTAAGAAAAACTACCCTCTCATGGGGTTCGGGCATAGGGATGAGCGATATCCGCGGCCGGATATCCGGTTTCCCGTAACTTTGTGATGTTCTCTTCTGTGACGGAGGAGACCATCCACTTGCCTCCCGCTCCGGACATGCTTGGAGTGGTTTGAGAAGAAAGACACGAACTTGGGCGCTGGAGCTCGAGTGTGCGAGAATGGGTAAGCAAGGAGGAAGAAGGCGTGGGTAAAGAAGGGTGAATCCTTGTCCCTTTATAGGGGCGGAAGAGGCGATACGCCTCCCCACTTACCTGGTAAAATCGATTATTCCCCAAACGCCGTAATTGATGGCACGGTTGGGTTACCCATGTCCGTATTGATGAGAATCCCATAATAAGGGGGACACGATATCTGCTTTGACAAGGTGTGTCAAGAAAATCACCTCGCGATATGTGCGGTGCTGGTTGAGAAAAACTATTTGAATAATGACCGGGTCATGACATGATGTCGTGTTGTCAAAACGTGTCAGCAGATTAGATTTGTGGAAATACTATTCTCTCTACGGTGGTATGTGGAAATTGTTTTGCAGAGCCGGACACTATCCTTGGGTTCAAAATCTTCTATGGAGTATTTGGAGGAGGAACCCGCCTTGCAATGCCGAAGACAAATCTGCGCGCCGGACTCATCCTCATTGAAGCCTGGTTCAGGGGTGTCGTGGTTTTGTCACGGCAGATGTCCTAGAGAAAGGACTTAGTCGTGGAGCCATCGCGACGGGTTAGCTTGAAGGGGTTAAAGCGGACACAGGGACGCAAGAGATTTTATACTAGTTCGGCCCCTTCAAGGAAGGTAAAAGCTTATGTCTAGTTGTGATGGAATTGATGGGGTTTCGATGACTAGGGAGCAAACAAGCTTCGCCTATGTCTCGAGTTGTTGTCTGTTGTCCTTGAACTGCCGCCGGGTCGTCCCCTTATATACACGGGTGACTCCCGTCGGCTTACGGAGTCCCAATAACGGCTCATAGATGTGTCCGGTTTGATCTCTACTTATTCCTAACTTACAATACAAGTTGATTACTAACGCTGGTTTACGGCTACAGGCCTTGAACCGGCCATGGGCCTTGAGCCCTCCTCTGTCTTCTTGGGCTTTAACATACTTAACTACTGACGAAGTAACACGGCCCAGATAGGCCGATTTACGCCCAGCAGTAATATCCCCAACATTAGGCCCTAGATTGATTTGAACGGGTTCATGTCAATCCTTTAACAAAAGCTTCATCTTCAACATCTTCTCGTAAATTGGTAAACCGCCATGATGTCATTTTCTCTGATTGCTGTAAACCGGAGTGACGTCACCTGTCATAATGAAGCTATCCATTATGCTTCTTTGTTTAATAGATCGGCGGAAATCGAGGAGACAACTCCGTTTCGTGGCTCCTTGATTGTCGTGCCTGACACATGTTCTTTCGCCTTATAAATAGGACCGAAGGGTCATTTCTTTTCTCCTTCCGTGCCTTCTTCGTCTTCCTCGCGTCGCCAGCCTCGGAGCTCCTCCGCCGTCGTCGTCCTCTGCCTCAACCTTGGCTGCTGCATCAACCTGAGCGCACCAGAGCATCGCGGCAACCTTCCGCATCTTCCTCAGTTCCGGTAAATCTTCCATCCTTTCCCCTGCAGATCTGACATAGGGTTTCGCAGTTCTTTAATGTTCATCTCCTGCCTCTTGCTCATACGGTAGATCTTTAGATGGCTCCGCAGATCTTTACTCCGTGTAATGGTAGCTGTTTATCCTTCGCCTTCGCTTGCACATCTCAAAACCATAGGTCTGTATGTACGTCTTGTTCATTGATTCGGTACTGCTCGTTTGGACCTCTGAATATTTATCTTTTTTCTGAACTTGCTTCAGATCCATCGCTGTAGAGAAATCTTACGAAATCTGTTTCTGTAAACTTACTCCTCTGCTTCAATGTTTAAACCCGGCGGTTTAACCTTGTAGGAAAAAATTGCCAAACCGGTTTATACCATTAGTCCCCTTCTTGAACCGCCAGATGTTGTTGCTTCATAAAACTCCGGTTCAGATATATCTGTCTCCAGTTTAACATTGCACATACCAATATACCTTGATCAAATGTATTTTTGAACCGAGATCTTCTACCTTGTAGATTCCATCATGGCCAAGCAAGTATATGAATGCAATTGGGTTCCTTCTCGCGTCACAGAGGCTCAGGTGGACGATCTAGTCTTGATCGGCGCTTTAGGCAGCAAAGTTACCATTCATTGGAGGGCTCCTGGCAAAGAATGCCCTCCCACTCCTCAAGAAGGAGAAGTTGTTGTTTTTGTAGATCACTTAGCTCGGGGCTTTAAACCACCCGGTTCTAAATTTTACCGAGATGTTTTGGCCGATTTCCAACTCCATCCACAAGATACCGGCCCCAATTCTGTTACAAATATGTGTCACTTCCAAGTGCTCTGTGAAGCGTTCTTTCAAGAGGAGCCCACAGTGGAATTGTTCCGAGACCTTTTCCATCTAAACCACCATACTGAGTTTACTGACGGCTCCAATACGGAGTTGGGTGGCGTGGCGATCCAGAAAAGGAAAGAGGTCACATACCCTCATGCCAAACTGCACAGCCACCCCAAAGAGTGGAATCAAACATGGTTCTACTGCAAAGATACCTCCCCTGCTGGTGAGAATTCCTTGCCCGGCTTTCGTCCGGAGCGGCTCAGCAATACACACCCTTTTCCACAAAGATTGACTACCCAGGAGAGAAGCAAATATGCTCCTCAACTGTCGAAGCTTAGAGCCTTTATGGCCAACGGTTTAACAGGGGTTGATCTCTCTCGCTGTTGTATATCATGGAGCATACTGCCCCTTAGTCAGCGCTCCGGTTTGATGTGTGAATATACCGGCAGTGTTGATGACCCACTGCGACATTCCAGAATCCAGCTCACCGATGAAGAAATCACAGAAGCTGTGAATAAGATGCTGAATGAACCGGAACATATCTGTGCTAGAAACGGCCTGCTTCCCTTCTGTGCCACCAACAAACCGCCAGCTGTAAGACCTTGATTTTTCCTTTTGCTGAATCTATTGTTGATATATCTGGTCATCGTTTAATATCAGTATCTGTGTAATCAGGGCAATGATCCGTTTTGGAGCAAGAAATTGCCACAGGAGAAACCGGAAAAACCAGACAAACCGGAACGAGCTACCCGGCAAAAGACTAAAGCTGTAAAGAAGACTGCCCACAGGAAAAGAACTACTCCATCTTATAATCCGGCCCCTGATGATGATGTGGATAATCTGGACCTTGAGGTAGATCTTGACTCACTTGGCTTATTTTTCATGTGTCTTATTGATGATGATATTTGTCAGGATGATGCTGAAGCCAGCCACGCTGATGCTGCAGAGGTAATTATTCTCTCTTCCGATTCAGAACCTTTGCCTTCGCTAAAAATCCGTCAGGCAAACCGGAAAGTTAAATTTTCTCATCCTCTTGCTTATTTAGATCCCAAATTTCTTATGAAGACCCAACAGCACGAGGCTCGTCGCACAACCCGGCACAGCGGCCAGGTAGTTACCTCCGCCGGTTTACCGAACAGTCTGGTTCGGAAACGCCGTTCAGAGGTCTCTAATTTGCTTGTCAGTGATTGTCCTAAAGCGGGCTACTTTCGCCAACCTCTTAATCCATCTGACTCCAATTACCAGGTTACTTCCCACTCATCCTCTGGTGAGTCATCGGCTACTCAGCTCCCACCGCTCAAAATGGTGCTTGGGTAAGCTATACTTATTACGATACTTACAGTACATTGCCTTAGAACATATGCTGTATTTGATTTTGTTATTCTTTCCAGGGCCAAACCCAAACCAAGCAAGAAGGCCCGCCTGGACAAAACGGCCGAAGAAGATGCCGATCTTGAAGCGGCTATTCCTGAGGATATACCCAATGATCCACCGCAGCAAGACGACGATCTTATTACTGAAGAGAGACCTACTGATGCCTCAGGTCCTGTCAATCAGCCCACAGGCTCCATCCGGATTGAGAGATCCACCGGTCCAGCAAAACCTACTGACAAGCCAACAGCTCCAGTGCAAACCGGCGATACTCAGGAGGATGAGGTTGTCATTACTGGCACTGGCCATATCAAGCCAAGCAATCCTGTTGCTTTGTCCAAACATTCTGCTAAGGAAGAATTTGCTGCCGTTGGTAAAGGCAAGTGGAATGCTGATCTGGCAACTTACACTGTTCTGAACGCCCAAGATATCCATTCCGGCTACCTGAACCGGCTGTATGCCAGCCATGACTATGAAGCCAGTCTGATTAATATGATGAAGGATAAATACGAGGTAACTTCCATACGCTCTTTCTTGCTTGTACGCTTCAATATCCACTGACTCTCCTTAGCCCCCAAGGACCGGTTTGTAATCTTCTTTCAAACTGGGACTTACTAACATGAATCTTAATACTTTGAACTTTTGCCGATGTAGCCCCCAAGGGCCGGTTCAACTTAGCGTAGTTAAACCGGTACTTTAAGTAATTGAGATTGCCGCATCAGAATATACATATGAGCAAATAGCCATTAGCCCCCAAGTGCCAAGTTGAATACTTGTATTGATCTTGGGACTTTGCAAGCAATTGAAAGATGAAGATCGAATATGCATTAGCCCCCAAGTGCTAAGTGCATAACTAGTTATGTGATTGGTACTTGAATCCTAATACCGATTTGTTGAAGCATATATCTATATGCATGCAGGCGGAGCTGAAGACGAAAGAAAACCAAGTCACCGATCTCCAAGAAAACCTGAAAACCCAACAGGCTGAAACCTCCAAAGCAAAATAAGAATTGGCCAGCGCTTTAAGCGCCATGGAACAGCTTAAGGAGAGCTTCAAGAAGAAGCGGGCAGATTGGGCCACTGAAAAGTCCGCTTAGATCAAAGGAGCAGAGGATGCCGAGGCTGCACTAAAACCAGTAGCAGATGAACTGACCAGCATATAGCGGAACGTGCATGCCATGACTACTGCTATCTTTGGTAAGCCAGTTTGCCTTCTGAATTTGCTCTGCCTTCTTACAGAGTCGCCGGTTTATTAACCCTTTATGGTATTTCAGGGACACGCATTGGTCACTTGGGATCAGATGTGCGGAAGAAACTGAAAGCCGCCTATACATTGGTTGAACAATTGTATACTGGTGCCTAGCGGATCATCTGTACCGCATCTCATAACAAACTGGCGCCCACTTTGATTCAAGATACTCTGATGAAACTGTCAGTGCTTCTTGCCCGAGTTGAAGAGCTGAAGGAATCTGCTGCTCGAACCGGTGCAATCAATGCCTTAATCCGGGCAAAAGCCTAGGTGCCGGATTTTGATCCCATTGAAGCTGCTCAGGGCTATCCCAGCTTGAAGAAAGACGGGTCAGAATTTGGTGAAGCGGATCTGCGAGCAATAAACCGGGAGGTACGTCCGCTAGCCTGTCAATTGGCTGAAGAAGGAGACTTGTCTCATTATCAAGCCCAATATGACAGTCAGAACAAGCGAATAGCTGCACCAATCCATGAATCGGAAAATTTGATCCCTCCAATCCGTAAGCATACTTACGCTCCCGATATTGACCCATCATTGCTGATCCATGATGAAGCTGTTTTTCAAGCATTAATGGGAATCGACTGGACAATTGTGGATTTCCAGCCACTGGGTAGAGAAACGGAGGCTGAAGCGGCGCAGGATGACCCACAACCATCAGGCCGGGCTGGTGACCAAGCTTGAACCGGAAGCCGGTTTTAAAACTGCCTCTCCTTTGCGAAAAACAATTATATTATTATGGGCACCATGTTGCCTTGTAATAGGCTAGTTGATACCTTTGATGTTGATATGCCTTCATGCATAATTTGTTCTTCTTGTGGTAATGAACTTTCCAAAGCACTTTCTGAAATGAGAAATTCGTCAAGTGCCACCACGGTTGTACCGTCAGGCGGAATATGATGTCTGCATATATGAAATCAAAACATCCAAAACAAAATTTTAAGTATATGATCAAATTTTTGAGATACATAATACCTGCCATCGTTGAGCGTGAAGTTGGCTTGGCCAATCTTGAAGCGGAGCTTTGCAAACCCACACTATTGAGGAGATAACAGCTCCTGTATATATATATATATATATATGACTCTGGTTTACCATGTAAACCGTGCCGGGTTATAATAAACATCGTGTTACTCCATAAGAGGATGTTAACAAGAAGGATCAAACCGGGCAAATATTCTCCGGATTGACGTGAACTTTGTTCCGTCAATGGATTTGTTTAAAAACTTTGTCGGTTTAAAAAACACAATAAAAAGCAAAAACCCCCCTTCAAAGAAAAGTGTAAATCAAGTGCAATGAAAAAACGTTGCAAAAAAGGTTTATGTGAACTGATCAGATGGTGTTACCATGGCCGAACACGACCAAGCTCCCGTTAGGTGTAACTATGGTTCTAGTCAGCCAGGTCCCCAAATGAAACCGTGGCATTTATGCCGATCAAGTGGCATGGTCATGGTTCGGGTTCGACCAAGCCCCCAAGTGATTCTGTCGCCTTAAGCCGATCAAGAGGCATGACTGGTTCAGACATGACCAAGTCCCCAAGTGATCTGGTGGCTCTCGCCTATCAAGAGGCATGGTATTGGTTCAGACACGACCAATCCTCCAAGTGATATAACATGATGCTTTTAGCAAAGCGAACTCAAGGGGTAAACCAGAAGCCGCTTTAGAACAACTCCGTGTAACCACACATGATGTAAAAGAACAGATACCCCGCTTTAGCTGAGGTTCCGGTTTATTATAGTTAATATATACATCGTTGTAATATGTACATAAGTAGAACCAATGGCTCAGGTATAATAAGGCCGAAGATGAGCTATGTTCCACGGCCTGTTGGTCTCTTTCTCTGATGTACGTGAGTCCTTATGTTCTTGAATATCGATCAGATAGTATGACCCGTTGTGCAGATTCTTGCTGACCACGAAAGGCCCCTCCCAAGGTGGGGATAACTTATGCATATCAGTCTGATCTTGGATGAGCCAAAGCACCAAATCTCCTTCCTGAAAGGTTCTGGTTCTGACTCGGCGACTGTGATAACGGTGAAGATCCTGCTGGTAAATCGCCGATCGGGCGGCTGCGATGTCACGCTCTTCATCCAACCGGTCCAAAGCATCTTGCCGTGCTGTCTCGTTGTCCGCTTCAATATAAGCCGTTACACGAGGTGAATCATGACGGATATCACTGGGGAGAACCGCCTCTGCTCCATAAACCATGAAGAACGGTGTGTATCCTGTTGATCTGTTGGGCGTTGTATTGATGCTCCATAACACAGATGGTAATTCTTCTACCCAACAACCCGGTGTTCTCTGCAAAGGAACCATGAGCCGGGGCTTGATGCCTCTCAAGATCTCTTGATTAGCTCTTTCTGCTTGACCATTGGACTATGGATGTGCCACTAATGAAACGTCGAGCCGGATGTGCTCCCGTTCGCAGAACTCCTTCATAGCACCTTTGGACAAATTGGTACCATTATCTGTGATGATACTGTGTGGAAAGCCAAACCGGAAAATCACTTTTTTAATGAACTGAACCATCGTGGCCGCATCACACTTGCTAACAGGTTCTGCCTCCACCCACTTTGTAAACTTGTCAACCGCCACCAGGAGGTGGGTCTTCTTATCTTTGGACCTTTTGAAAGGCCCAACCATATCCAGCCCCCAAGTCGCAAACGGCCAAGTAATTGGAATCATTCTCAATTCTTGAGCCAGTACATGAGCACGTCTTGAAAACCTTTGGAAACCATCACATCGTCTGACCAGATCCTCCGCATCAGCATGACCAGTTAACCAATAGAAGCCATGGCGAAATGCTATAGCCACCAGAGACTTTGAACCGGCGTGGTGACCACAATCTCCTTCGTGGATCTCACGCAAAATTTCACGGCCTTCTTCAGGAGACACGCGGCGTTGAAAAGCTCCTGATACACTGCAATGATGCAACTCGCCGTTGATGATAGCCATGGAGTTGGATCGCCGGATTATCTGCCGGGCCAGAATCTCATCCTCTAGCAACTCGCCCCGGTTCTTGTACGCCAGGTAAGGAAGCGTCCAATCCGGAATAACATGAAGAGCCGCCACCAATTGAGCCTCCGGATCAGGAATAGCCAAATCCTCTTCACGAGGGATCTTGATCGACGGGTTGTGCAGCACATCCAGAAAAACATTGGGTGGGACCGGTTTGCGCTGAGAGCCTAGCCGGCTTAAAGCGTCCGCCGCTTCATTTTTCCGCCGGTCCACGTGGTCCACCTGATAGCCTTTGAAATAACCTGCAACAGTATCCACCTCCCGACGATACGCTGCCATGAGTGGGTCCTTGGAGTCCCAAGTGCCAGACACTTACTGAGCCACAAGGTCCGAGTCACCGAAGCACTTAACTCAACTTAGATTCATCTCCTTAGCCATCCAGAGACCATGGAGCAAGGCTTCATACTCAGCTGCATTTTTAGTACAAGGGAACATTAAGCGAAGAACATAACAAAACTTATCACCTCGTGGGGAAGTTAATACGACTCCAGCCCCCGAGCCTTCCAACTGCCTAGATCCGTCAGAATGGATGGTCCAATACGTGTGATCCGGCTTTTCTTCAGGTGCTTGCATTTCCATCCAATCATTGATGAAATCAACAAGTGCTTGATACTTAACCGCTGTCCGAGGCACATACTTGAAACCGTACGGCCCCAGCTCTATGGCCCACTTTGCAATCCGGCCAGTTGCTTCCCGGATCTGGATGATATCTCCCAAAGGAGCAGAACTGACCACCGTAATTGGGTGCCCTTGGAAATATTGTTTAAGCTTCCGGCTTGCCATAAAAACTCCATACACCAGCTTCTGCCAATGCGGATACCTTTGCTTGGACTCAATGAGCACCTCGCTGATATAATAGATCGGACGTTGAACCGGATGCTCCTTACCTGCCTCCTTTCGCTCCACCACAATAGCCACGCTGACCGCCCGAGCATTAGCAGCAACATATAGCAATAACGGCTCCTTATCAATGGGAGCGGCGAGCACAGGCGGATTGGCCAATTGCCGCTTTAAGTCCTCAAATGCTTCATCAGTAGCAGAACTCCAGACAAACTGATCCATCTTTTTCAACATCTGATACAAAGGGATTGCCTTCTCACCAAGGCGACTGATAAACCGGCTTAGCGCGGCAATCCGTCCTGCCAGGCGTTGAACATCGTTGATACGCTTTGGTTTAGCCAGGGAGGTGATAGCCGTGATCTTCTCCGGATTAGCCTCAATTCCCCTGTTGGACACCAGAAAACCCAATAGCTTGCCCACCGGTACACCAAAGACACACTTGTCCGGATTAAGCATCATCTTGTATGTTCTCAGGTTATCAAAGGTTTCCTTTAAATCATCAATCAGAGTCTCCTTCTCCCTGGACTTAACCACGATATCATCCACGTAAGCATGTACATTACGGCCAATCTGCTTGTGAAGACAATTTTGTACACACCATTGGTAAGTTGCCTGGGCACTCTTGAGCCCGAAGGGCATAGACACATAGCAGATGGCTCCAAAGGGAGTTATAAATGCTGTCTTCTCCTGGTCCTTAACTGCCATTTTGATCTGATGATAGCTAGAATACGCATCCAAAAAACTTAAACGCTCACAACCCGCCGTAGCATCAATAATTTGATCAATACGGGGGAGGGCAAAAGGATCTGCTGGACAAGCCTTATTAAGATCTGTGTAATCCACACACATGCGCCCGGTGCCATTTTTCTTGAGGACCAGCACCGGATAAGCAAGCCACTCAGGGTGAAAAACTTCAACAATAAAGCCAGCTGCTAAGAGCCTGGCTACCTCTTTTCCAATCGCCTTGCGTATTTATTTGTTAAACCGGCGGAGGAACTGTTTCACCGGTTTATATTTAGTATCCACATTAAGTGTGTGCTCAGCGAGTTGGCTCGGTACACCTGGCATGTCAGAGGGCTTCCATGCAAAAATGTTCCGATTCTCACGGATGAACTCGATGAGCACGCTTTCCTATTTCGGATCCAAGTTGGCACTGATGCTGAACTGCTTGGAAGAATTGCCAGGTACGAAGTCAACAAGCTTAGTTTCTGCTGCCGATTTGAACTTCAGGGCCGGATCATGCTCCGTAGTTGGCTTCTTCAACGGAGTCATGTCCGCCGGATCAACATTATCTTTTTAGTACTTCAACTCCTCGGTGGCACAGACCGACTCTGCATAGGCCGCATCTCCTTCCTCGCACTCCAAAGCGATTTTGCAGCTTCCGTGAACCGTTATTGTCCCCTTGTGACCCGACATCTTGAGCTGCAAATACACATAACAGGGCCGAGCCATAAACTTGCCGTAGGCCGGTCGCCCAAACAGGGCATGATATGGACTTTGGATTTTCACCACTTCAAACGTCAATGTCTCCAACCTGGAATCATGATCGTCCCCAAAGGCCACTTCCAGAGCTATCTTACCAACGGGATATGCTGATCTGCCAGGCACTACACCGTGGAATACTGTATTAGACGGTTTGAGATTCTTATCTGTTAGTCCCATACGACGGAAGGTCTCATAGTACAGGATGTTAATGCTGCTCCCTCCATCCATGAGCACCTTAGTGAACTTGTAACCTCCCACCTGAGGCGCCACCACCAGAGCCAACTGACCCGGATTATCGACCTAGGGAGGATGATCTTCTCTGCTCCATATGATTGGCTGTTCAGACCAACGTAGATAACGGGGTATGGCCGGTTCAACAGAGTTGACCGCCCGCCTCTGAACCTTCCGGTCTCGCTTGTCCAAGCTAGTGGTGAAGACATGGTACTGCCCATTACTCAACTGCTTTGGGTTGCTCTGGTAACCTGACTGTTGCTGCTGTTGGTTGTAACCACCCTGGTTGTTCTGACTATTTTGACCATTATGTCCACCCAGATTACTATTGAATCCTGAACCGGAACTTCCTCCACCGTAACCTGGCCCGTATCTTGAGCCACCGCCAGATTCGTGATCATACCGGAAATTATTAGAATTCTTGAACTCCTGCATAATAAAGAAATCCTTCCAAAGGTGGTTTGCTGGTGCCTCCTTCGTCCCATGTCTTGGACAGGGCTGGCTTAGCAGATAGTTTAGCCGATTTGGGTTAGGGTTGGGCACTCCATTACGATTTTTCGGTCTACCCTTGCGTCGCTGGCCATTGTCCTGTGCGTTGGTATTAGCCACAAAGTCCATGTTACCATCCGCTTTACGCTTGCCTCCACCACCATTGCCTGCCCAGTGATGCTGCTGACCTTTGGAGCTGCTGTTCTTCTTCCCTTTCCCTGTCTTGTCATCATCAGATTCGGGATCCTTGGTACTATCAGAATCAGCATATTTTACCAAAGCGGCCATGAGGGTCCCCATGTCGGTGCAATGACGCTTCATCCGTCCCAACTTCAGCTTCAGGGGCCCAAACCGGCAGTTGCCTTCTAGGGTTAATACTGCGGTGTCAGCGTTGATGCGGTCTGAGTAGTGCAACATTTGTGAAACCCGGCGCACCCAATGAGTCATTGATTCTCCTTCCTCCTGGATGCATGCAGCTAAGTCCACTATCGACATAGGCTGTTTACAGGTATCCTTGAAATTGCTGATAAACCGGGCTCGTAATCGGGCCCATGAACTGATAGAATTAGCCGACAAGCTTTTTAACCAAGTACGGGCCGTTCCTTCAAGCATCATGGTGAAGTATTTCGCACACGCCGCGTCATCCACATCAAGCATCTCCATGGCCATCTCATAGCTCTCCACCCATGTCTCTGGAGGTTGATCCGCCATGTAATCAGGTACCTTGCGCGGGCCTTTGAAATCCTTGGGCAGGCGCACGTTGCGTAAAGCGGGGATAAGACAAGGCACCCCCAAAGAACTAGAAGTAACACCAGGTTCAGTCAAGGTGGTTGGATGAACCGGCGTGAGCTGCCGAGCCTGATGTTGTGTGGCTAACTCGGGTTATCAGCACCACCCGCCGGGTTGTTGTCACGGGGTGCCCCACGTCGTTCATTACTCGACACTGCTGGTTCATCCATATGTCTGATATAGCTCCGGCTTGGACGGGGGGTTGAGTGGATCCGGTCGCGGCTGTACGAGTACGCTTCCTGTTGGGCCAAAGCTGTCCTCAGAAGTTCCTTGACCCGTCGCGTCTCTACTGCCTGCAGCGAGTCACCTTCAATTGGAATGGCCTCCAGCCGTGCAGCAGTGGCAACAAGATTGTCCATTGGGTTGGAGTAGTGACCCGGAGGTGTTAAAGCAGCCTAAGGTATAACGGTGTTTTGACGAGGCGTGTCCATCTGACGAGGCTGAACCGGTGCACCGGTCCCAGGGGCTTCTGCCAAATTTCCCTCTAGCAGATTGCCGGCTCTTGGTCCTGGAGTGTTGAAAAGGTCTCTGGCCTCGAAAACTGGAGGTAAGCGGGATCAGTGCTTCCTCCTCATGACTTCATGCGACGCGCTCTGATCCAACATAAGCCTGTAGACCTGTGCGTCTAAAGCGGCCCGCTCTGTGGCCATCCTGGTGTCCTCAGCTGCCAGATCCGCCTTGGCCTTGGTGATCTGTTCCTTTACCTTTGCAATCTCCATGTTGTGA
Source organism: Triticum urartu (assembly GCF_056163025.1). NCBI lineage: Eukaryota > Viridiplantae > Streptophyta > Magnoliopsida > Poales > Poaceae > Triticum > Triticum urartu. The sequence continues at coordinate 480,525,896 of NC_141875.1, read as the reverse complement.
ACGTCCTGATCCGGCGGATTAACTTCCGCCATAAGCACAGCCAACGCATCACATAGTTCTGATAGGACCTGAGCCGGCGGGCACACAGGGCCTCCTGCCCCGGCAGCCGTCGCCGCTGCTGAACCGGAGATCGTTGCCGTAGCTGTCGAAGAATGAAGCGCTGCTTGTGTTCCGGCCATGAATATTCCAACCCGGTTGGGCAGAACAGAGGGGTCCGGAATACTATCGCCATCAGAACAGCTCCCAATCCGGCCATCTTGTAGCTGATAAAGAGATTCAGTTTCTCCGGTCAAAGATTCGTCACCGGAACAAACGACGGTCGCGCCGCGAAACTTCGATCCGTCCTCATAACTTCCTCCATGGATGTCTCCCACGAAGGCACGCTTCATGGCCGGTTTAACCCAGGCGGATCGCGCACGCTGAGCCATCTCGACGAGGTCGGTGCAGATGTCCGGCTCAGGGCCCGGTTCACCGATCTTGCCAATGAAAACGTGAATGCTACCAAAGGGGACCCGGTACCCGTACTCAATTGAGCCAGCCTCGGGGCCCCAGCCTGCGTCGTCAATGTAGGGCTTGCCATGACGACTCTTAGTCATCCGGCCTACAGCGTAGCCCTCGAGTCCTTCAAAGCGGCCCTCCAAGAACCGGAAACCATCGTGCAATTGCCCCACGGTGGGCGCCAACTGTCGTGGTTTTGTCACGGCAGATGTCCTAGAGAAAGGACTTAGTCGTGGAGCCATCGCGACGGGTTAGCTTGAAGGGGTTAAAGCGGACACAGGGTCGGAAGAGAGTTTATACTAGTTCGGCCCCTTCAAGGAAGGTAAAAGCCTACGTCTAGTTGTGATGGAATTGATGGGGTTTCGATGACTAGGGAGCAAACAAGCTTCGCCTATGTCTCGAGTTGTTGTCTGTTGTCCTTGAACCGTCGCCGGGTCGTCCCCTTATATACACGGGTGACTCCCGTCGGCTTACAGAGTCCCAATACCGGCTCATAGATGTGTCCGGTTTGATCTCTAATTATTCCTAACTTACAATACAAGTTAATTACTAACGCCGGTTTATGACTACAGGCCTTGAACCGTCCATGGGCCTTGAGCCCTCCTCTGTCTTCTTGGGCTTTAACATACTTAACTACTGACGAAGTAACCCGGCCCAGATAGGCCGGTTTATGCCCAGTAGTAATATCCCCAACAAGGGGCTACTGAGGGAGTCCTGGATTAGGGGGTCTCCGGACAGCCGGACTATATCCTTTGGCCGGACTGTTGGACTATGAAGATTCAAGATTGAAGACTTCGTCCCGTGTTCGGATGGGACTCTCCTTGGCGTGGAAGGCAAGCTAGGAAATACGGATATATAGATCTCCTCCCTTGTAACCGACCTTGTGTAACCCTAGCCCCCTCCGGTGTATATATAAACCGGTGGGTTTAGTCCGTATGACAACATACAATCATACCATAGGCTAGCTTCTAGGGTTTAGCCTCTATGATCTTGTGGTAGATCAACTCTTGTAATACTCATATCATCAAGAACAAGCAAGCAGGACATAGGATATTACCTCCATCAAGAGGGCCTGAACCTGGGTAAACATCGTGTCCCCTGCCTCCTGTTACCATCCGCCTTAGACGCATAGTTCGGGACCCCCCTACCCGAGATCCGCCGGTTTTGACACCGACACTATACTATCGGGCCATGATCACTCGGGAGGTGATCACGAGTATATACTTATATACATAATTCATGATACATGTTGTGACTAAAGTCGGTGTCACAGCCCTAGAATTTGATTCCAATTAGTATCATAAGCATGCATGCATCATGTCTATATTTGTTTGAAATTTGAAATGGGGATGACAAGCCCTAGCACTAAATGAAATGCAATTAGGATCAAAATAAAAATATTTTCAATGAATCCAGAATGCCCTTTAGAAAAGTTCATTATTTTTGATAAAGGTGAAAACCTCTGCCAAAAATGATGCACATATTTTTAGGCCATTCTGGATTTTTGAATAATCCATATTGTATTCGAATTGGGCATTTAAATAATATTAATATTTTTAAATGCTCTAATAATTCTGAAAATAGTTAAGGGCCTCTGTAATAATTCATTTAATGCCCACAATTATTTTCAGGATTTATTAAAATGATTTGGGTTATAACCTAAATCAAAATAAAATAACATAAATAGAAAATAGAAACAGAATTAGACAAAGAAGAGAGAGAGCTTACCTGGGCCAACTCACCTGTGCAGCCACCTGGCGGCCCAAGTGGCCGGCCCAGCCCACCTGGCCCTCCCTTGTCGTCTTCCTCCCTGCACCAATAGACAGCGCGCGTGGCCGAGGCACGCCGGCACGCGCCCGGCCACCTCCTGCTTCCTGCCGCTTCCCCCTCATCGCCTGGACGTCTCCAACGCCACCAAGCACGCCCCTGGAACCCCCTCGCACTCTCCCTCGCTCCTCCCCCTCCTCGGTTTCTCGTTTGCGCAACCGCCGAGCGCAGCCGTCGCCGCCGACGCGCACCGCCGTGGCCACAGCCACTGCCTCGCCTCGCCGATGCGCTCAGAAGCTCCGCATCTTCGCCCTCCTCGTCCACGCCGAGCCAAACAACCGGGGGAGCACCGCATCGCCGTCCCGGACGTCTTCTTCAACCTCGGTGCCGGCGATCCCCGCCGCTTGATTCGTCACCATCAGGCCGTCCCGAGCCCGCTGAGACCGCCGTCCGACTCCCTGTGAGCTCCGCCATCGTTACCCACTCTTCGCCGTGTCGTTTCCTTGCCATAGCTCCGTTCCCCGCCATCACCGAAGCTCACCGCCGCCCGGCCTTGTCGCCGCCGTGGCTTGAGCTCGAACGAGTCGCGCCCGTGCACCTCACCGAGCTCCTGGCGAGCCCAGGAGGCTACGCAGTGTTTTACTTCGCTCGCTCGTGCTCCGCAACGCCGTTTCCGCCGAGGTCCGAACCCCGGCCGCCGCAGTCGAGCTCGCCAGCGTCAGCTCCGGCCATCCCAGCTACCGCTGCTTGCTGGAATGGATGCGTGCGTGTGCCAACAATCCGTAGCCGCAAATGGCGCGCCAAACCGTCGACCGTGGGCAAATCCCGAGCCCTCCGCCGTCTCGGGCTTCACCGGCGATGAGCCGCGGGTCAACTCCGGCGAGTTGACCCGGGGGTTTGACCCCGTCTGACCAGGGTTTGACCACCCTGGGTCACGGACGCATGGGGCCAGCCCTGCTAATTAACCCAGGTTAGTGTTAATTATTTAGTTAGTTAATTAGCCTCTAACATGTGGGCCCATGCCTTAACTAAACTAGATTAGGTTTAGTTTAATTTTAATTAACCTTGTTAATTAACTATGTCACTGACGTGTGGACCCCACTGTCAGGTTTGACTTGGACCAGCCCCTTGACCCGCTGACGTGATGCTTACACATTGCTGATGCAGTTAATCGTTTTCTGTTTTAAAAATAGTTCAGAAAATTCCAGAAATTAGTATAAACTTCTAAAAATCATAGAAATTCAACCGTAACTCCAAATGAAATAAATTATATATGAAAAATTATCAGAAAAATTCAAGGAATCCATCTGTATCATTTTCATGCAAGTTTGAACAATGTTTGTCCTTTGTTTTGGACAAAAAAATAAAGGGCATTTAAATAATCATATATGGAGTTGGAATTTGAATCTTGTATTCAAACCAACTTCATTTAAATCATAACTAGATGCATTAGCTCAAATCACAGCATATTGCCATGTCATGATCATGCATCATATTGTCGCATATGCATTGATTGCGTTCTTCTCTTTTGCCGGTGTTTGTCCCCCTTCAGTAGATGACGTTCTGACGATGTGATCGATGACACCGATGAAGAACTATGTTATCTTCAGGAGTGCCAGGCAAGCAAAACCTCCTTGTTCATTCTGATACAATCCCACTCTCCCGCTCCTACTCTCTTTTACTGCATTAGGACAACATGATTCCTCTGTTACTTGCTGCAGTAGTTGAACCCCTTATCCTCTACATGACCTGTCATTGCCGCAGTAAATAGATGAAACCCATTAGCATGAGTAGGAGTTGTTTGAGCCCTGATGTCCCTACTCATTCATGCTTGTTTGTCATGCCTGCTACTGCTTAGAGTTGAGTTAGGTCTGATTCATCGGAGATGAATCGGAGGTGTGTAAACATGTCCTACTGTTGAGAGCTAAGCGTGTGAACACGATTTGGTAAAGGTAGCGGTGAGAGGCCATGTAGGAGTACATGGTGGGTTGTCTCATTGAAGCCGTCCTTAGGATCTGAGTTCTGTGTTTGTGATCAATGAAACAGTTACTACCACGCATTGGGCCCGAAACCAATGGACCCTCTCGGCTTCTTGATCACCCTTGTCCTTTGTGCAGGAGTTGCAACTAGTTTCTGGTGTTTATAGGATATGTGTTGGCGGCCGTGCATAGCACTGACCCTAGGGGTGGGCTATGATGCGGTAGATACACCATGGCATAGTGTACTGGGCGCCCGTTTGGTGTCTCGGGAACCCTGTTCACATCGTTCGGGGCCGTATGTGGAAACCTCGGTCGGACTCCCTGCGAATGGAACCTGTATAGGCGATAAACCTGGACTAGAGACTTGAGTGTTTAGGTAGGCCGTGGCCGACACCCTCGTTGGGCTTCTGCTTGAAGGTTGCCGAGTACATGTCGTGTAAACGGCAGTAAGTGGTGAGAGGGTGTGTGAAGAAGTACACCCCTGCAAGGTTAACATCATCTATTCGAATAGCCGTGTCCGCGGTAATGGACTTCTGGGTTTCCTATAATAGTTCATAGACAAGTGAAAGTGGATACTCTAAAACTCGCAAGATAAGTGTGAGTGCTATGGATGGCCTTCTCGTAGGGAGATGGGAGCGGATCCATAGTGGTGTATTGAATGGTGAATATGTGGACTCGTGTGCGCCACCTCAAAAGAGTTGCTTGCAATCGTAGTTCAGGTTAGCCACTGGGTCAAAGCTGGCTTGCTGCAATCAAACTCCAACCCCCCCTTGTTGATACCGATGCATATGTAGCTAGTTCTGATGTAAGTCTTGCTGAGTACCTTTGTACTCACGTTTGCTTAATTTATGTTTTGCAGAGAGATTTCAGTCTGCTAGTAGTTCCGCGTGGACTTCGACGTTTAGCTTGATACCTCAGCTACGATCTTGTGTCCTTGGCAGGATCTGGTAGATAGTCAGGCTTCTTAGCCTTTTTCATTTGTAGACGTCTGTACTTAGACATGTTAAGCTTCCGCATGTGCTTTGCATTGTATGCTATGATTGTTGGGTCATGAGACCCATGTTTGTAATGTCTTGCTCCTCGGAGCCTAATGAATAAATACTTGAGTTGTAGAGTTATGTTGTGATGCCATGTTGTATTTACACATATCGAGCATATTGTGTGTATGATTGAAATGCTTGGTATGTGTGGGATCCGACAATCTAGTTGTTTATCTTTGGCAGCCTCTCTAATGGGGAAATGTAGTCTTGTGCTTCCATGAGCCATAGTAGTCCGCTACAGCCCAGTTCACCGGAGTCCTGCTAGCCCAGCACTACTGCTCATGACACTTGACTGGCCGGCATGTGTTTCACTTTGTTCCTGTGTCTGTCCCTTCGGGGAAATGTCACGCGGTGACCTCCGGAGTCCTGCCTAGCCTGCTACAGCCCGGGTTACCGGAGTCCTGTTAGCCCAGTGCTACAACCCGGGTTCACACGCTGCTGACCGACATGTTCGAAGTTGATTCATGTATGCCTGTCCCCATGGGTTAGCGCCGCTTTAGGTTCACGACTAGCCATGTCGGCTCGGGTTCTCTGTCATATGGATGCTAGCGACACTATCATATACGTGAGCCAAAAGGCGCAAACGGTCCCGGGCCATGGTAAGGCGACACCCGTGGGAATACCGTGCGTGAGGCCACAAAGTGATATGAGGTGTTACCGGCTAGATCGATGTGACTTGGAATCAGGGTCCTGACAGCGTTGGTATCAGAGCCTGACTGCCTGTAGGATTACCAAGCCAAACTGGTCGAAGTCGAGTCTAGAAATGCTTTAGTTATGTAAGCGAGTTGATTGTGGAAGGGAACGTAAGGCTCTTTTTACTCCTTATACCTCATGCCCTCTGATCTGAGTCATCCTCTTCTTTTCTATGGGAATTAAGAACTAGGCCTTCTCATCTATCTATCAGGATGACGTGTTACTAATCCGTAGACTTATAAGATTGTTGGATTCAAGTCTCCATTCAGTTCCTTTTACCTCCGTATGCTCATAGCTGGCCTCAGAACCTTCATATTGTAATGTTGAGTGGTCATGCCACTATTTTGCAGGATGTCTCAAATATTTCAAGCATTCATAGCCGTTATGCTGTCCGAGTCATCCCAGGTTTCTAAATAGTCTGATGCATTTGCAAATCCCTTCCTCCTATTCCTGATGTCCATTTGGGCCAGATTAATCACACTAATCGGTGAGTTGAGGTACTTTGTTGCCTCGACATATATGTTGGAGCTATTACTATGACCCTAGGTGTTTTAGGGAGTCACCTACTGATCTAACCATGTTTTGTATCCCCAGTGTGTGATTCTGGCCATTATTCTCAAAAGCATCCCGTGATGCCATGTAGTGGTAGGTATTCTATTCATGGGTTCTTGAACCCGAGATTCACCCTACTTACCTCATGTTGATAGTGTTGCTAGTTCCTTTAGGATATTAGTAACCTTTGCGATAGTCCTCGAGGTCCGTGGTATTTCCTTCTTCCAAATACTATGAACCACTTATGGCAGAAGTTTGTTGTATCAAAAGATCACAACCAAAGTGATCTTAATGAGTTCTCCATTCTGCATTGTGAATCTGCCAGTCCTACCTATCTGCATGGGTTGTCCGGAAGAAATGTTGAGCTTTGCTCGACATACTAATCTATGCATCCACAACTCAGAAAATCATATGTTCCTCGAGTTGTTCCTCTTCAGTTGTATTCCGGCCATCTTCTATCAGTTGATAGCCAAGAGTATGTGTGCATTTGTGTTCATCGATGCCTATTATTCTTGTGGTCCGTCAAGCCATTCTATTCCAGAATGACTAGGAGAAACAAACTCTAGTACCTCATCCATATCTAGGATTGGTTCAAAGTAGTTGTATCCCGCAGATCAAAATGCCAATCCAGCTTTTGCTCTGTTCTACCTTGGAGTTCTACCCTATTCATGCCAAGAATATCATAGGAATTGCACCATCTCTTATGAATTTTTGATACAGTGATACTTCTCGCCATCATTATTCATTCCTCGGTTCCGTGTTGTTGTAACTGGAATGCCGACAAGTGAATTGTGATGTGTGAAATCAGTACTCCGAGCAACTCGTTGCTTTGTAGTAAATGGACAATATTCTCATTCTTAGCGTGTTGGTTATTGAATTACCATCCTAGGACTGATCGTGCTACCTAGTCCTTATCTCTGGTGCACTCCTCGATCAATGAGTGAGGATTATTCCATTCCTCGCTTATCTGATCATATTGTCTTGCTCTGAAAAGCAAGATTGTTCTCGAGCTTAGTAACATATCGGTGGTTCGTGATTTTTCGGATATCTTCTCGGAAGTGTTACCAGGTTGTCACCTGACCGCTATGTTGAGTTCGTGATCAAGTTGGTTCTTGTAAACCACCCCTTCTCCAAGAATCTGTGTTGGATACCCCTGAGCTAGTTGGTTAAGCTAAACAACAACTTGGAGAGTTGGAAGATAAAAGACTTTGCTGAATTGGTTCTTTCTGAAGGGATATCTTTGTGTTTGTGTGTGTATTGAAGAAAGATGATATCTTCACCAATTGGTCCTCGTGATCAGTTGTTGGATCTATTGCCTTGTCAAAACTTTGAATTGAGTATGGGCTATCGTCAAGTCAAATCAGAACCAACGATGTTCGTAATGTTGTCTTACCCGTGGTTGATCCCTCGAGCATACACCATTACATCTTTTGGTCTGACCAATACTATCATCGTGTTCACATGATGGTGGAAGTCCAGTGATATGGAAATTCCGGTGAGTTGTTGTTGAGCCCATCAACAGCATTTTGTCCCCCCATGATTCATGTTGAACATCAACCTAGTGTTGGAAACTTTATAAGCAATGCCTTCGTGTTCCGTTCATGAAGCTTATGCTTGGATGGAAGAAGTGACTTCCTCGAATTCATGTGCATTTGGTGCAAGTTGCCACCGTGAGTTCGAGAAAGATTGTTTTTGTTTCCGCTGGCACCATCCCAAGTCAGTTATGCATGTGTGAATGTATTCTATGGTTTGGTAGATTAATTACCTCCACTCCATATGTATTCCCCAGCACACCAAGCCACTGATTGACTTGTTCAAGGCACAGAAGTCTACGCTTGGGATCTAATCCATGGACTTGCATAAAGACTTTGAAATCCTTGATGATGGTTCCCCACCTGAACTCGATAGTGTTTTACTATAAGACTACTACGTGGTCATGCTCATCTTGGATAGCGTGTTCACAGGTTTGTAGCAGAACCAGCTCATGTTTTGGAGCTTGCTATCGCAGTTCATTTCCCGAGAATCTCGCAACGTCATCTCATCAAATTGTGTTGCAAACCTTCATTTTCCTTTCTAGACTCGATGAGTCTGGAATATCGTGACACCAACCAGATCTGAATCTCAGGCAGATATGATGGTTGGAGCATTTTCCAAGAACTATAATATTGGTCTCTCGATAACCGGTAAAGTGGATGCCGTGGCCAACACATCCAGCCGGAAGACCTATTATTGTAGTATCTCGATTGAAGAAAGTTGGCCACCTTCCCATGAGGATTTCGTAGGATTTACCTCCATAGTTAATCCTTATGGATTCTTGAGTTTTCGAAGTCCGACCTTTTACTTGATGTTCTAGATATCAAACCATATCTATAAATGGATTACGCTAGCACATCAAGGAGAACATTAGAAGCGGAGTGCTAAATGTCACTCGGTCGATCGTCCAGATTCTGTTCCCTCAGCCTCGCTAAGGGAAGATCTGAGAAGGTGTTATCTTCCTTTGTATCCGCATCATCCATCACTAGTCATCATGGTGGTATGTCGTGTTGCCAGGATCCTTGCCACAGATGTTGGTAGAACCTTGATGAATATGGAAATGCTCAAGTTCTTGAGAGCATGCATAAGCAAAATCATCCCTTGCGTTGTCTTCAACAAGGTAGTCCACATCATCCATCCTGGTCCGAGTATGCCATCTCTTCGAGCTATCTCAAATGATCAATTGTAAATTGCCTTAATGCTGGTATGAAGAATTTCAATGATCTCTGAATCAAAAGTAATTCTTTTGCCACTTAAGGGAATATTTCTACGAGTCACCTTCCTTAAGATGTCTCGTTATGGTATCATGGCAATTATCTCCTCGCTACTTTGAAACCATGCACCATCCTACTTAAGCGTGGAATTGTTGCCTACCAAATTTGAACCTTTATCATCCGCTTCTTTCCATCACCCCTGATGTGTGTTTCGTGTCTCAGCTCAAGAGATGTTTTATATCTCACTCCATGAGTTGATCTTGAGTGCTCGATCTCCGAGGAGATCGATTCCTGTAGAATTTCTTTCTGCCATCATCATGCTGGATGAAGATCCCGAAAGCAAAGACGTCAAGATCAAGATGACGCAATGAATCAACATCTTCGGGAAGGGCAGTTGGATCGAGAAGACTGTGATAGTTTTGTGACCCCCCCTTCCTTCTTACCTCATGACTTGAATCTCGGGACGAGATTCTTGTTTAGTCGGGGCGAGTTGTCACAGCCCTAGAATTTGATTGCAATTAGTATCATAAGCATCCATGCATCATGTCTATATTTGTTTGAAATTTGAAATGGGCATGACAAGCCCTAGCACTAAATGAAATGCAATTAGGATCAAAATAAAAATATTTTCAATGAACCCAGAATGCCCTTTAGAAAAGTTCATTATTTTTGATTAAGGTGAAAACCTCTGCCAAAAATGATGCACATATTTTTAGGCCATTCTGGATTTTTGAATAATCCATATTGTATTCGAATGGGGCATTTAAATAATATTAATATTTAAATGCTCCAATAATTCTGAAAATAGTTAAGGGCCTCTGTAATAATTCATTTAATGCCCACAATTATTTTCAGGATTTATTAAAATGATTTGGGTTATAACCTAAATCAAAACAAAATAACATAAATAGAAAACAAAAACAGAATTAGACAGAGAAGAGAGAGAGCTTACCTGGGCCAACTCACCTGTGCAGCCACCTGGCGGCCCAAGTGGCCGGCCCAGCCCACCTGGCCCTCCCCTATCGTCTTCCTCCCTGCGCCAATAGAAAGCGCGCGTGGCCGAGGCGCGCCGGCACGCACCCGGCCACCTCTTGCTTCATGCCGCTTCCCCCTCATCGCCTGGACGTCTCCAACGCTGTCACGCACGCCCCTGGAACCCCCTCGCACTCTCCCTGGCTCCTCCCCCCTCCTCTGTTTCTCTTACACCCAACCGCCGAGCGCAGCCGTCGCCGCCGACACGCACCGCCGTGGCCACAGCCACTGCCTCGCCTCGCCGATGCGCTCAGAAGCTCCGCATTTTTGCCCTCCTCGTCCACGCCGAGCCAAACAACCGGGGGAGCACCGCATCGCCGTCCCGGACGTCTTCTTCAACGTCGGTGCTGGTGATCCCCGCCGCTTGATTCGTCACCATCAGGCCATCCCCGAGCCCGCTGAGACCCTCGTCCGACTCCCTGTGAGCTCCGCCGTCGTTACTCACTCTTCCCCGCTGTTCCTCACCGTCACCGAAGCTCACCGCCGCCCGGCCTTGTCACCGTCGTGGCTTGAGCTCGAACGAGTCGCGCCCGTGCACCTCACCGAGCTCCTGGCAACCCCAGGAGGCTACGCAGTGTTTTACTTCACTCGCTCGTGCTCCGCAACGCCGTTTCCGCCGAGTTCCGAACTCCGGCCGCCGCAGCCGAGCTCGCCAGCGTCAGCTCCGGCCATCCCAGCTACCGCTGCTTGCTGGAATGGATGCGCGCGTGTGCCAGCAATCCGTAGCCACAAACGGCGCGCCAAACTGTCGACCGTGGGCAAATCCCAAGCCCTCCGCCGTCTCGGGCTTCGCCGGCGACGAGCCGCGGGTCAACTCCGGCGAGTTGACCCGGGGGTTTGACCCCGTCTGACCAAGGTTTGACCACCCTAGGTCACTGACGCATGGGGCCAGCCCTGCTAATTAAACCAGGTTAGTGTTAATTATTTAGTTAGTTAATTAGCCTCTGACATGTGGGCCCATGCCTTAACAAAACTAGATTAGGTTTAGTTTAATTTTAATTAACCTTGTTAATTAACTATGTCACTGACGTGTGGACCCCACTGTCAGGTTTGACTTGGACCAGCCCCTTGACCCGCTGACGTGATGCTTACACATTGCTGACGCAGTTAATCGTTTTCTGGATTAAAAATAATTCAGAAAATTCCATAAATTAGTATAAACTTCTAAAAATCATAGAAATTCAACCGTAACTCCAAATGAAATAAATTATATATGAAAAATTATCAGAAAAATTCAAGGAATCTATCTGTACCATTTTCATGCATGTTTCAACAATGTTTGTCCTCTGTTTTGGACAAAAAAATAAAGGGCATTTAAATAATCATATATGGAGTTGGAATTTGAATCTTGTATTCAAACCAACTTCATTTAAATCATAACTAGATGCATTAGCTCAAATCACAGCATATTGCCATGTCATGATCATGCATCATATTGTCGCACATGCATTGATTGTGTTCTTCTCTTTTGCCGGTGTTTGTCCCCCTTCAGTAGACGACGTTCCGACAATGTGATCGATGACACCGATGAAGAACTATGTTATCTTCAGGAGTGCCAGGCAAGCAAAACCTCCTTGTTCATTCCGATACAATCCCACTCTCCCGCTCCTGCTCTCTTTTACTACATTAGGACAACATGATTCCTCTGTTACTTGCTGCGGTAGTTGAACCCCTTATCCTCTGCATGACCTGTCATTGCCACAGTAAATAGATGAAACCCACTAGCATGAGTAGGTGTTGTTTGAGCCCTGATGTGCCTACTCATTCATGCTTGTTTGTCATGCCTGCTACTGCTTAGAGTTGAGTCAGGTCTGATTCATCGGAGATGAATCGAAGGTGTGTAAACATGTCCTACTGTTGAGAGCTAAGTGTGTGAACACGATTTGGTAAAGGTAGCGGTGAGAGGCCATGTAGGAGTACATGGTGGGTTGTCTCATTGAAGCCATCCTTAGGATCTGAGTTCTGTGTTTGTGATCCATGAAACAGTTACTACCACGCATTGGGCCCGAAACCAATGGACCCTCTCGGCTTCTTGATCACCCGTGTCCTCTGTCCAGGAGTTGCAACTAGTTTCTGGTTTTTATAGGATATGTGTTGGCGGCCGTGCGTAGCGCTGACCCTAGGGGTGGGCTATGATGCGGTAGATACACCGTGGCATGGTGTACCGGGCACCCGTTTGGTGTCTCGGGAACCCTGTTCACATCGTTCGGGGCCGTATGTGGAAACCTCGGCCGGACTCCCTGCAGATGGAACCTGGATAGGCGATAAAACTGGACTAGAGACTTGAGTGTTTAGGTAGGCCGTGGCCGAAACCCTCGTTGGGCTTCCACTTGAAGGTTGCCGAGTACATGTCGTGTAAACGGCGGTAAGTGGTGAGAGCGTGTGTGAAGAAGTACACCCCTGCAGGGTTAACATCATCTATTCGAATAGCCGTGTCCGCGGTAAGGGACTTCTGGGTTGCCTATAACAGTTCATAGACAAGTGAAAGTGGATACTCTAAAACTCGGAAGATAAGTGTGAGTGCTATGGATGGCCTTCTCGTAGGGAGACGGGAGCGGATCCATAGTGGTGTATTGAATGGTGAATATGTGGACTATGTGCGCCACCTCAAAAGAGTTGCTTGCAATCGTAGTTCATGTTAGCCACTGAGTCAAAGCTGGCTTGCTGCAGTCAAACTCCACCCCCCCCCCCCTTGTTGATACCGATGCATATGTAGCTAGTTCTGATGTAAGTCTTGCTGAGTACCTTTGTACTCACGTTTGCTTAATTTATGTTTTGCAGAGAGATTTCAGTCTCGCTAGTAGTTCCGCGTGGACTTCGACGTTTAGCTTGATACCTCAGCTATGATCTTGTGTCCTTGGCAGGATCTGGTAGATAGTCAGGCTTCTTAGCCTTTTTCATTTGTAGATGTTTGTACTCAGACATGTTAAGCTTTCGCATATGCTTTGCATTGTAAGCTATGATTGTTGGGTCATGAGACCCATGTTTGTAATGTCTCGCTCCTCGGAGCCTAAGAATAAATACTTGAGTTGTAGAGTTATGTTGTGATGCCATGTTGTATTTACACATATCGAGCATATTGTGTGTATGATTGAAATGCTTGGTATGTGTGGGATCTGACAATCTAGTTGTTTATCTTTGGCAGCCTCTCTTATGGGGAAATCTAGTCTTGTGCTTCCATGAGCCATAGTAGTCCGCTACAGCCCGGTTCACCGGAGTCCTGCTAGACCAGCACTACTGCTCATGACACTTGACTGGACGGCATGTGTTTCACTTCGTTCCTGTGTCTGTCCCTTCGGGGAAATGTCACGCAGTGACCTCCGGAGTCCTGCCTAGCCTGCTACAGCCCGGGTTACCGGAGTCCTGTTAGCCCAGTGCTACAGCCCGGTTTCACACACTGCTGACCGACATGTTCGAAGTTGATTCATGTATGCCTGTCCCCATGGGTTAGCGCCGCTTTAGGTTCACGACTAGCCATGTCGGCCCGGGTTCTCTATCATATGGATGCTAGCGACACTATCATATACGTGAGCCAAAAGGCGCAAACGGTTCCGGGCCATGGTAAGGCGACACCCGTGGGAATACCGTGCATGAGGCCACAAAGTGATATGAGGTGTTACCGGCTAGATCGATGTGACTTGGAATCGGGGTCCTCACAGTCGGGTCGTCTCGTAGAGTACCCGCAATTGATTCCGATGTGGGGGCTGAAGGGGCAGGTGGTTCCATCCAGGTAGTGGTGGGCCTGGGTTCCCGATGGCCCCCTGACTGTTACTTTGTGGCGGAGCGACATGGCAGGTTGAGACCACCTAGGAGAGAGGTGGGCCTGGCCCTAGTCGGCGTTCGCGGTTACATAAATTAGCACTCTTAACGAGATATCGGTATTTGATCTGAGTCTGTCCACTGGCCTATATGCACTAACCAACTATGCGGGAACAGTTATGGGCACTCGACGTTGTGGTATTAGCGGAAGCCTTCTTGACGTCAGCGATTGAGCGGCGCGCACTGGGTTGGACCGCGTAAAGCAACTTCCTTTGTAATGGAGGTTGCTAGGTCTGCTCCCCGGCCGCCCACCCAACGTGCAGGTGTGCAATGGGCGATGGGCCCAGACCCCTACGCCATAGGATTTAGACCGGCGTGCTGACCTCTCTGTTGTGCTTAGGTAGGGCTGCGAGCCTGCGACATGTTGATCTTCCGAGGCCGGGCATGACACAGGAAAGTGTGTCCGGCCATAGGGGATCGAGTGTGTTGGGTTATGTGGGACACCCCTATAGGGAAGTTTATCTATTCGAATAGCCGTGTCCCTTGGTAAAAGGACGACCCGGAGTTGTACCTTGACCTTATGACAACTAGAACCGGATACTTAATAAAACACACCCTTCCAAGTGCCAGATACAACCCAGTGATCGCTCTCTAACAGGGCGACGAGGAGAGGATCGCTGGTAGGACCATGCTATGCGGTGATACTTGGTTAACTTACCATCTACTCTCTTCTACTGCTTCAAGATGGATGCTGCCAGAAGCGTAGTCTTCGATAGGACTAGCTATCTCCCTCTTATTCTGGCATTCTACAATTCAGTCCACAGATACTACCCATTTCATTGATACCAATGCATATGTAGTGTAGATCCTTGCTTGCGGGTAGTTTGGATTAGTACTCACAATTGCTTTTCTCCCTCTTTTCCCCTTTCCATTTCTTTCTGGTTGTCGCAACCAGTTGCTAGAGCCCAGGAGCCAGACGCCACCATCGACAACGACCAGGAGTAGTTTAGGAGGATCCCAGGCAGGAGGCCTGCGCCTCTTTCGATCTGTATCCCAGTTTGTGCTAGCCTTCTTAAGGCAAACTTGTTTAACTTATGTCTATACTCAGATATTGTTGCTTCCACTAACTCGTCTATGATTGAGCTCTTGTATTCGATCCCTCGAGGCCCTTGGCTTGTAATATGATGCTTGTATTACTTATTTTATTTTTATTTTTAGAGTTGTGTTGTGATATCTTCCCGTGAGTCCCTGATCTTGATCGTACATGTTTGTGTGTATGATTAGTGTACGATTGAACCGGGGGCGTCACAATTTTCCACTTCACTCTGAAATTCTTTGAACTTTAAAAAAAATCATACTTATGTTTCATCAATAGATATACCCATATCCTCTCAAGTCATCTGTGATGGTAAGAAAATAACGATACCCGCCGCGAGCATCAACACTCATCGGACCGCATACATCAGTATGTATTACTTCCAAAAAGTCTGTTGCTCGCTTCATTGTTTCGGAGAACGGGGTCTTAGTCATCTTGCCCATGAGGAATAGTTCGGAAGCATCAAGTGATTCATAATCAAGTGATTCCAATAGTCCATCAGCATGGAGTTTCTTCATGCACTTTACACCAATATGACCTAAACGGCAGTGCCACAAATAAGTTGCACTATCATTATTAAACTTATATCTTTTGGCTTCAATACTATGAACATGTGTATCACTACTATCAAGATTTAGTAAAAATAAACCACTCATCAAGGGTGCATGACCATAAAAGATATTACTCATATAAATAGAACAACCATTATTCTCTGATTTAAATGAATAACCGTCTCGCATTAAACAAGATCCAGATATAATGTTCATGCTCAACGCTGACACCAAATAACAATTATTGAGGTCTAAAACTAATGTCGAAGGTAGATGTAGAGGTAGCATGCTGATGGCGATCACATCGACTTTGGAACCATTTCCCACGCGCATCATCACCTCGTCCTTAGCCAATCTTCGCTTAATCTGTAGCCCCTATTTCGAGTTGCAAATAATAGCGACAGAACCAGTATCAAATACCCAGGCGCTACTGCGAGCATTAGTAAGGCACACATCAATAACATGTATATCAAATATACCTTTCACTTTGCCATCCTTCTTCTCCGCCAAATACTTGGGGCAGTTCCGCTTCCAGTGACCAGTCCCTTTGCAGTAGAAGCACTCAGTCTCAGGCTTAGGTCCAGGCTTGGGCTTCTTCACTTGAGCAGCAACTTGGTTTTTGTTCTTCTTGAAGTTCCCCTTCTTCCCTTTACCCTTTTTCTTGAACCTGGTGGTCTTGTTGACCATCGACACTTGATGCTCCTTCTTGATTTCTACCTCCGCAACCTTTAGCATTGCGAAGAGCTCTGGAATCGTCTTATCTATCCCTTGCATATTGTAGTTCATCACGAAGCTCTTGTAGCTTGGTGGCAGTGATTGAAGAACTCTATCAATGACACTATCATCAGGGAGATTAACTCCCAGCTGAGTCAAGTGGTTGTGGTACCCAGACATTCTGAGTATATGTTCACTGACAAAACTATTCTCCTCCATTTTACAGTTGTAGAACTTATTGGAGACTTCATATGTCTCAATCCAGGCATTTGCTTGAAATATTAACTTCAACTCCTGGAACATATCATATGCTCCATGACGTTCAAAACATTGTTGAAGTCCCGATTCTAAGCCGTAAAGCATGGCACACTGAACTATCGAGTAGTCATCAGCTTTGCTCTGCCAGGTGTTCATAACATCTGGCGTTGCTCCTGCATCGGGTTTGTCACCAAGCGGTGCTTCCAGGACGTAATTCCTCTATGCAGCAATGAGGATAATCCTCAAGTTACGGACCCAGTCCGTGTAGTTTCTACCATCATCTTTCAACTTAGCTTTCTCTAGGAACTCATTAAAATTCAACAGAACAACAACACGGGCCATCTATCTACAACAACATAGACATGCAAAATACTATCAGGTACTAAGTTCATGATAAATTAAAGTTTAATTAATCACATTACTTAAGAACACCCACTTAGATAGACATCCCTCTAATCATCTAAGTGATCACGTGATCCATACCAACTAAATTATGTCCGATCATCACGTGAGATGGAGTGATTTTCATTGGTGAACATCACTATGTTGATCATATCTACTATATGATTCACGCTCGACCTTTCGGTCTCAGTGTTCCGAGGCCATATCTGCATATGCTAGGCTCGTCAAGTTTAACCCGAGTATTCTGCGTGTGGAAAACTAGCTTGCACCTGTTGTATGTGAACGTAGAGCTTATCACACCCGATCATCATGTGGTGTCTCGGCACGATGAACTGTAGCAACGATGCATACTTTGGGAGAACACTTGTACCTTGAAATTTAGTGAGAGATCATCTTATAATGCTACCACCGAACTAAGCAAAATAAGATGCATAAAGGATAAACATCACATGCAATCAATATAAGTGATATGATATGGCCATGATCATCTTGTGCCTTTTCTCCATCTCCAAAGCACTGTCATGATCACCATCATCACCGGCTTGACACCTTGATCTCCATGGAAGCACCGTTGTCGTCTCGCCAACTATTGCTTCTACGACTATCGCTACCGCTTAGTGATAAAGTAAAGCAATTACATGGCGATTGCATTTCATACAATAAAGCGACAACCATATGGCTCCTACGAGTTGCCAATAACTCTGTTACAAAACATGATCATCTCATACAATAAAATTTAGCTTCATGTCTTGACCATATCACATCACAACATGCCCTGCACAAACAAGTTAGACGTCCTCTACTTTGTTGTTGCAAGTTTTACGTGGTTGCTACAGGCTGAGCAAGAACCGTTCTTACCTATGCATCAAAAACCACAACGCGGTATAGTGATTGCTTTTTAATCTTTAGAAAGAACCTTGTTCATTGAATCCGATTCAACTAAAGTTGGAAAAACTGTCACCCACTAGCCACCCGTGTGCGAAGCAAGTCGGTAGAACCAGTCTCACGTAAGCGTACACGTAATGTCGGTCTGAGCTGCTTCATCCAACAATACCACTGAATCAAGAATCAACTAGTGACGGCAAGCAATATGTATATACCCACGCCCACAACTCCTTTGTGTTCTACTCGTGCATATAACATCTACGCCTGGACCTGGCTCGGATGCCACTTTGGGGAACACAGTAATTTCAAAAAATTCCTACGCACACGCAAGATCCATCTAGGTGATGCATAGCAACGAGAGGGGAGAGTGTTGTCTACGTACCCTCGTAGACCATAAGAGGAAGCTTATGACAATGCGGTTGATGTAGTCGTAGGTCCTCATGATCCAACCGATCCTAGCATCGAATGTATGGCACTTCCATGATCTGCACATGTTCGGCTCAGTGACATCCCACGAACTCTAGATCTAGCTAAGTGTCGAGGGAGAGCTTCGTAGGCACGACGGCGTGATGACGGTGATGATGAAGTTACCGACGCAGGGCTTCGCCTAAGCACTGCAACGATATGACCGAGGTGGAAATCTATGGAAGGGGGCACCGCACACGGCTAAACAATCAACTTGTGTGTTCCTAGGGTGCCCCTCCCCACGTATATAAAGGAGGGAGGGGGAGGCTGGCCGACCCTCTCAAGGCGCGCCAAGGGAGGAGGAGTCCTCCTCCTAATGGGAGTAGGACTCCCCCTTTCCTAGCCCCACTAGGGATAGAAGGAAGAGGGAGAAGGAGAAAGGAAAGGGGGTCCGGCCCCCTCACCCAATTCAGATTGGGCTTGGGGGAGCACCCCGTCCTAGGCTGCCTTCTCTTCTCTCCCACTAAGGTCCATTAAGGCTCATATACTCCCTGGGGGGTTCCGGTAACCCCCCGATACTCCGGTAAATGCCCGAACTCACCCGGAACCATTCCAATGTCAGAACATAGCCTTCCAATATATCAATCTTTATGTCTTGACCATTTCGAGACTCCTCGTCATGTCCGTGATCATATCCTGGACTCCGTACTACCTTAGGTACATCAAAACACATGAACTCATAATACCGATCGTCATCGAACGTTAAGCGTGCGGACCCTACGGGTTCGAGAACTATGTAGACATGACCGAGACTCATCTCTGGTCAATATACAATAGCGAAACCTGGATGCTCATATTGGTTCCTACATATTCTACGAAGATCTTTATCGGTCAAACCGCATAACAACATACTTTGTTCCCTTGGTCATCGGTATGTTACTTGCCCGAGATTCGATCGTTGGTATCATCATACCTAGTTCAATCTCGTTACCTGAAAGTCTCTTTACTCGTTTTTTAATGCAACATCCTGCAACAAACTCATTAGTCACATTGCTTGCAAGGCTTATAGTGATGTGCATTACCGAGAGGGCCCAGAGATACCTCTCTAATACATGGAGTGACAAATCCTAATCTCGATTTATGGCAACTCAACAAACACGATTGGAGACACCTGTAGAGCATATTTACAGTCACCCAGTTACGTTGTGACGTTTGATAGCACACTTAGTGTTCCTCCGGTATTCAGGAGTTGCATAATCTCATAATCATAGGAACATGTATAAGTTATGGAGAAAGCAATAGCAACAAACTAAACGATCGTCGTGCTAAGCTAACAGATGGTTCAAGTCAATCACATCATTGTCTAATGATGTGATCCCGTTCATCAAATGATAACTCTTTGTCCATGGCTAGGAAACTTAACCATCTTTGATTAATGAGCTAGTCAAGTAGAGGTATACTAGTGACACTCTGTTTTTCTATGTATTCACACATGTATTAAGTTTCTGGTTAATACAATTCTAGCATGAATAATAAAAATTTATCATGATATAAGAAAATATAAATAACAACTTTATTATTGCCTCCAGGGCATATTTCATTCATTGGAAGGCTATATTCGGACATCGGAAAGGTTTCAAGTGATTCAGGTATTTTTCGGAGTACCGGAGTGTTACGGGAATTCGCCGGGGGGAAGTAGTGGGCCTTAATTGGCCATACAGGAAAGGAGAGAAGGGCCTCAAGGGGTTGTCGTGTGGCAACCCATGGCAAGTCCGAATTGGACTAGGGAAGGGGCGGCGCTCCTTCTCTTTCCTTCTCCCTCTCCTACTCCTTCCCTCTCTCCCCTCTTGGAAAAGGAAGGGGACTCCAACTAGGATTGGGAATCCTAATTGGACTCCCCCTATAGGCGCGCCCATCCTAGGCCGGCCTCCTCTTCCTCCCTCCTTTACATACGTGGGCAGGGGGCACCCAAACACACAAGTTGACAGTTGTCTTAGCCGTGTGTGGGGCCCCCTCCATAGATTTCCACCTCGGTCATATCGTTGTAGTGCTTAGGCGAAGCCCTGCGCCGGTAACTTCATCATCACCGTCATCACGCCATCGTGCTGACGAAACTCTCCCTTGGCCTCAACTAGATCAAGAGTACGAGGTACATCACGAAGCTGAACGTGGGCAGATCATGGAGGTGCCATGCGTTCGGTACTTGGATCGGTTGGATCACGAAGACGTTCGACTACATCAATCGCGTTACTAAACGCTTCCGCTTTTGGTCTACAAGGGTACATGGACGCACTCTCCCCTCTCGTTGCTATGCATCACCTAGATGCATCTTGCATGTGCGTAGGCAATATTTTTGAAATACTGCGTTCCCCAACAATGGCGAGGTCCGGAGTGCTAAACGTTCCACCCTCCTGCCTAGCAGTCGAACATTTCGTAATAAACAAAGCATAGTAGCACACAACGGGAAAATGCAGGCTTGTAGCTCTCGCATGAGAAATCCCTCTTTTCGGCACTCATTCTTTGAAGTTTTAAAAACTTTATTCGGAAGTGTTGGGTAAAGCCGAAGTACATCTAGTCACTTCGGAAGCATCTATAAGTGTATGACTAGGGCTGGAAAAAAAGCTCGAAGGTCGTGAGCTAAACGAGTAGCTTGTGACTCGGCTCGAATCGACTCGAACTCGAACAATAACGAGTCGAGCCGAGTGCTGCCTCTTGAGCATGCGTTGGTTTTCTCTTAAAGAGGAAAGGGTGATGCAACAAAGTAGCGTAAGTATTTCCCTCAGTTTTTGAGCACCAAGGTATCAATCTAGTAGGAGACTACATGCAAGTCGCCTAGTACCTGCACAAACAAACAAGAACCTCGCAACCAATGCGATAAAGGGGTTGTCAATCCCTTCACGGTTACTTAAGAAAGTGAGATCTGATAAAGATAATAAGATAGATATTTTTGGTATTTTTGTTGTATAGATTGAAAAGTAAAGATTACAAAATGAATAGTAAACTAGAATTGTAGATCGGAAACTTATATGATGTAAAGTAGACCCAGGGGGACATAGGTTTCACTAGTGGCTTCTCTCATGATAGCATGTATTACGGTGGGTGGACAAATTACTATCAAGCAATTGATAGAAAAGCGCATAGTTATGATGATGTCTAGGCATGATCATGAACATAGGCATCACGTCCGTGTCAAGTAGACTGAAACAATTCTACATCTACTACTATTACTCCACACATCGACCGCTATCTAGCATGCGTCTAGAGTATTAAGTTCATATATAAGAATAGAGTAACGCATTAGGCAAGATGACATGATGTAGAGGGATAAACTCAAGCAATATGATATAAACCCCATATTTTTATCCTCGATGGCAACAATACAATATGTGTCTTGCTGCCCCTGCTGTCACTGGGAAAGGACACTACAAGATTGAACCCAAACCTAAGCACTTCTCCCATTGCAAGAAAGATCAATCTAGTAGGCCAAACCAAACTGATAATTCGAAGAGACTTGCAAAGATATCAAATCATGCATATAAGAATTCAGAGAAAAATCAAATATTGTTCATAGATAATGTTAATCATAAACCAACAATCCATCGGATCTCGGCAAACACACCGCAAAAAGAATTACATTGAATAGATCTCCAAGAACATCGAGGAGAAATTTGTATTGAGATCCAAAGAGAGAGAAGAAGACATCTAGCTAATAACTATGGACCCGAAGGTCTGTGGTAAACTACTCACACATCATCGGAGAGCCTATGGTGTTGATGTAGAAGTCCTCCGTGATCGAATCCCCCTCCGGCAGATCGCCGAAAAAGGTCCCCAGATGGGATCTCATGGGTATAGAAGGTTGCAGCGGTGGAAAAAGTGTTGCATGGCTCTCCTGGGTGTTTTTAGGGTATAAGAGTATATATAGGCGAAATAAGTAGGTCAGTGGAACTGCGAGGGGCCCATGAGGGTGGGGGGCGCGCCTGGCCCCCCTGGGCGTGCTGCCCTACCTCGTGGCCACCTCGCTGCTTCCTTGACATCCACTCCAAGACTCCTGGATTGCGTTTGTTCCAAAAAAGATCCTCGCGAAGGTTTCATTCCGTTTGATATTCCTTTTCTGCGAAACACTGAAATAGGTAAAAAAACAGCAACTGGCACTGGGCCTCTGGTTAATAGGGTAGTCCCAAGAATAATATAAAAGTGCATATTAAAGCCCATTAAACATCCAAAACAGATAATATAATAGCATGGAACAATCAAAAATATAGATATGTTGGAGACGTATCAGCATCCCCAAGCTTAATTCCTGCTCGTCCTCGAGTAGGTAAATGATAAAAACAGAATTTTTGATGTGGAATGCTACCTAACATAATTTTCAATGTAATCCTCTTTATTGTGGCATGAATATTCAGATCCGAAAGATTCAAAACAAAAGTTTAATATTGACATAAAAATAATAATACTTCAAGCATACTAACTAAGCAATCATGTCTTCTCAAAATAACATGGCCAAAGAAAGTTATCCCTACAAAATCATATAGTTTGGCTATGCTCTATCTTCATCACACAAAGTATTAAATCATGCACAACCCCGATGACAAGCCAAGCAATTGTTTGATAGTTTCGATGTTCTCAAACATTTTCAACTTTCACACAATACATGAGCGTGAGCCATGGACATAGCACTATAGGTGGAATAGAGTGGTGGTTGTGGAGAAGATAAAAAGGAGAAGATAGTCTCACATCAACTAGGCATATCAACGGGCTATCTAGATGCCCATCAATAGATATCAATGTGAGTGAGTAGGGATTACCATGCAACGGATGCACTAGAGCTATAAGTATATGAAAGCTCAACGAGAGAAACTAAGTGGCTGTGCATCCAACTTGCTTGCTCACGAAGACCTAGGGCAATTTTGAGGAAGCCCATCATTGGAATATACAAACCAAGTTCTATAATGATGAATTCCCACTAGTATATGAAAGTGACAAAATAAGAGACTCTCTATCATGGAGATCATGGTGCTACTTTGAAGCACAAGTGTGGCAAAAGGATAGTAATATTGTCCCTTCTTTCTTTTTCTCTCATTTCCCCCCTTTTTTATTTGGGGCCTTTCTATTTTTTATGGCCTCTTTTTTTGCGTCCGGAGTCTCATCCCGACTTGTGGGGGAATCATAGTCTCCATCATCATTTCCGCACATGGGACAATGCTCTAATAATGAAAATCATCACACTTTTATTTACTTACAACTCAAGAATTACAACTCGATACTTAGAACAAAATATGACTCTATGTGAATGCCTCCGGTGGTGTACCGGGATGTGCAATGAATCAAGAGTGACATGTATGAAAATTATGAATGGTGGCTTTTCCACGAATACGATGTCAACTACGTGATCATGCAAGGCAAAATGACAATGATGGAGTGTGTCATAATAAACAGAACGCTGGAAAGTTGCATGGCAATATATCTCGGAATGGCTATGGAAATGCCATAATAGGTAGGTATGGTGGATGTTTGAGGAAGATATATGGTGGGTGTATGACATCGGCGAAAGGTGTGCGGTATTAGAGAGGCTAGTAATGGTGGAAGGGTGAGAGTGCGTATAATCCATGGACTCAATATTAGTCATAAAGAACTCACATACTTATTGCAAAAGTCTATTAGCTATCGAAACAAAGTACTACGCGCATGCTCCTAGGGGGATAGATTGGTAGGAAAAGACCATTGCTCCTCCCCGGCCGCCACTCATAAGGAAGACAATCAATAAATAAATCAGGCTCCGACTTCATCACATAACGGTTCACCATACGTGCATGCTACGGGTATCACAAACTTTACCACAAGTATATCTCAAATTCACAACTACTCAACTAGCATACTCTAATATCACCATCTTCATATCTCAAAACAATCATAAGGAATCAAACTTCTCATAGTATTCAATGCACTTTATATGAAAGTTTTTATTATACCCATCTTGGATGCCCATCATATTAGGACTAATTATATGACCAAAGCAATTACCATGCTATTCTAAAAAACTCTCAAAATAATATAAGTGAAGCATGAGAGATCCATAATTTCTATAAAATAAAACCACCACCGTACTCTAACAAGATATATGTGAAGCACTAGAGCAAAATTATCTATCTCAAAAGATATATGTGAAGCACATAGAGTATTCTAATAAATTCCGATTCATGTGTGTCTCTCCCAAAAGGTGTGTACAGCAAGGATGTTTGTGGTAAACTAAAAAGCAAAGACTCAAATCATACAAGACGCTCCAAGCAAAACACATATCATGTGGTGAATAAAAATATAGCCTCAAGTAAAGTTACCGATAGACGAAGACGAAAGAGCGGATGCCTTCCGGGGCATCCCCAAGGTTAGGCTTTTGGTTGTCCTTGAATTTTACCTTGGGGTGCCTTGGGCATCCCCAATCTTAGGCTCTTTCCACTCCTTGTTCCAAAATCCATCAAATCTTTACCCAAAAACTTGAAAACTTGACAACACAAAACTCAATAGAAAAATTTCATGAGCTCCGTTAGTATAAGAAAACAAACCACAACTTCAAGGTACTGTAATGAACTCATTATTTATTTATATTGGTGTTAAACCTACTGTACTCCAACTTCTCTATGGTTCATACCCCCCGATACTAGCCATAGATTCATCAAAATAAGCAAACAACACACAAAAAACAGAATTTGTCAAAAATAGAACATGTTGTAGCAATATGGATAGTTCGAATACTTCGGAAACTCCAAAAATACTGATAAATTAGGACATCCTGAATAATTTGTATATTGATCTACTTCAGTTGGAATAAGTATTTTACCGATCTCTGGTAAAAGCCTAAAATTATTCTCATGAGCACATACTTTCTGTTTCCCAGCAAGATCAAATAACAATAATCCAAGAAGATCCCGAAGGCTTTACTTGGCACAAACACTAATTAAAACATAAAAACACAATCATAACATGGGATAGATGATTTATTTATTACTAAACAGGAACAAAAAATAAAATTGGGTTGCCTCCCAACAAGCGCTATCGTTTAACGCCCCTAGCTAGGCATCTATAATTTTAATGATGCTCACATGAAAATAGCAATTGAAACACGAAGGGGGCATCATGAAGCATATGAAAATCACATCTAAGTCTAACATACTTCCTATGCATAGGCATCTTATATGCAAACAAATTATCAAGGCAAGAAAAAACTAGCATATACAAGCAAGAAGAAAGAGACGATAGCAATCCCAACATCAAGAGAGGTAATTTAGTAACATGAAAATTTCTACAACCATATTTTCCCCTCTCATAATAATTACATGTGGGATCATAAGCAAATTCAACAAAATAGCTATCACATAAAATATTTTCAACACGATCCACTTGCATGCAAAGTTGACACTCTTCCAAAATAGTGGGATTAACATTAACTAAAGTCATGACCTCTCCAAACCCACTTTTATAAAAAAAGCATAAGATTGAACATTCTCCAAATACGTGGGATCTAAAGTAGACACTCTTCCAAACCCACTTTCAATAATATTGCAAACACTATTATCAATCTCATATTCATCATGGGGTTTAAATAAATTTTCAAGATCAAAAGAAGAATCACCCCGATCATCATCATTGCAACAAGTAGTGGACATAGCAAAAGTAGCATCCCCAAGCTTAGGGTTTTGCATATTATTAGCACAATTGACGTTAATAGAATCTATAATAACATCATTGCAATCATGCTTTTTATTCAAAGATCTATCGTGAATCACTTCATAAAGCACTTCATCACAATTTTCAGATTCACGAATTTCAAGCAAAACCTCATAAAGATAATCTAGTGCACTCAACTCACTAGCAATTGGTTCATCATAATTGGATCTTTTAAAAAGATTAGTAAGAGGATGAGGATCCATATCAATAGCAAGAGAAGATGCAAGCAAACAGAAGGATGAACAGAAGAGAGATGAATAAAACGGCAAAGGTGAAGTGGGGGAGAGGAAAACAAGAGGCAAATGGCAAATAATGTAATGCGAGGGATAAGAGTTTGTGATGGGTACTTGGTATGTCTTGACTTAAGCATAGATTTCCCCGGCAATGGCGCCAGAAATCCTTCTTACTACCTCTTGAGCATGCGTTGGTTTTCCCTTGAAGAGGAAAGGGTGATGCAGCAAAGTAGCGTAAGTATTTCCCTCAGTTTTTGAGAACCAAGGTATCAATCCAGTAGGAGACTACACGCAAGTCGCCTAGTACCTGCACAAAAAAATAAGAACCTCGCAACCAATGCGATAAAGGGGTTGTCAATCCCTTCACGGTTACTTACGAAAGTGAGATCTCATAAAGATAATAAGATAGATATTTTTGGTATTTTTGTTGTATAGATTGAAAAGTAAAGATTGCAAAATAAATAGTAAACTAGAAATGTAGATCGGGAACTTATATGATGTAAAGTAGACCCGGGGGCAGTAGGTTTCACTAGTGGCTTCTCTCATGATAGCACGTATTACGGTGGGTGATCAAATTACTGCTGAGCAATTGATAGAAAAGCATAGTTATGATGATATCTAGGCATGATCATGAATATAGGCATCACGTACGTTTCAAGTAGACCGAAACGATTCTGCATCTACTACTATTACTCCAAACATCGACCGCTATCCAGCATGCATCTAGAGTATTAAGTTCATAAGAACAGAGTAACGCATTACGCAAGATGACATGATGTAGAGGGATAAACTCAAGCAATATGATATAAACCCCATCTTTTTATCCTCGATGGCAACAATACAATACGTACCTTGCTGCCCCTGCTGTCACTGGGAAAGGACACGGCAAGATTGAACCCAAACCTAAGCACTTCTCCCATTGCAAGAAAGATCAATCTAGTAGGCGAAACCAAACTAATAATTCAAAGAGACTTGCAAAGATATCAAATCATGCATATAATAATTCAGAGAAGAATCAAATATTGTTCATAGATAATGTTAATCATAAACCCACAATCCATTGGATCTCGGCAAACACACCGCAAAAAGAATTACATCAAATAGATCTCCAAGAACATCAAGGAGAACTTTGTATTGAGATCCAAAGAGAGAGAAGAAGCCATCTAGCTAATAACTATGCACCTGAAGGTCTGTGGTAAACTACTCACACATCATCGGAGAGGCTATGGTGTTGATGTAGAAGCCCTCCGTGATCAAATCCCCCTCCGGCAGATCGCCAGAAAAAAGTCCCCAGATGAGATCTCACGGGTACAGAAGGTTGCGACAGTGGAAAAAGTGTTTCATGGCTCTCCTGGATGTATTGAGGGTATAAGAGTATATATATAGGCGAAAGAAGTAGGTCGGTGGAGCTGCGAGGGGCCCACGAGGGTGGGGGCGCGCTTGGCCCCTTGGGTGCGCTACCCTACCTCATGGCCGCCTCGCTGCTTCCTTGACGTCCACTCCAAGTCTCCTGGATTGCATTTTTTTCAAAAAAGATCCTCGCGAAGGTTTCATTCCGTTTGGATTCCATTTGATATTCCTTTTCTGCGAAACACTGAAATAGGTAAAAACAACAACTGGCACTGAGCCTCAGATTAATAGGTTAGTCCCAAAAATAATATAAAAGTGCATATTAAAGCCCATTAAACATCCAAAACAGATAATATAATAGCATGGAACAACCAAAAAGTATAGATACGTTGGAGACGTATCGCAGAGCATTAGTTTTATATCGTTTACATACTGAGTTAAACAAGCCAAGCTCACGAGTACTCGTGTAACTCATTAGGCTTGGTAAAAAATAGTATTTTTTGGGAGTAGTAAAAAACAGCCAATAAACACCTTGCATCCTAGAACAAGGCCCAACCGCTCACCCGAGGAGACTCACACGTACATGACCATATATGTACATGTTAAATTTCTAATTAATATTTGTATCATATTTGTAAGGTTTTATGTTTATATCTTTAACGAGCTTAACAAGCTAAACGAGCCAGCTCACGAGTTATATGAGTCGAGCCAATCTTGGATTTGAGCTCGTTATAGTAACGACTTGAGTCAAGCTAACTCATTAATGAAATGAGCCTTAGCGAGTCGAGTCGAGCTGGCTCGACTCGGCTCGAATTCCACCCCTATGTATGACATATACCGCCTTGGGGGCTTTAATAAAAAAAACAAGAACCTTCCGAGCATTCATATTTGCTACATGTATGCCACCTTCCAATATAATCGTTTTCAAGCCAAAAATATGCATCGATTTGACTTCAGATTTGGCCAAGCTGGGTCGCCTGGCTCCTGTGCTTACCCCTTACGTTCCTGATTGTTCGGCTAAGGGGTAAATGGAGCACCTCTGTGATTGTTACTTTCGAGTCATCCGGGTTAGTACCTCGGACGGGTGAAGCCAAAAGCTAGTGTTCTTGAGAAAATAATTGGTTGGTCACGATGGAAGTGAAAATATTTGGTTCTTAAAAACCATGACTAGGGGCTTCATTCCAGAAGTGACATGTCTTATGTCATACAACCATGGTCAACATGATATCTCACGTTATAAAGTAATATAACATAACTCTCTGCTTCACTTCTATTTTTGAACCATATGGACAGATTGCCTTGTTCTCCTAAGAGTCTGGCCTGGATGTTCGGGCTAGTAGTAGGTAACACTCCTCGGCCACTGGATGAGGAGGTGGAAGCCGATGGTCGGCTAACAAAGCTTGTATAGCAGATCCGAGCTGAATGATGTAAAGTACTTAGTGTTGGGGAACGTAGTATTTCAAAAAAAAAATCCTATGATCATGCAAGATCTATCTAGGAGAAGCATAGCAATGAGCGGGGAGAGTGTGTCCACGTACCCTTGTAGACCGAAAGCGGAAGCATTTAGTAACGCGGTTGATGTAGTCGAACGTCTTCGCGTTCCAACCGATCAAGTACCGAATGCACGGCACCTCCGTGATCTGCACACGTTCACCTCGGTGACGTCCCTCGAACTCTAGATCCAGCTGAGGCCGAGGGAGAGTTTTGTCAGCACAACGGCGTGGTGACGGTGATGATGAACTTACCGACGTAGGGCTTTGCCTAAGCACTACGACAATATGACCGAGGTGGAAAACTATGGAGGGAGCACCGCACATGGCTAAGACAAATCTTGGAGTGCCTTTGGGGTGCCCCCTGCCCACGTATATAAAGGAGGGAGGAGGAGGAGGCCAGCCTTGAAGGGGCGCGCCTATAGGGGGAGTCCAACTAGGATTCCCAATCCTAGTTGGAGTCCCCTTCCTTTTCCAAGAAAGGAGAGAGGGAAGGAGTAGGAGAGGGAGAAGGAAATTGAGGGGGGCGCCGCCCCTTCCCTAGTCCAATTCGGACTTGCCATGGGGGGGCGTGTGGCCACCCCTTGAGGCCCTTCTCTCCTTTCTCGTATGGCCCATTAAGGCCCACTACTTCCCCCGACGAATTCCCCTAACTCTCCGGTACTCCGAAAAATACCCGAATCACTCGGAACCTTCCGATGTCCGAATATAGCCTTCCAATATATCGATCTTTATGTCTCGGCCATTTCGAGACTCCTCGTCATGTCCATGATCTCATCTTGGACTCCGAACAACCTTCGGTACATCAAATCACATAACTCATAATACAAATCGTCATTGAACGTTAAACGCGCGGACCCTATGGGTTCGAGAACCATGTAGACATGACCGAGACACATCTCCGGTCAATAACCAATAGTGGAACCTAGATGCTCATATTGGCTCCTACATATTCCACGAAGATCTTTATCGGTCAAACCGCACAACAACATAGGTTGCTCCCTTTGTCATCGGTACGTTACTTGCCCGAGATTCGATCGTTGCTATCATCATACCTAGTTCAATCTCATTACTGGCAGGTATCTTTACTCGTTCTGTAATGCAACATCCCGCAACTAACTCATTAATCACATTGCTTGCAAGGCTTATAGTGATGTGCATTTTTGAGAGGGCCCAAAGATACCTCTCCGACAACTGGAGTGACAAATCCTAATCTCGATCTATGCCAACTCAAGAAACACCATCGGAGACACCTGTAGAGCATCTTTACAATCACCTAGTTACGTTGTGACGTTTGATAGCACACAAGGTGTTCCTCCGGTATTCGGGAGTTGCATAATCTCATAGTTAGAGGAACATGTATAAGTCATGATGAAAGCAATAGAAATAAAACTAAACAATCATTTATGCTAAGCTGACAGATGGGTCTTGTCCATCACATCATTCTTTAATGATGTCATCCCGTTCATCAAATGACAACACATGTTTATGGTCAAGAAACTTAACCATCTTTGACTAACGAGCTAGTCAAGTAGAGGCATACTAGGAACACTCTGTTTTTCTATATATTCACACATGTATTAAGTTTCCAGTTAATACAGTTCTAGCAGGAATAATAAACATTTATCATGATATAAGGAAATATAAATAACAACTTTATTATTGCCTCTAGGGCATATTTCCTTCAGTCTCCCACTTGCACTAGAGTCAATAATCTAGTTCACATCGCCATGTGATTTAACACCAATAGTTCACATCTTTATGTCATTAGTTCACATCTCCATGTGACTAATACCCAAAGGGTTTACTAGAGTCAATAATCTAGTTCACATCGCTATGTGATTAACACCCAAAGAGTGATAATGTTTTCCTTGTGAGATAAGTTTAGTCAACGGGTCTGCCACATTCAGAGCCATATGTATTTTGCAAAAAAAATCTGTGTCAACAATGCTCTGCACGGAGCTACTCTAGCTAATTGCTCCCACTTCCAATATGTATCTAGATCGAGACTTAGAGTCATCCAAATCGGTGTCAAAGCTTGTATCGACGTAACTCCTTACGACGAACTCTTTATCACCTCCATTACTGAGAAATATCTCCTTAGTCTTCTAAGGATAATTTTGACCACTGTCAAGTGATCTACTCCTAGATCAATATCATACCCCCTTGCCAAACTCATGGCAAGGTACACAATAGGTTTGGTACACAACATAACATACTTTATAGAACCTATGGCTGAGGCATAGGGAAATGACTTTCATTCTCTTTATATTTTCTGCCGTGGTCGTGTTTTGAGTCTTACTCAACTTTACACCTTGCAATACAGGCAAGAATACCTTCTTTGAGTGTTCCATTTTGAACTACATCAAAAATCTTGTCAAGGTATGTAATCATTGAAAAATCTTTATCAAGCGTCTTCATCTATCTCTATAGATCTTGATGACTAATATGTAAGCAGCTTCACTGAGGTCTTTCTTTGAAAAACTCCTTTCAAACACTCCTTTATGCTTTCCACAAAATTCGACATCATTTACGATCAACAATATGTCATTCACATATACTTATCAGAAAGGCTGTAGTGCTCCCACTCACTTTCTTGTAAATACAGGCTTCACCGGGGTTCTGTCACTTAACGGTGCATCAAGGACATAATTCTTCTATGTAGCAATGAGGAATATCCTCAGATCATGGACCTAGTCCGCATCGTTGCTACTATCAATTTTCAACTTATTTTTTTAGGAACATGTAATAATAAAACGGGGAAGCTATATGCGAGCAATTGATCTACAACATAGATATGCAAATACTATCAGGACTAAGTTCATGATAAATTTAAGTTCAATTAACCATATTACTTAAGAACTCCCACTTAGATAGACATCCCTCTAGTCATCTAAATGCTCACGTGATCCATATCAACTAAACCATGTCCGATCATCATGTGAGATGGAGTTGCTTTCAATGGTGAACATCACTATGTTGATCATATCTACTATATGATTCACGTTCGACCTTTCGGTCTTAGTGTTCTGAGGCCATGTCTGCATATGCTAGGCTCGTCAAGTTTAACCCGAGTATTCTACATGTGCAAAACTGGCTTGCACCCGTTGTATGTGAACGTAGAGCTTATCACACCCGATCATCACGTGGTGTCTCGGCACGAAGAACTGTCGCAATGGTGCATACTCAGGGAGAACACTTATACCTTGAAATTTTAGTAAGGGATCATCTCATAATGCTACCGTCGTACTAAGAAAAACAAGATGCATAAAGGATAAACATCACATGCAATCAATATAAGTGATATGATATGGCCATCATCATCTTGTTCCTTTGATCTCCATCTCCAAAGCACCATCATGATCAACATCGTAATTGGCTTGACACCTTGATCTCCATCGAAGCATCATTGTCGGCTCGCCAACTATTGCTTCTACGACTATCGCTACTGCTTAGTGATAAAGTAAAGCAATTACATGTTGATTGCATTTCATACAATAAAGCGACAACCATATGGCTCCTGCCAGTTGCCGATAACTGTGTTACAAAACATGATCATCTCATACAACAATTTATATAATCACATCTTGACCATATCACATCACAATATGCCCTGCAAAAACAAGTTAGATGTCCTCTACTTTGTTGTTGCAAGTTTTACTTGGCTGCTACGGGCTTAGCAAGAATTGTTCTTACCTACGCATCAAAACCACAACGATTTTTGTCAAGTTTGCTATTTTAACCTTCAATAAGGACCGGGCGTAGTCACACTCGATTCAACTAAAGTTGGAGAAACATACACTCACTAGCCACCTGTGTGCGAAGCATGTCGGTAGAACCAGTCTCGCGTAAGCGTACCCGTAATGTCGCTCTGAGCCCCTTCATCCAACAATACCGCCGAATCAAAGTATGACATGCTGGTAAGCAGTATGACTATTATCGCCCACAACTCTTTGTGTTCTACTCGTGCATATAACATCTAAGCATAGACCTGGCTCTGATGCCACTATCGAGGAACACAGTATTTCAAAAAAATTGCCTACGCACACACAAGATCCATTTAGGTGATGCATAGCAACGAGAGGGGAGAGTGTGTCCACGTATCCTTGTAGACCGAAAGCGGAAGCGTTTAGTAATGCGGTTGATGTAGTCGAATGTCTTCGCCATCCAACCGATCCAAGTACCGAACGCACGGCACCTCCGCGATCTGCACACATTCAGGTCGGTGACGTCCCTCGTACTCTTGATCTAGCTGAGGCTGAGGGAGAGTTCCTTCAGCACGACGGCGTGATGACGGTGATGATGAAGTTACCGGCGCAGGGCTTCGCCTAAGCACTACAACGATATGACCGAGGTGGAAATCTGTGGAGGGGGGCATCGCACACGGCTATGAAAACTGTCAACTTGTGTGTTTGGGTGCCCCCTGTCCACATATATAAAGGAGGGAGGAAGAGGAGGCCGGCCTAGGAGGGGCGCGCCTATAAGGGGAGTCCAACTAGGATTCCCAGTCCTACTTGGAGTCCCCTTCCTTTTCCAAGAGGGGAGAGAGGGAAGGAGTAGGAGAGGGAGAAGGAAAGAGAGGGGGCGCCGCCCCTAACCTAGTCCAATTTGGACTTGCCATGGGGGGGGGTGCGGCCACCCCTTGAGGCCCTTCTCTCCTTTCCCGTATGTCCCATTAAGGCCCACAACTTCCCCCGGCGAATTCCCGTAACTCTCCGGTACTCCGAAAAATACCCGAATCAATTGAAACCTTTCCGATGCACGAATATAGCCTTCCAATATATCGATCTTTACGTCTCAACCATTTCGAGACTCCTCGTCATGTCTGTGATCTCATCCGGGACTCCGAACAACCTTCGGTACATCAAATCACATAACTCATAATACAAATCGTCATCGAACGTTAAGCGTGCGGACCCTACGGGTTCGAGAACTATGTAGACATGACTGATGCACATCTCCGGTCAATAACCAATAGCGGAACGTGGATGCTCATATTGGCTCCTACATATTCTACAAAGATCTTTATCGGTCAAACTACATAACCACATACGTTGTTCCCTTTGTCATCGGATGTTACTTGCCCGAGATTCGGTCGTCGGTATCATCATACCTAGTTGAATCTCGTTACCGGCAAGTCTCTTTACTCGTTCCGTAATAAATCATCCCGCAACTAACTCATTAGTCACATTGCTTGCAAGGCTTATAGTGATGTGCATTACCGAGACGGCCTAGAGATACCTCTCCGAAAATCGGAGTGACAACTCCTAATCTTGATCTATGCACTACAAAAAAAGACACATCCGTGACATTTTGGGCCGAACGAAAAAAATTCTGTCATACATATGACACTTCTATGATGGTAATTGTGACAAAACCCGGTATCATCATAGATGTGGTGGGCTCCTAATTCTATGACAAAAAATCATGACAGAAAATGGGCTTTTCGTCCTGGGCGGGCCGGAGAAGCAGCTGCATGACATTCTTTGGGCCGTCCATGACGGAAAAAACCATGGTAAAGTGAGGGGAGGAAAATTTTGGGGAGTTCCCAGTTACGGTGGGAGGTCGGGGGCCGAGCGATGCGCGTTTCTCTCGTACACGTACGCGCGTGTGTGCGAGGCGTTGGCTCTAACTGAAGCCGAGCGATTGCACTGCAGGCTACGCGTTAATGAACCCGAGCGATCGATCGATGGCTGTTAACTGAACCTGGTCGAGCGATTCCTTCGCTACTGCTGCTAACTGAAGCCGATCGATGCTGCCTCTGGGATGAACAGTGAGCGTTGCGCGGGGGGGGGGGGGGGGGGGTGTTGGATGAACAGTGAGCGGTGGCATTGCCTCTGGATCAACATGACCCCGTGGTGTGGTGGAGGGCTGGATGAACAGTAGAAGGTGGAGGGGTGGTTGAACAGGACCCCATGGTGTGGAGGGCTGGATGAACAGTAGACGGTGGAGGGGTGCCCGTGGAGGGGTGGTTGAACTAGCCGGTGGAGTAGCGCGCGGTGGAGGCTGGATGAACAAGAGCCCGTGGAGGCTGGAGGAGGTCGACGGTAGCCCGTGGAGGCTGGAGGAGGTCGACGACGGAGATGAATAGTATCCCGTGGAGTCCCGTTTTGCGGTACGCCACACCCCTCCCGATGAACAGGACCCCCGTTTCGACCGTAGGAGGTCCGTTTCGTCCGTTTTGCGGTACGCCACACCCCTCCCGATCAACAGGACCCCCGTTTCGACCGTAGGAGGTCCGTTTCGTCCATTTTGCAGTACGCCACACCCCTCCCGATCAACAGGACCCCCGTTTCAACCGTAGGAGGTCTGTTTCCTCCATTTTGCAGTACGCCAGACCCCTCCCTATCAACAGGACCCCATTCCGAACGTAGGAGGTCCGTTTCCTCCGTTGTGCGGTACGCCAGGCCTCATTTCCATCGCCTGTTCCGTCCAAGCCCTCCCGATGAACACGACCACACATTCCATTGCAACCCAGCCGGTTGGCTCCCACGCGTTCCGTTGCCTCCCGATGAACACGACGCATTCCGTTGCCTCCCCATGAACACGACGCATTCCGTTGCCTCCCAATGAACACGACGCATTCCGTTGCCTCCCCATGAACACGACGACGACGCTGTTTCTTCGTTCCGACCCGGTCATGTACACGAGCGCTGGCCGTACGTATGCGCGAGTAGTCGTTCGAGACCCCGCCCGTATGTACACATACGTGGCCGTATTTTCTTTCTTGCACCCTGGCCGTTGTACGTACATGTACATGCTACGTGCGCGCCTCTACTACGACACGTGCGCGCCTCTACATCCACCAATATATATGTACGTACACGTTCGCGACCAGAATGACAACGCTACGTACACTTCGACCAGGTGGGTCCCGACTGTCAGGCACTTCCTTGCCTGCGAAGATGTAGCTGGTGGGTCCCAGTAGTCAGGGGCAAATCATTTTTTTGCCCGGACGCACTTCCTTGCATGCGAAGATTTAGCTGGTGGGTCCCAGCAGTCAGGGGGAAACGTTTTTCGCGAAATACAGTGGCCCGTCCGGTGGGTCCCAGCTGTCAGGTGGAGGAATCATTATTTTTTTGTGTAATAAGGAGGCACTTCCTTGCTGCGGCCGTGGACCCAGCTGTCAGCCTCAACACGTATAGTCCACGTCCGATGGAAGTCGTTCCTTGACCACGTTGACCACTGAGGGAGTCCTGGATTAGGGGGTCACTGGACAGCCGGACTATATCCTTTTGTTGGACTGTTGGACCATGAAGATACAAGATTGAAGACTTCATCTCGTGTCCGGATGCGACTTTACTTGGCGTGGAAGGCAAGCTAGGCAATACGGATATGTATATCTCCTCTTTTGTAACCGACCTTGTGTAGCCCTAGCCCCCTCCGGTATCTATATAAACCGGAGGGTTTTAGTCCGTAGGACAACTGACAATCATACCATAGGCTAGCTTCTAGGGTTTAGCCTCTCTAATCTCGTGGTAGATCTACTCTTGTAATACTCATATCACCAAGAACAATCAAGCAGGACGTAGGGTTTTACCTCTATCAAGAGTGCCCGAACTTGGGTAAAACATCGTGTTCCCTGCCTCCTGTTACCATCCGCCTTAGACGAACAGTTCGGGACCCCCTACCCGAGATCCGTCGGTTTTGACACCGACATTGGTGCTTTCATTGAGAGTTCCACTGTGTCGTCATCATAAGGAAGATGGCTCGCCTCGTTGTCAAGGACAACATCACCTCTAGGGGAGCCCTCGCTGTAGGCCAAACTCTCCTACTAGGCAGCTTCGTCATGACCGCCCGCTCAGCCGCTGCACCGATGATGACCTCTCGGGTCATCCCAAATAGCCTCCACATCGGCTCAAAATTTGCCGAGCAGATGGATCCAATGGAGCTCTCCTCTTTGAATGAGCTCTTGGTTCGCATTGCTGCTTTGGGAGTCACTACGTACTACGATCGGATCAGGCTTAAACCTGACCAAAGGGAGATTAAATCTCCGCCGATCACCCATCAAATAGCGGTGGTGGAGGAGCAATGAGGTGATTCTCCCTCTATCCTGAGGACGAACTATGTCTGGATTCCCGAGCTCTCCGAACAGGATACGCGCTCCCGGGAGGACGCCGCCTTAACCCTGAATCCAGAATTAGGCCGCATACCGAACCCGCAGGGCAATATCCCGGAGCCCGAACTTCCAAGATCGGAAACTCCCTGCACCGGGATCACAGATTGGGTCTGGACTTAAATCCACCCACCCACCCAGATACAAACTATCTTTCCCACATTAGGCAAGCGCCCCAAGATACAATACATCACTATTGGGCCAGATTCCTCCTTGTAATGAACAAGGTCAAGGACTGTCGCGAGGAAGATGCAATTTCGTTCTTTTGCAACAATTGCACGGACAAAGGAGTCCTCAACGCCATAAGTCGCTGTAACGTAGCACACTTCACTGACTTGGCGGACATAGTATGGAAATACTGTGTGATGGAAAGTGCCTGGAAAACCCACACGCAATTTTGGGACAATCCGGCTCTGACAAAACCCCCAGTCCGAACTAAAAGGGCGCACTCTTATAAGTCACCCGACTCAATTACAAAGAAGCAAAAGCCCACTACAGGGCGTGGAACCATATGAATGCACAGCCTTAGAGCATGCTGGGTACTCCGGCAGCTAGCCAAAAGCGGCGAGGTCTTCTCACC
Organism: Triticum urartu; assembly: GCF_056163025.1. Classification (NCBI taxonomy): domain Eukaryota; kingdom Viridiplantae; phylum Streptophyta; class Magnoliopsida; order Poales; family Poaceae; genus Triticum; species Triticum urartu. The sequence continues at coordinate 480,488,024 of NC_141875.1, read as the reverse complement.
CAAAATACCCTAGAGCACCTCCCCACGGATAACAACACAGTATTAACGGTCTTCAAGACCTTCGCCTCAAATAATAGGCGTAAGCGAGCACTCCGCGGCCTTGCCGAAGTCTGCCGCATGGCAGCAATAAATCCATGGAGCGACACGGCTATCACCTTCAACGCTAGTGACGAACCTAAATTCCGAACAGCCCGAGCACCAGCCGCTTTGGTCCTCAGCCCAATTGTGGATGGCTTTCGGCTCACTAAGGTGCTCATGGATGGCGGAAGTGGATAAAACCTCATCTATGAGGAAACTCTCCAAAAAATGGACGTAGACAGCAACCGTATTGAACAAAGCAGTACGACCTTCCGAGGAATCATCCCTAGTCGGGAGGCACGTTGCGCTGGGAAAATCACACTTGATGTAGTATTCGACACTCCGGAGAATTACAAGTCCGAAGAAATTACATTCCAAGTGGCCTCGTTCAGTAGCGGATACCACGCCCTTCTAGGGCAGGAGGCATTCACGATTTTTCAAGCCATACCCCATTATGGGTACATGAAGCTCAAAATGCCCGGACCCAAAGGAATTATCACTCTAGCTAGTGATCCGGACATAGCACTATGCGTCGAGAACAAAACAGCTGCACTAGCCCTTGAGGCACTATCCGAAGCCCTTGTGGCGGAGGAGTTAACCACGCCGCGCTCCACGGTGGACAGGAACGACGTGATACTAGACAAAAGATGCAAGTCCACCTCCTTTAAACCAGGGGATGAGATAGTTAAATTCCAAGTCCATCCAACGGGCCCTACAAAAACAGCATCCATTGGGGCACAGTTAGACCCCGCTGTAGACGCCGCACTACGAGAGTTTCTGCGCGAGAATTGGGACATATTCGCCTGGCATCCTTCAGACATGCCAGGAATCCCATGCAGATTGGCCAAGCATAGCCTTAATATTCTAAAAGGATTCAAGCCGGTCAAGCAGACTCTTCGGCGTTTATCTGAACCTAAGCGACAAGACATGGGAGAAGAGCTGGCCAAGCTACTGGAGGCCGGATTCATTAAAGAAATAAAACATCCGGATTGTCTAGCAAACCTGGTGATGGTACCAAAGAAGGACAAATCCTGGCGCCTATGTGTCGACTTCAAAGACCTTAACAGGGCTTGCCCAAATGATCCCTTCCCACTCCCTCGCATCGATCAAATCATCGACGCTACCGCAGGACACGAATCATTGTGCTTCCTCGATGCATACTCCGGTTACCACCAGATTAAGATGGCGGAGTCTGATCAAGCCGCAGTAGGATTTATAACACCATACGGCCCGTTCTGCTTTAACACAATGCCCTTTGGGCTCAAAAACGCCGGCGCAACATACCAGCGCATGATCCAGACATGTCTGGAAAAGTAGATTGGCAAGACTGTGGCGGCATACGTAGACGATGTGGTCATTAAAACCAGACACGTCGACTCTTTAATAGACGACTTGAGGCTCACGTTCACCAATCTCCGAACATACACATTAAGCTCAATCCGGAAAAATGCGTCTTCGGCGTTCCCGCCGGAAAGCTCCTGGGCTTCATCGTCTCCAGTAGAGGAATTGAAGCAAATCCGGCTAAAATCCGAGCTCTGTCACAGTTGGTTATCCCAACTGACCTCAAGCAAATCCAGAAATTGACTGGATCCATGGCGGCTTTAAGCCGCTTTATCTCCCGATTAGGAGAAAGGTCACTTCCCCTTTATCGCCTTCTTAGGCGCACCGAACACTTCTAGTGGATGGACGCGGCCACGGCCGGACTGGAAGAAATCAAAACCATCCTAGCCGCCAACCCAATCCTGGCCGTGCCAACTATTGGCGAACCAATGCTATTATATATAGCGGCAACTCACCAAGTTGTAAGCGCAGTGCTCATCGTCGAACGAGAGACGGACGAACATAAATTCCCGCTTCAAAAGCTGGTATATTATGTATCCACCATCCTCACTCCATGCAAATCACGATACCCACATTACCAAAAGATAGCATACTTGGTATTTATGGCATCCTAGAAATTATGACACTACTTTCAAGAGTGTTCAATCACAGTGGCATCCGAAGTACCACTCAATGACATAATAAACAACCGTGATGCCACGGGCCGGATTGCCAAATGGGCCATTGAGCTCCTCCCGTTCGACATAACATATAAGCCAAGACGACCAATTAAGTCGCAAGTACTGGCCGATTTCGTAGCCGAATGGACAGAAGCCGAACTCCCTAAAGAGTACGGCGCATACTCCAATTGGATCATGCACTTCGACGACTCTAAAATGCTGGCTGGTCTAGGGGCTGGCGTCGTCCTGACGTCCCCCACCGGAGACACGGTGCAATATGTGCTCCAAATACTATATACGGACTCCAATAACGCAGCAGAATACGAGGCCCTACTACACGGCCTCCGGATGGCAGTCTCCATGGGCATCCAATGCCTAGAGGTGTGTGGGGACTCGAACCTCGCAATATCACAAATAAATGGAGACTTCGATGCCAAGGATCCAAAAATGGCTGCATATCGCAACGCCGTCCTCAAAATGTCAGCCCGGTTCGAGGGGCTGGAATTCCACCACGTGGCTCAGGAAAACAACCAGGCAGCAGACATCCTAGCTCGTATCGGCGCTAAACGTGACCCTGTCCCACCAAACATCTTCCTGGAAAGACTATTTAAACCATCCGTGGTATGGGAAGGGGACACCGGCAAAATTAGTCCGGACCCGGCCACAACCCCAGATACCAAATACTCTGACACAATCAGAGGCTCCGCCACTGAAATAACACCTTCAGCCCACGTGATAATGGACGTCATCGCCCCGTGGACAGAACCATTCCTGGCCTACCTAACTAGACAGGAATTACCCGAGGACCAAAATGAGGCTCGTTGCATAGTGCGGCGATCTAAGGCCTACAAGGTCCACGTGGGAGAGCTTTATAAGAAAAGCACAACCGGACTCCTTCAAATGTGTATCTCCAAAGAGGAAGGGCGGAAGTTGTTAGCAGAAATCCATGCCGAACTCGGCGGTCACCACGCAGCAGCCCGGGCCCTTGTAAGTAAGGCCTTCCGTACAGGTTTTTATTGGCCGACGTCCTGGGCAGATGCACAACATCTGGTTCAACATTGTGTTGGTTGCCAGCTTTTTGCAAACCAAAGCCACATGCCACCTAGCGCCCTCCAAACCATCCCCATCACTTGGCCCTTTGTGGTCTGGGGGCTCGATATGGTCGGACCCCTCAAAGGGGGAACCCATAGGAGAAAATACTTACTGGTCATGGTGGACAAATTCACCAAAGGATAGAAGTCAAACCTGTCAAAACGGCTGAATCTGGACCGGTGATAGACTTCATATCCGGGGTTGTACACCGTTATGGCGTTCCCCACAGCATCATCACTCACAACGGCACGAACTTTACAGCCGACGAGGTGAAACTTTGGTGCAGCAACATGGGCATCAAGCTCGATTATGCCTCTGTCTATCATCCGCAAACTAACGGTCCAGTTGAAAGAGCGAATGGTCTTATCATGAGTGGTATTAAACCCAGATTAGTCTGGTCCTTAAAGGAATCACACACTCATTGGGTAGAGGAGCTCGACTCCGTACTATGGGGGATGCGGACCACGCTGAATCATACTACCGGATACACACCGTTCTTTATGGTGCACGGCGCTGAGGCGGTGCTGCCTTGCGACATAATTCATGACTCACCTCGAGTGCGCATGTACGAAGAAAGAGAGGCCGAGCTCGATCTGCAGGAAAGTTTGGATGCCCTGGAGGAGGAGCGCGACATGGCAAAAGCTCGTTCCGCATTCTATCAACAACAGGCTCGAAGGTATCAAAGCAGAGAAGTGCGGGCCAAAACCTATAACATTGGTGAACTAGTTTTGCGCCTGCCAGAGAAGAAAAAGAACAAGCTCAAGCCCAAATGGGAAGGTCCCTTCATTATCGACCAGGTTCTGACCGGTGGAGCATACCGTCTACGGGATGCATCGAATAATCGACTCGGGCCAAATCCATGGAACGCAGCTATACTCCGAAGATTCTACGCCTAGCGCCGGACTCTATGTTCGTCTCCTTACCTCCTTGAATTTTCTGCACATCTGTTTTTTCCCTCTTTCTTTCTCTCTTTTCTCTTCAAAGCCCTAAAGGGCTAAACTTGTGTCTTGGTTACAAAATCTCGACGCGCTAACCGCGCACAATATACCTAGGGCTTCCTATACAGAAACTTAATCTAATTATTTTTACGGGCTTCATGCCCCGCACATGTGTCATTCTTCCGCATGTACCCTTTTTCGCCATTATATGCATCGATGTGACTTAAGTTTTGGCCAAGCTGGGTTTCCTGGCTCTTGTGTTTATGCCCTACGTTCCCGTTAATTCCGCTAGGGCATAAGGGGAGCACCTCTGCGATTGTTACTGCCGGGTCAGCCGGATGTGTACCTCAGACTGGGTGAAGCTGAAAGTTAGTGTTCTTAAGGGAATATTCGGTCGGTGAATAAAAGATGACTTTCATTTAAATAACTACACGCCCCCAGATGTTTTTAACCTGCGTCTCGCAGTTCGGACATGCACATTAGGGCATGCGTACCTAGGGAAAGGAACCCATAACGGAACTATTCTCCCTGGAAGATGTTTCTTACTACCCATGTAATATAACATAGCTAGTTGGGTACTTGTCTGTTCATGCACTTATGACCCCTACGCCTGGTTTCCATGCATACCCCGGCTTTTATATAACCGAGTGGGTATTCGGATATACTTCAGACTATCGGGTCCAGAGGTCGAAGTGAAAAGGTCCGCCATGACAAATGATTTACAATCCGGCTAGAGACATTACATATGTCACTTGAAGTTCACAATCACTAAGACTGATTAAATTCTTCTTCTATGACATCCAACAGGCTGTCTAGCCTACAATCCTGTTGGGAATACTTGGCGGCTAACTCTACTTGATCATACACTAAACTGACAGGGATCTCTTTCCCATCGAGCCCCACAGGTCCGACCTCCGCCATGTGGTTTGGGTCAGCCTTGGTGTATCGTGTCTTCACCATAGCCCAGGCTTCCCGTGCACCTTGTCGGCAGGCTGATATCTTCCATAACATGAAGCGCCGTCGTGCTCCCTTCAGCTTCTCTATAAGCTCCCCCATGCCTCCTAGCAGGGACCCGGACGGCCACAAGGCTTGGGCAATACTCTGCATGACCTGCCGAACTTGTTCGTGCAGTTGTGAGAGCTCTGGCAGAAGACCACCCGAGGACCCGGGCATCTCCTTCGTGGGACGACCCGTCAGCATACCTGCAGACATAACACTATTAGCAGGCTCCTTCGCGGAACTCCTTTAAAAATTTCGTTCAAGCACTTACTAAAAATGTCGTGCTGAAGCCGTTTATTCTCCTTCACGGAGTCGCAAGATGGGCTCGGACGTCCTTCAGTTCCACGCCCAGCCGGATATTGGCATCTTGGAGATCATTTTTCTCCTGCCTGACTCGCGTCAGCACGCGCTCGCCAGCGTTTCGCTGTCGCTCATCACGTGCCGTATCCGCCTCCACGGCCTTCGGATTCACTCCGGGGCCACCTGCAACATCTATTGTTAGGTGTGCATATACGTCGCATACTACCTGGTACTGATATTCTTTGCAATAGACAAAGGAGTTACTAGGGGGACCATTTTTGGACTCCCTCAATGCGGCAACAGTGGCTTCCAGCTGGGCCTTGCACTTGCCCAGCTCTTGGGACAGTTGGGAATTCTTCTCTGTAAGAACCTGCACAAATATTGATCCTTAAGTCAGTTGCGTCAACTGTTTCAAGTCTCAGGGGCTACTGATACATATAATCGTCAGATTTACTTACCCGTACATCCCTTACATACTGGTCCGTGGCTCTGGCTAGACCATTTTGAGTAGCACGGAGGTACGCGTCTCTAGAATTGAAGGCATCAAATGCCTCTGGTGAGAAGCAAGAATCACGGAGTACAGCCCGGTGACGCCTATGATTCATGGCGCTCTCCACTTCTGAATTTGTAGCAGACAGTCTATCCGCATCCTCTGTAGGAGGAGTATCCAGCGTCCGCCCCATGTCGGCTTCCGCCTCTATGTCCGGCCCTGGAGCCCGACTGGTGGAAGCGTGATCGGCAACCTCTCCGGACATATTCTGGCGAGCGTTTTTCCTATTAAAGAAACATGGACGTCATTACATTTTGAGAAAGATGACAACCATGGAGTGGGGTTTTTTTTCTTTCATACCTCTGCGCTGGCATCTCCGCCCTGACCGCCTTCCTTTTTGGCCTACCCGGCCTTGGTGCCTCTTCTTGGCGAGTTGCTGCGGGTTCGGCACGGCGTCCCGAATGCCTTCCCTGTAAAACACCATATGTATATGGTAGGTGAAGTGTCTAAAAGGGGATCCTAGTTTTTGGAGCTAGGATTTTGGTTTTTCTTACGTGCGACGCAGGGAGCAGTCCCGGATAGTCGGCCGTAATGGCCACCATGGCGTCATCACACCTCAGTTGATAGAACTACCTGTCTATTAGCTCCACGAATATGTCCGGATCTTCTTCGAGTCCGGGACCGAGGGCCCGGTCAGGGTCCTCTGGTTGTGGAGATGGTCTGTTGACCTCCCTTACAGCTTTTCGCAGTTCCTGCCATAAAATGGCAAGGTAAGTACCTACGATAAAAAATGCTGGAAGAATGGGAGTAAGGAGATATGACTCACCCATCTTGGAGGATTGTACATGGAGAATCCATCCCGTGGCTTGATGCGGATGAACTCCTCTTCCTCTCCCTTGAACAACTTGGACAGAATTTTTGCTAAAGCAGCAGCGGAGTCCAGTCCCTTACGCCCGCAACGGGTGGCATCATCTTCCCCGTTGAAACACCACAGGGGGTGCCCTCGATATTGAAGTGGTTGCACTCCCCGCATTATGCATATTGACATAACCTCGATTACTGTCAATCCTGATTGAGCCAGCGCTTTAATCCGGTTCATCAGGTAAAGGACTTCTCCGTTGTCTTCCTCCTGGGGGCTCCGTGGGCGCCAGCTTCGGCGTTTCTTCAGAGGAGCATTGTTGAACTCAGGAAGACCCCGCCGAACAGGATCCGGAAGGGGAACGTCCTCCATATAAAACCATTCTGAAGGCCAGTCTTTAGACGTCTTCTTCGGAGTACCAGACAGGTATCCGGTTTCGGCGATGCGCCATATTTCGGCTCCGCCCACTTGATAAAGTGACCCCTTCTGGGTGCGAGGGACGAGGCAAAATAACCTCTTCCACAGCTCGAAATAAGCCTCGTAGCCCATGAATAACTCGCAAAGGGCGACGTAGCCGGCGATGTGTAATATGGATGCAGGGGTGAAATTATGCAGTTGGAGGCCGTAAAACTCCAGGAGCCCGCGGAGGAACGAATGAATTGGAAATCCAAGTCCCCTTAATAAGTAAGGAACAAGGCACACCTGCTCCCCCGTAGAGGGGCTGGGGAAGCTCTCCGCTTGCTCCCCGCCTTTGTAGGTGGCGAGCCCGGCTCGAACGGGAACCATATACGCTGGATAGAGAAATCCCTGAGTCTGCAGTTTGACTAATCGACTGTATGGGACGGAGCATCTCTCCCAATCACCGGGCTTAGGGCTATGGGGGCGAGAGGAGGAGCTACGGTGGTCGGCCATGTTGGAATGGATTTTTTCAAGGCACGCTCCGATGGGTTCTCGCTGTGTGAGGATGGTATGGATTGGATCTAGGAATCCACATCCCTTTAATAGACAATTTATTTATCTGGCTAGGGGGTGAATGTAAAAACGCCCTGGCTCCTCGTATTCGTTCGACGCATGGAAGATAGCCCTTATTGGGCGCAGAAGCCAAGAAGTCCAACATTTATGGGTCCGGACACTACCTAACAAACGTTCAAGATTTGAGGAGAACCCGCCTTGCAATGCCGAAGACAATACTGCGTGCCGGACTTGACGTCATTGAAGCCTGGTTCGGGGGCTATTGAGGGAGTCCTAGATTAGGGGGTCTCCGGACAGCCGGACTATATCCTTTTGTCGGACTGTTGGACCATGAAGATACAAGATTGAAGACTTCATCTCGTGTCCGGATGGGACTTTACTTGGTGTGGAAGGCAAGCTAGGCAATACGGATATGCATATCCCCTCTTTTGTAACTGACCTTGTGTAACCCTAGCCCCCTCCGGTGTCTATATAAACCGGAGGGTTTTTGTCCGTAGGACAACAGACAATCATACCATAGGCTAGCTTCTAGGGTTTAGCCTCTCTGACCTCGTGGTAGATCTACTCTTGTAATACTCATATCATCAAGAACAATCAAGCAGGATGAAGGGTTTTACCTCTATCAAGAGGGTCCGAACCTGGGTAAAACATCATGTCCCCTGCCTCCTATTACCATCTGCCTTAGACGCACAGTTCAGGACCCCCTACCCGAGATCCGCCGGTTTTGACACCGACAACCACGCCGCGCCGAGAGCACCAGGGCGGTGGACGACAGCGAGGCCTAGGAAGGGGACAACGGGGAGCCGAGGAAGACGCGGCAGTGGAAGCCCGCATGGAGAGGAGTACGAGGGTTCACTAGTTCGGCCGCGATGTGAGGCTGCCGTCGCCGCAGGGGCTGGCGAGCGGTGCGAATAGTAGGGGTTGGTGAGGCCTCCGCGATAGCACAGCCGGCCACAGGGGGTAGGAGCATGCGGAACGACCGGCGCTGCTTTGGGCGGCTGGAGCAAGAAGACCAGAGGTTGAAAAAGCACTACGGCCGTTGGATGGACATCATACGGTCAATGGAGCTAGAATCATTCATATTGACTAAAGTTGAAAGAGGCCCCCGTCCCAGTCAACTTAGTAGGCCCACAAGTCAGCCTCCCACCATGGTGGGTCCCAGCTAGCAGGGGGAGTATTCATTTTTTGTGCGTAATAAGGAGGCACTTCCGGTGGGTCCGAGCAGACAGCGGGGGGAACGTTTTTTCCGCGAAATACGCTGGCCCGTCCGGTGGGTCCCAGCAGTCAGGGGGGAAACGTTTTTTAGCGAAATAAGGTGGCCCGTCCGGTGGGTCCCTACTGTTAGGTGGATGAATAATTATTTTGCGCGTAATAAGGAGGCACTTCCTTGCGGCCGCCAGGACCCAGCTGTCAGCCTCTCCACGTACAGTACTCTTCCGATTTAAGTCGGTTGTTGACCACGCCGCGCGGAGAGCACCAGGGCGGTGGTCTGGATGACGGCGAGGCCTAGGAAGGGGACGACGCGGAGCCAGGGAAGACGCAGTAGTGGAAGCCCGCGCGGAGAGGAGTACGAGGGTTCACTGGTTTGGCTGTGGTGTGAGGCTGCCGTCACCGCAGAATAACAGGGGGTGTGGGTGAGTAGAGGGATGGCCTGGCCAGCGGTGGGAGTACTACGGGGCGGTGAGGCCTCCATGGCATCACAGCCGGCCAAGGGAGGCAGGAGCACGTGACACGACCGGCGCTGCTTTGGGCGGCTGGAGCAAGAAGACCAGAGGTTGAAGAAGCACTACGGCCGTTGGATGGACATCGTACGATCACTGCACCTAGACTCGTTTATATTGGCTAAGTTGACAAAGCCCTTGATACGCGTCAACTTAGTAGGCCCACAACTTGGATTTGTTAGAGAACATATAGCCCATTTTCGATTTGTAAGAATGTACAGCCCATTATTTAATTCTAATGGAATTTACTACAGCCCATTTACAGTTTGTTAAAAATACAGCCCAACTTCTAGCTAGGACAACGATTAATAATTTCAAACAACCGCTCAAAACAGAATTCAAAAAAAATCCCATATTTTGATGGGATCCGAAATATTTTTATCCAAAATTTCTAGTCAGGTTAAATATAATTTCAAAATAAAGTTGTATTACATTAAAATCCAACGAAATATTGCGCGCGCAACAAGTAATGAAATTAAAATTTTCAAATTCCAAAAATCATATATTTTTCAAACTAATTACGTGTTTGGTGCATAGTAAATTTCCAGTTATTATAATTACATCCCATTTATTATTATTTCTTAAAGTCAATTTTCTTGTTCAGCCTAATGCATACCTCCTAGGAAAGTTTGCAGGCCAGCGGGGCGGAGAATAACAAGTTGACCCGGATATTGTGTACAATTGTCGGCCCAGTTGCATTGCTGATGTTGAAAAAAAGGCATGTGTAGTAGAGTAAAACCTAACATGGTTACTCGGCCCACATTCAGCGACACCGGAAAGGCCCAAACAAGGCTTTTGTGCAACTTTTTGAAGTCACTGAGCTCAATTAATAACTTAAGAAAAAAGTTAGATTACAGTGGAACCTAAATAAAAGTTGTCACGAGTAAATAAATAATTCAACGGGTCCCACTTGTGCGTGTGCGCGTGCGCGTGTGCGTGTGTGTGTGAGAGAGAGAGAGAGATAGAGAGAGAGACCCATCGGTCGATGCTCATAAATACATCTTTCAGCCATATGCATTGCTGATGCTCAGTAAAAACTTATATAGTTGACACAATCATATAGAACATCATAGCACACTGAACTTGCATACAAAAATTTCATGCAGGCGGCACAATCAGGATGGAAGCAGTGGATCGCTACGGGAAGGGCTATGTTGAAACCAACGAAGTCGTACATAACGGTCCATCGTCTTTATCAATGATGGGGAAATATCTTGAATGTTGTGCAAAGAAAACAGACAGACAACACAATAAGTTCTGCTAGCACATTAAGTTGACGTATGCTACCTCTTGAGCTTGCGTTGAATTTTCCCGAAGAGGAAGGGATGATGCAGCAGAGTAGCGTAAGTATTTCCCTCAGTTTTTGAGAACCAAGGTATCAATCCAGTAGGAGGCCACGCTCAAGTCCCTCGTACCTGCACAAAACGATAGCTACTCGCAACCAACGCGATTAGGGGTTGTCAATCCCTTCACGGTCACTTACGAGAGTGAGATCTGATAGATATAATATTTTTGGTATTTTTGGTATAGAGATGCAAAGTGAAAAGTAAAAGGCAAAGTAAAAAAGCAAAGCAAGATTTAAAGTGATAGAGATTGATATGATAAGAATATACCCGGGGGCCATAGGTTTCACTAGTGGCTTCTCTCAAGAGCATAAGTATTCTACGGTGGGTGAACAAATTACTGTTGAGCAATTGACAGAATTGAGCATAGTTATGAGAATATCTAGACATGATCATGTATATAGGCATCACGTCCGTGACAAGTAGACCGAAACGATTCTGCATCTACTACTATTACTCCACTCATCGACCGCTATCCAGCATGCATCTAGAGTATTAAGTTAAAAACAGAATAATGCTTTAAGCAAGATAACATGATGTAGAGAGATAAATTCATGCAATATGAAATAAACCCCATCTTGTTATCCTCGATGGCAATGATACAATACGTGCCTTGCTGCCCCTTCTGTCACTGGGAAAGGACACCGCAAGATCGAACCCAAAGCTAAGCACTTCTCCCATGGCAAGAACTACCAATCTAGTTGGCCAAACCAAACAGATAATTCGAAGAGACTTGCAAAGATAACCAATCATACATAAAATAATTCAGAGAAGATTCAAATATTATTCATAGATAGACTTGATCATAAACCCACAATTCATCGGTCTCAACAAACACACCGCAAAAAGAAGAAGATTACATCGAATAGATCTCCATGAGAGAGGGGGAGAACTTTGTATCGAGATCCAAATAGAGAGAAGAAGCCATCTAGCTACTAACTATGGACCCGAAGGTCTGAGGTAAACTACTCACACTTCATAGGAGAGGCTATGGTGATGTAGAAGCCCTCCGTGATGACGGCCCTCTCTGGCGGAGCTCCGGAACAGGCCCCAAGATGGGATCTCGTGGATATAGAAAGTTGCGGTGGTGGAATTAGGTTTTTGGCTCCCTTTCTGATCATTTGGGGTATGTAGGTATATATAGGAGGAAGGATTACGTCAGTGGAGCAGCGAGGGGCCCACGAGGCAAGGGGCGCGCCCTAGGGGGGTGGGCGCGCGCCCCACCCTCGTGACTGCCTCTTTGACTCCTCGGAGTAGGGTCCAAGTCTCCTGGATCACGTTCGGTGAGAAAATCACATTCCCGAAGGTTTTATTCCGTTTGGACTCCGTTTGATATTCTGTTTCTCCGAAATACTGAAATAGGCAAAAAAACAACAATTATGGGCTGGGCCTCCGGTTAATAGGTTAGTCCCAAAAATAATATAAAAGTGGAAAATAAAGCCCAATATAGTCCAAAACAGTAGATAATATAGCATGGAGCAATCAAAAATTATAGATATGTTGGAGATGTATCAGCATCCCCAAGCTTAATTCCTGCTCGTCCTCGAGTAGGTAAATGATAAAAAGAGAATTTTTGATGCGGAGTGCTACTTGGCAGAATTTCAATGCAAATCTTCTTAATTGTGATATGAATATTCAGATTCGAAAGATTCAATACAAAAGTTTATATTGACATAAAAATAATAATACTTCAAGCATACTAACAAAGCAATTATGTCTTCTCAAAATATCATGGCCAAAGTAAGTTATCCCTACAAAATCATATAGTCTGGCTATGTTCTATCTTCACCACACAAAGTATTTAAATCATGCACAACCCCGAGGATAAGCCAAGCAATTGTTTCATACTCTAACTTTTTCAAAACTTTTTCAATCTTCATGCAATACATGAGCGTGAGCCATGGATATATCACTATAGGTGGAATAGAATGGTGGTTGTGGAGAAGACAAAAAGGAGAAGATAGTCTCACATCAACTAGGCGTATCAACGGGCTATGGAGATGCCCATCAATAGATATCAATGTGAGTGAGTAGGGATTGCCATGCAACGGATGCACTAGAGCTATAAGTATATGAAAGCTCAAAAAGAAACTAAGTGGGTGTGGATCCAACTTGCTTCCTCATGAAGACCTAGGGCAATTTGAGGAAGCCCATCATTGGAATATACAAGCCAAGTTCTATAATGAAAGATTCCCACTAGTATATGAAAGTGATAACATGAGAGACTCTCTACTATGAAGATCATGGTGCTACTTTGAAGCACAAGTGTGGTAAAAGGATAGTAACATTGTCCCTTCTCTCTTTTTCTCTCATTTTTTATTTGGGCCTTTTCTCTCTTTTTTATGGCCTCTTTTCTTTCTCTTTTTATTTGGGCTTCTTTGGCCTCTTTTATTTATTTTTCGTCCGGAGTCTCATCCCGACTTATGGGGGAATCATAGTCTCCATCATTCTTTCCTCACTTGGGACAATGCTCTAAATATGATGATCATCACACTTTTATTTTTCTTACAACTCAACAATTACAACTCGATACTTAGAACAAAATATGACTCTATATGAATGCCTCCGGCGGTGTACCGGGATATGCAATATGACAATGATGAATGTGTCATGATAAACGGAATGGTGGAAAGTTGCATGGCAATATATCTCAGAATGGATATGGAAATGCCATAATAGGTAGGTATGGTGGCTGTTTTAAGGAAGTTATATGGTGGGTGTATGATACCGGCGAAAGTTGCGCGGTATTAGAGAGGCTAGCAAAGGTGGAAGGGTGAGAGTGCGTATAATCCATGGACTCAACATTAGTCATAAAGAACTCATATACTTATTGCAAAAATCTAGAAGTTATCAAAGAAAAGTATTACGCGCATGGTCCTAGGGGGATAGATTGGTAGGAAAAGACCATCGCTCGTCCCCGACCACCACTCATAAGGGATACAATCAATAAATAAATCATGCTCCGACTTCATCACATAACGGTTCACCATACGTGCATGCTACGGGAATCAAAAACTTTAACACAAGTATTCTTTAAATTCACAACTACTCAACTAGCATGACTCTAATATTATCACCTCCATATCTCAAAACTATTATCATGCTTCAATCTTTTCTTAGTATTCAACACACTCAAAAGAAAGTTTCACAAATCTTGAATACCAAGCATATTATTATTAAGCAAATTACCATGCTATTAAGAGACTCTCAAAATAATTTAAGTGAAGCATGAGAGATCAATAGTTTATTTAAAACAAATCCACCACCGTGCTCTAAAAAATCTAAGTGAAGCACATAGAGCAAAATTATAACGCTCAAAAGATATAAGTGAAGCACATAGAGCAAAAATACTTAGCTCAAAAAGATATAAGTGAAGCACATAGAGCATACTTACATAGCTCAAAAGATATAAGTGAAGCACATAGAGTATTCTATCAAATTTTAATTCATGTATGGCCCTCTAAAAAGGTGTGTACAGCAAGGATGATTGTGGCATACTAAAACACAAAGACAAAAATAATACAAGACTCTCCAAGCAAAACACATATCATGTTGGTGAATAAAAATATAGCTCCAAGTAAATTACCGATGGAAATGGAAGAAAGAGGGGATGTCTTCCGGGGCATCCCCAAGCTTTGACTTTTTGGTGTCCTTGGATTATCTTGGGGGTGCCATGGGCATCCCCAAGATTAGGCTCTTGCCACTCCTTGTTCCATAATCCATCAAAAGAATTCACCCAAAACTTGAAAACTTCACAACACAAAACTCAATAGAAATCTCGTGAGCTCCGTTAGAGAAAGAAAACAAAAGAACACTTCAAGGTACTGTAATGAACTCATTATTTATTTATATTGGTGTTAAACCTACTTTATTCCAACTTCTCTATGGATTATAAACTATTTTACTAACCATAGATTCATCAAAATAAGCAAACAACACACGAAAAACAGAATCTGTCAAAAACAGAACAGTCTGTAGTAATCTGTAACTAACGCAAACTTCTGGAGCCCCAAAAATTCTAAAATAAATTGCTGGACGTGAGTAATTTATCTATTAATAATCTGAAAAAGAATTAACTAAATATAACTTTCCAAATAAAAATGACAGCAGTTCTCGTGAGCGCTAAAGTTTCTGTTTTTTACAGCAAGTTCAACAAGACTTTCCCCAAGTCTTCCCAACGGTTCTACTTGGCTCAAACACTAATTAAACACAAAAAAACACAACTAAAACAGAGGCTAAATAATTTATTTATTACTAAACAGGAGCAAAAATCAAGGAATAAAAATAAAATTGGGTTGCCTCCCAACAAACGCTATCGTTTAACGCCCTTAGCTAGGCATAAAAGCGAGGATAGATCTAGGTATTGCCATCTTTAGTTTTAGAGAAAAAGAGAGCAAACTTGTTGTCTATGGAATTAATCTTTCTATTTTGATAGAGTACATGTCCATTAATGATAGAAGAAAGATTAAGAATGTTGTGGAAATTGGCATCTAGGGTAGCTTTTATCTCTTTAATAGATTCATTTTGGTAAGAAAGTAAGAGAGTCAGAGAGATGTGATTTCAGCTTTCTCATTAATGGGGTGCCCAAATATAGTTTTCATCCTCTCATAGGTATCTATGGGGTCCCCTTCAAGAAAACCCCCTTGAAAATAGAATCTAAAACTTGTTTGAACAAAGCGGGTAGCCCAACATAAAAGCTTTTTAAGTAAACCTCAATTTGATATTGGGGTACATATCTAGCCCGGACCCTTAACAGCCTATCCCAAGCATCTTTCAAAGATTCATCAAGTAAATAACGAAAAATTCCAGAATCATCTTCATCAAAATTACTAAGGTTCTCATTGATAACTCCGGCAAGTTGTTCCATAGCATTCCGATTTAAAAGTTTAGATAAGATAGAAGGATTGTCTAAAGCACTAGAACTTGGGAGAGAACCCCCAACTCTTTTTGGTTCTGACATGGCGAGGGAAAATAGGC
Source organism: Triticum urartu (assembly GCF_056163025.1). Classification (NCBI taxonomy): domain Eukaryota; kingdom Viridiplantae; phylum Streptophyta; class Magnoliopsida; order Poales; family Poaceae; genus Triticum; species Triticum urartu. Next base: position 480,472,255 of record NC_141875.1, on the reverse strand, counting down.
AAATAGAGAGGGAGGATAGAGAGAGAGAGAGGGCAAATAAAATGGCAAGGGTGAAGTGGGGGAGAGGAAAATGAGAGGCAAATGGCAAATAATGTAATGCGACAGATAGGGATTGTGATGGGTACTTTGTATGTTGACTTTTTGCATAGAATCCCCGGCAACGGCGCCAGAAATTCTTCTTGCTACCTCTTGAGCTTGTGTTGGATTTCCCAGAAGAGGAAGGGATGATGCAGCAGAGTAGCGTAAGTATTTCCCTCAGTTTTTGAGAACCAAGGTATCAATCCAGTAGGAGGCCACGCTCAAGTCTCTCGTACCTGCACAAAACGATAGCTAATCGCAACCAACGCGATTAGGAGTTGTAAATCCCTTCACAGTCACTTACGAGAGTGAGATCTGATAGATATAATATTTTTGGTATAGATATGCAAAGTGAAAAGTAAAAGGCAAAGTAAAAAAGCAAAGCAGGATTTAAAGTGATGGAGATTGATATGATAAGAATAGACCCAGGGGCCATAGGTTTCACTAGTGGCTTCTCTCAAGAGCATAAGTATTCTACGGTGGGTGAACAAATTACTGTTGAGCAATTGACAGAATTGAGCATAGTTATGAGAATATCTAGGCATGATCATGTATATAGGCATCACGTCCGTGACAAGTAGACTAAAACGATTATGCATCTACTACTATTACTCCACTCATCGACCGCTATCCATCATGCATCTAGAGTATTAAGTTAAAAACAGAATAACGCTTTAAGCAAGATGACATGATGTAGAGAGATAAATTCATGCAATATGAAATAAACCCCATCTTGTTATCCTCGATGGCAACGATACAATACGTGCCTTGCTGCCCCTTCTGTCACTGGGAAAGGACACCGCAAGATCGAACCCAAAGCTAAGCACTTCTCCCATGGCAAGAACTACCAATCTAGTTGGCCAAACCAAACGGATAATTCGAAGAGACTTGCAAAGATAACCAATCATACATAAAAGAATTCAGAGAAGATTCAAATATTATTCATAGATAGACTTGATCATAAACCCACAATTCATCGGTCTCAACAAACACACCGCAAAAAGAAGAAGATTACATCGAATAGATCTCCACGAGAGAGGGGGAGAACTTTTTATTGAGATCCAAATAGAGAGAAGAAGCCATCTAGCTACTAATTATGGACCCGAAGGTCTGAGGTAAACTACTCACACTACATCGGAGAGGCTATGGTGATGTAGAAGCCCTCCATGATGACGGCCCTCTCCGGCGGAGCTCCGGAACAGGCCCCAAGATGGGATCTCGTGGATAGAGAAAGTTGCGGCGGTGGAATTAGGTTTTTGGCTCCCTTTCTGGTCGTTTGGGGGTACGTAGGTATATATAGGAGGAAGAGTTACGTCGGTGGAGCACCGAGGGGCCCACGAGGCAGGGGGGTGCGCCCTAGGGGGGTGGGCGCGCCCCCCACCCTCATGACCGCCTCTTTGACTCCTTGGAGTAGGGTCCAAGTCTCCTGGACCACGTTCGGTGAGAAAATCACGTTCCCGAAGGTTTTATTCCGTTTGGACTCCGTTTGATATTCTGTTTCTCCGAAATATTGAAATAGGCAAAAAAACAGCAATTCTGGGCTGGGCCTCCAGTTAATAGGTTAGTCCCAAAAATAATATAAAAGTGGAAAATAAAGCCCAATATAGTCCAAAACAGTAGATAATTTAGCATGGAGCAATCAAAAATATAGATACGTTGGAGATGTATCAACGTACAACCCTTTCTAAAAAAAGTTCAGGTACAAAATTAGAACAGGTCACAATCAAATGTACTGGCATATGAGTGCTTCACACCCATAGCTCGGATTTAACTAGTATCTGACAAGATTCAGTTGTTACCTCAAATTAGAACACATCCAGGCAGCCAGCCCTGCCTCTTCTCCCAAAGAAGCAGTGGCCTCCGCCGCGCGATGGAGTAGGCCCTGTGCCATCCATCATTCCGAGCAACACGGGGAAAGTCTGACATTGACTCCTGTAATGGACGTCATCGACGGACCCTGGCACCAGCGGCGGCGGTAGGACTTCGATTGATGGATTGACCACTTCTTCGACATGCACGAACACTCGATACAGGTACATCCCTAACATGGTCCGCGGCGGCCTTGGTGGTGACGAATAGTACAATCCCGGTTCCTGCACCGGTATCTCAACACCAATCACCTTCGGTATGGTGGACGGCTTCTTCATCCATGCCATAACCGTCAGAGCCCAGCTGTCTGGAGGAACAAACATACTTACGAGCTCACCTCCAAGGTCGTTGATAAGCTCGTTCATGGACTCGCTGTTCCAAGCACGTCGAGGCATGCCGTGGAAGGTAAGCTTTGTTAAAAACTCAAGCTCACAGGGCACCGAGCCCCATCCTGGGTGCCACCGATCAAAGCTCACCAGCGCACCATCGCAGAACAAACGCTGGGAAGATTCGAACACACGACTGCAGTCGAAAGTTGTCCGGAACCTGACGAAGAAATCAGCCGGTGGTGGACAGACTTCGACGAGAAAGTCACTTATTTGGATGCCATGCGCAATGCCAAGAGCTTTGACAAGGTCGTCCGGCGAGACGGGAGGCCGGTCGCCGTTGATGGTTACCATCAGCACTTTGCCAGCAAACTGGTCGTCAAGCGCCGCCATCTGTTGAGCGACAGTACGCAGCGACCGAAGGCAGGACTAACCAAATTCTCGTGCATGCCCAATCAACGCCCTGCCGCGATGCATGCAGTGGTCGTTCTGGTGCATAAAGGACGGCATGCAGATCGTTCCACACTTGAGAAGAGGAAAAATGGAAAGGTAGAACGCGGCAGCAGAGGAAGAGAACGCTGGCTAATGAGGCTGGGAGGGGATCGAGCAGGAAGTTAATGCTCCACGCCTAGAGGTTTTGGGAAAACCTGATTTTCATAAGGTGACTTATACTCACCTAAACGGAGGGAGTATTCCTTAACCAGAGAATGTTGTGTCTCCCACTCACGCGCTCAAAAAAAACTATGACACATTTTTTATCTGTTTTCATAGGTCCCACCTATCAGGAAGGATGGGCACGTACACGAACATGTACGACTCATCAGTCTACCTGCATAGCCTTTCCGTTTAGTCTACCTAGCCATCTAAACAACTGCCTGCACGCCACTTCTCCCATTTACTTCTCCATCGGGAACCGATTCTCCTCGGCTTCGTCACCTCCCCTTCATCTTCATTTGCATCCAAACCCCACTGCGTTCACATTGTTTTAACCTCTTTAAATAATCATCTACTACTTCAGTTAGACTAGCCATCTAATCCTAATTCTCCAAACCATAGCCCTCCGTTCCAGCGGTTCCAAATGGCGGAAGAGATCGAGATGCAGGTTTTTAGCGTCCAACATGTCCTCGTCGAAGTCTCAATGCGCATAGTTGCCACCGTCACCGTCCACCCAAGGGTTGTTCTACAGTGGATCAACAATGTATCCAACTCCCTCGAAAAGGTAGAGACGAGGGTCATCGGTCTCGACGCAAAGTACATGGAGCGTGCCCTTGGGAAGATCCAGCACGCCGCCGTCCTTCAGTTGTGCCACGAAGATGATGTTTTGGTGTACCACATCATACACTCGCCCTCCATACCAGGTGAGCTTCATGATTTCTTCTCTCAGGAGAACGTATACTTCTGTGGGGCAGCCATCGAAGGGGACGTGCAACCTTGATTTGAAAAGCATCGCTGACGTACAAACCAGAATCAAAATTCATGTAGAATATTGTGATAAACACACACCATCCCTATTCGACGTAGCAAATTTTGTGCTCGGTACAAATCTTCAGAAGGGTGACGAGACAGTGGCACTAAGGTCGTCTGGATGGGAGAATTATCCCTTGACGTACGAGCGGATAAAATATGCTGCCCTCGATGCCCGTGTGAGTTTTGAGATAGCTGCAAGGTCCAAAGAGCTTGTTGTGAAGCCGTCTCCCACAGAGAATGAGAAGAAGAAGAAGAAGAAGTTCTCTGCTACTCCTTCCAGTGATCGGTATGCAGTGCATGTGTCCGTAGACATGACAACTTGTCCATGGAAGTTCAACTACGACGACCATCACATTTCATCTCACGATTCCCACGATGCCTCTCCAACCCACGGCACCACACACCCCGACGTGCGCCTCACCCCTCTCGGTCGCACCGCCCCTCTATCTTTGTGTGCATGACATGTGGGTCACCTAAAATGCGGCGAGCATCAAGTTTCTACCACAGCCACCCGCGATTCCCACGATACCGCTCGAACCCATGAAACCACACGTCCCCCGACCTGCGGCTCACCCCTCTTGGCCCTACTGCCCCTCTGCCTATGGGAGCATTACATGTGGACCAGTCACCTATTGGGTCCACATGTTATTGACTCAAAGGTAGGTGTAGTAAGGCGCTGAAGCTCAGTCCCGACGGCCTTGAGAGGAAAATGTAACTCCTGCGCCAGGGCTTGTGGTGCTCCCGCAGCACGAACTTGTGCCAAACTCGAGATTTGTTTCTTTACTATACATGCACGCAACGATTTAATGGACATTGTAATCTCAACATGTGATGGGGAGCTCTAAATTTGAATTTGAAACTTATAAAATGAAAAGATTCAAAAAAAATAAACTGGGAGAGAGGGAGTATATCGTAGGATGTGTCCCATACAAAATAAGTCCCCTGGTTTGTCACCGCGAAGATGCGGTTAGAAAGGAGCACAACGTCTTCCTACTCGCATGGCAACAAATCGGCCGCAGACAGCATGGTCCGCCTTTGACCGCCATGTGCAAGGTTCGTGCTATCTTATTCGATCTCACCGAGGTTCCATTGTACCAATTCATGTGGTGGCACGTTGCATGGTTAATCCCAATGTTGGACAAAGGTTCTATGGGAACGGTGTCACCGTTGTAAATGTTGTGCAAATTGATGTTGGTACCCTCCTGTACATATGCAAGCCAATCTCCACTCGCACCGAGCCTAACTTGTGAAACAGTGGGCAAGGGGAGAATTAGGAAATGGACACGGAAGTAGTCTTTAGAATGAATTTACTACATGATCAAACTCATCTTACCTGCTCATGGGAGGAAATCCGAGTGCCCCTCAACGTCGGCATCTCAAGGGGGGTCAACTTGCAACTACGGCCACGCCGCGCTGGAGAGACCCCCAAGGAAACATCCTCGTGCGTTCCACGGAACATCAAGATGCATTTGTATGAGTAGTTTATCTTGTGAGAGAAAAGGATGAACGAGGGAAGGCCTCTAGAGATAGAGGTGGACACTACTGCTACCAATGTGCTGGCCCGTGCATTGCAATGGATCCAAAGTAGTAGAATAATACTTGTTCACGTGCTTGAAATATAAACACTCTAGTTTTGATATACATGTGTCAGCAGACATGACAGCTTATCCATGGAAGTTGAACCACGGCGACCATCATGTTTCTTGTTTCTACCACTGCCACACCCACACACGATTCCAACGACGCCGCTCCAACCCACGGCACGATGTCCCCCGACATGGACATGGATCCTCTGACGTGGCTATCACTGCCTTGCCCTGCCTTTCCTTCGCTGACAAGTGGGACCACGCTTATAGGTCCCACATGTCAGTGACAGAATGGTAGGATTGTTCGCGTCAGGGGATCCTCATCCCCCTGACATGCCCCTCTTCCCTCTCGGCCCCATCGCTCCTCTGCCTTTGTGTGCATGACATGCGGGCCAGCTGAACTGCGGCGACCATCAACTTTCTACCATAGACACACCCGATTGGATGCGGTTTGCCTGCTCCGCTGCTGTGCTCCGATCCGTACTCCCGCACCATCGAATTTTCATCCAGTGGCTGTGACACATTTCGTCCCGGGCATCAATCCTCAGCTGGAGTACTTATGTACTACAGGTAGTGCTCGCCGGTGTGGCCATCTACTCCTCGTAATGCCCCGATGCCTAGCTGTGGCACCCTCACCATGGCCATGCCACCACCGGCCGGTTCATCTCGAACGAGTGAGTCGCGAACCATGCCACCACCGGCCGGTTCATCTCGAACGAGTGAGTCGCGAACCATGCCACCACCATGAGAATGACATGAGGGCCAGCCGCATTTAAGGTCCGCATGTGTAAGTGCATCTAGTGCCCCTAAGTGATTTTGGTGTATTGAAGACTTATAGGTTAAGGGACTAATGCGTTCATAAGTGTACACAGGTCTATAAGTCTATGAGGAGTTTGATATTTACAGAGAAAGTCGACCCCTAAAAATGAAGTTCTTCGACTGAAGACTTTGAATCTCTGAAGACTTTCTGAAGACTTTGAAAGTGAAGAAATTGGTGTCACCTTGACGACTTGGTATTCATTAGAGGAACATGAAGCGTGAAGACTTTTGTTTTCGTAGTTTCATTTTCTCTTTCTTGAGTCATAGGAAACACCGTACTGTTAAAGGGGGTCGAGGAAATACTAAGGAAAAATTTCCATGTGATGCTCAACTCAAAATCCTACACCTACTAATCCCTTCGAGTGAAGCCATTGGAAATCTCATACAGTTCAGTCATATTCTTCAGTGACATAGACGAAGTTCTTCTGGTCACTGAGGAATTTGTTCTGACTGAGGAGTTAGGAATTCGCCAGTGCGGATTGCCTACACAGTGAGGATCATGATAGCCCTGAAGATTTTGCTACTCAAAATTCCGACCGTTGATGTGCTATGCGCCAGCTATCCCAAAATATCTATCCATCTAACATTCATATCATTGAAGGGCATTTATGTCTTATCATGTCGGGCTGCTCCCTAGGCTATAAATAGCCGCCCCCTACAACCACTAGCTGGTTGGCTGCTCCAAGAGAAACTGGCACTTGTCATTTGAGAGCAACCCATCCTCCGAGGACTTTGAGCGAAAATCATCAAGTGAGGAAAAACCCAAACCCAAACACCTACAAACTCCAATTGATTGAGCATCACTGAAGAGATTGATCCTGCGTGGATCCGACGCTTGTTACCTTTGAAGATTGTGCTTCTTCCAGACGGTTAGGCGTCATGGTCTAGAGCATTCAAGAGGAATTGTGGATTGCCGAGTGACCAAGTTTGTGAAGGTTCGGAAGTCACCTGAAGACTTACCATGAGTGATTCGACGAGGTCTGTGTGACCTTAGTTCAAGGAGAATACGGTGAGGACTGGGTGTCCGGGACTATGTGTCCTCGAGTTTAAATACTCAGCCGCTCCAACCAGACGTACAACTGAGACAAAAGTTGGAACTGGTCTACCAAATCATTGTCTTCTCCAAGCTTACTGGTTCTATTCCCTCAACTCGTTCATTTCCTCATAACTGTGTTGTGTGTTTGTTCATATCTATGTTTGAAGACTTTGACTGAAAACTTTCTCAATTTCCTCAGTTCAATTTCTTCAGTCTGTTTGTCTTCATCCTGTGTTATCCTGTGCTTATGCTTCCTATACTCTGTGCCCGTCTTCATTTCATCATGATGACTATGCTTGTATTCTGTTATGTTTACTTTTGAGTACTTATTCCGCTGCTAGTAGTTCTTCATAAAGGAATTTCCTCACCGGCAAATTCCTCAGTGAAGAATTTCATAAAAATCGCCTATTCACCCCCCTCTAGTCAATATAACACACTTTCAATTGGTATCAGAGCAAGGTACTCCCTTGTTCCGTGTGATTTTGGTTTAACCGCTTGGAGTTTAGTTATGTCGACCGCAGGTATGATCAAGGTCTCTGCTGGGTGTCCTACCTTCGATGGGACGGACTACCCTTACTAGAAGAATAAGATGCGAATGCATCTTGAGGCAATTGATAATGAGCTCTGGTATGTTGTGGAAAATGGTGTTCCCTCTGTCACACCTTCTCTGAATGTTGCTGATGTGAAGAGATTCAAGCAACTCGACTCTCAAGCGAAGAATATCATATGTGGCCATCTGAGCAAAGGACAGTATGGTAGAGTGAGTGCTTTTGATACAGCGAAGCTTATCTGGGACAGGTTGTCCAAAGTGAATGAAGGAGTCTCAATACAGCGTGACTCTCGAGTTGATGTTCTTCGCAATCTCTTCAACCGCTTCAAAAGACTCGACAATGAAAATGTTCAACAAACCTTCGATCGCCTCACTGACATCTCAAATGAGCTTCAAGCACTTGGTGCCACTGACATCACTGACCATGAGGTGGTGAAGAAATTGCTGAGATCGCTTGATTCCTCATTTGACACTCTGGCATTGATGATACAAGAACGTGCTGATTACAAGTCACTTGATCCCGCTGATATTCTCGAAAGGCTAAATACTCATGAGTTCCAACTTGCTGAAAAAGTGATCTCTATGGTTCGAGCTATGGCAGATCACGCGCACTAAAGGCCAAGGCAGTATCTGAGTCCGAAGATGAAGACTCTGGTAGCAGCCTTGGTGATCCTGAAGAACTAAGCCATGATCTGGCTCTGCTCGTGAAGAAGTTCCAAAAGTTCTCAAGACGTGGTCGCCTTGGAAGACCCTCAAGGAGCAATGATTCCTCATCCAGTGACTACAAGAGGAGGCTCTGTCACAAATGCAAGAAACCTGGACATTACATTCAAGATTGTCCTTAGTGGGAAAAGGAATCAAAGAATAAGAAATATAAGGATTACAGTTCTGATGATGCGAAGAAAAAGAAGAAATCCACAAAATCTTCATCATCAAAATCCTCAAAGCCTTCATATCACAAGAAGAGCAGCTCCAAGAAGGCTAGGGCATTCATTGGCAAGGAAATGGACTCTGAGGCTGAATCTGAAGAGAATGAGGAAGAGGAGTCATCTGAGGAGTCCGAATCCGGAGTGGCGAGCCTAGCTCTCGCTACTGCATTCGTCAGCAAGTCTATCTTCAACACTGAAGAAAATGACCTCACCAACAAGGCTGATGAAGGCGATGATGACTACGCTCCCACCTATTGCTTCATGGCAAAGTGTGCCAAGGTACTCAAATATACCTCCTCTGAATCCAGTGAGCATGAATCTGATGAAAACCTTAAGCCCAGCTACTCTAAACTTGCCAAGATTGCTGTAAAATAACAAAGGGCTATTGAAAAGGTTCAAAACATGCTAGACAAATGTGATGATATGTTGGGTGAAGAAATGGATCGCACTAAAGCCTTGACTGAAAATCTTCAGAGACTTCAGACTAGGTTTGACAATCTTCAAGGTCATCATAACACTCTCTTATCCGATCATGAGAAGCTTTCTTATGAATTTCTTCAAAGAAAGCAAGACCTTGAGAGGCTAAGTGTGAGTTATGAAGATCTTCAGAAGGAGTGCGATTCATTACTTGCTCAACAAATCGGCGCTTCTCAGGAAGAATTTGTTCCTCCTTGTTTGAAATGCATTGAACGTGAATCTGCTAATTCTTCACCTGAATGTTCAAATGCTGCCAATGTTTCAAATTCTTCACATGCCTCTGCTATCACTAATTCCTCATCTGAGCACATTGCTAGTATCACTGACGATGCAGGGCTGAAGGAATTGTACATGACAGGCATGTACAAAAGCCTCAAAGGGCATCAGACTCTTTGTGATGTGCTTAAAAAGCAGATCCTCAACAGGAACCCTAGGAAAGAGGGTATTGCCTTTGAGAGGAAACTCAATGCTGATGGTACATATTGGAAGCCTGAGCAGTACCCCAAAACTACATGGGTTGCTGCAAAGGGACCTCCAGTTGATCCATCTAACTTATTTGGATTTGCATGTGAATCTCCTCATTCTAATGATGAGTGATTTGACTCCAACTATAAACTGTTCAAAAATCAGAATGGTGAAGTATTTGCTAGATATGTTGGCACTAACTGCAGGAACGGTTCCCCTATGAAGAAAATCTGGGTTCCCAAAATATGCCTTGAAAATCTTCAGGTGAATGTCATCATGACACCACCTGTGAAGAATAGGAACCCCAGATCAAATTCTTCATATGGACCAAATTCTTCATATGGATCCAAGTCCTCATATGAACATCATCGTGGTAACCCGACTGTTTCGCATGGAAGATCTAAGGATTATGGATATGTGCATTATTCTTCAAATCATTATGTCCATAAGTCCTCGAAGAGTTTCTCTGCTTACTCTTATGCTTACTCTAACCCCTCTTATGTGAAATGAAATGGACTGGCTTCTATGCCATCCTTCTCGTCTGGAGCTCGCAGAATGATGAACTCTTTGCCGCCCCTGCAGATGTGGGTGGTGAAGAAAAAGAACTAATCTCTTCTGCAGGGTCAGGTCTCCAAACGTACGTAATCGTCTGAAGAATTTGATGGAGACCTGAGCATGCCTGATAGGACGCAGGCTAATCATGTAAGAAATGAACTTTCATTTCTCACGTCCTCATACTGCTTTATCTGTTCTCTTGCTTGATGAAATTGATCTGATGAATTGATGTCATATTCTTCACTGGTGAAGTGTATGAGTTTGTAAGCTGCACTAATTCATCTGCAGGATGATCAACCCAAAGCCACTGAGTGGGTCCTCGATAGTGGATGTACAAATCACATGACTGGTGACAAGAATCTATTGATGGATGCTCCATTATCTCCATCGCATCTGAAGCATATCATCTTTGCCGACAAAGGCAAAAGTCAGGTATTGGGTCTAGGTACCGATCACAAAGGATCGACACATGGACAAAGTCATGCTTGTTGAGTCCTTAGGATACAACCTTATGTCTCTCTCAATGCTTTGTGATCTTGATATGGTTGTTGTCTTTGGCAAGTACCATTGTGTTGTGGTTATGGAAGTTGACAATTCCAAAGTCTTCGAAGGCTTTAGGAGAGGAGACCTGTATATTGTTGATTTCTCTACAGGACCACAACCAGTCGTGTGCCTACTTGCAAAAGCTTCAGAAGGCTGGCTCTGGCATCGATGACTTGGTCATGCAGGCATGAGGAATTTGCACACGCTTGCGAAGAAGAAGCATGTCATTGGCATCGAGAATGTCAAATTCCTCAAGGATCACCTATGCGGAGCCTGTGAAGCTGGGAAGATGACAAAGGCCAAGCATCCAGCGAAGACTATCATGACCACTACTCGTCCATTTGAATTGCTTCACATGGATCTCTTCGGTCCTAATCATTATTCTGCTGTTTCAAATGAAGCATCTCAATATGGCTTTGTTATTGTTGATGATTACTCTCGTTACACATGGGTACACCTTGTTACTTACAAACATGAAGTGCAGGAAGTCTTCAAACGATTTTCCTCGAGGGCTTCAACCAACTTTGGTGTGAATATCAAGCACATCAGAAGTGACAATGGCACTGAGTTCAAGAATTCTGGTCTCGATGACTATCTTGATAAACTTGGTATTACTCATGAGGTATCTGCTCCTTACACTCCTCAGCAGAACGACGTCATGGAGCGCAAGAACAGAACTCTTGCTGAGATGGCTCGCACAATGCTTGATGAATACAAAACGCCTTGTTGTTTCTGGACTGAGGCAATTGATACTGCGTGCCACATCATCAACAGAGTATATCTTCACAAATTCTTCAAGAAGACTGCCTATGAACTCCTCACTGATAAGAAACCCAATGTAAGTTATTTCAAAGTCTTTAGTGCTAAATGTTGGATTAGAGATCCTCATCACAACTCAAAATTTGCACCGAAAGCACATGAAGGCTTTAAGCTTGGTTACGGAAAGGACTCGCACACCTACAGAGTCTTCAACAACGTTCTTCACAAGGTTGTTGAAACTGTAGATGTGCGGTTCAATGAAACTAATGGCTCGCAAAGAGAGCACCTACCTACTGTGATAGATGAACCAGCACCTGAGGAAACTATCAAGTTCAAGGCTACCGAGGATGTCATTCCTACTGAAGAATCTGCTAAAGAATTCATTCCAGAACATGAAGAACGTCGAGCTAATGCACCTGAAGAAAATACTGAAGAAAATGGTGCTGAACAGAATTCTGATCAAATTCTTCAACGACAACCAGCTCATCCTCGCATTGCAAAAGATGTGCAAGTTGAAAAGATCATCAATGACATCAAAGCGCCAGGTCCTCTCACACGCTCAAAAGCTTCACATTTATCTAACTTTTGTGGGCACTATGCTTTTGTCTCTATCACAGAGCCCACTAAGGTAGATGAAGCATTTCTGGAGCCTGAGTGGATTCAGGCCATGCAAGAAGAATTACATCAGTTCGAGCTCAACAATTTCTGGGAACTGGTCAAACATCCAGATCCTCGCAAGCACAATATCATTGGCACAAAGTGGATCTACCGCAACAAGCAAGATGAAAATGGCCTTGTGGTGAGGAATAAGGCACGACTCATAGCTCAAGGCTACACACAGGTTGAAGGAATTGATTTCGATGAAACTTTTGCACCTGTTGCTAGACTTGAGGCTATTCGCATATTACATGCTTATGCTAACCATCATGATATCACTTTATATCAAATGGATGTGAAAAGTGCATTCCTCAATGGTAAGCTTGAGGAAGAAGTATATGTTGCTCAACCCCCAGGTTTTGAAGATCCAAATAATCCTGACAAAGTCTTCAGACTCAACAAGGCCCTCAATGGCCTCAAGCAGGCCCCACGGGCGTGGTATGATACCTTGAAGGAATTCTTCATGAAGAAAGGCTTCAAACCCGGTTCACTCGACCCTACTCTTTTCACTAAATCTTATGATGGTGAATTGTTTGTGTGCCAAATATATATTGATGATATTATCTTTGGTTGTACTGACCAACGTTATAGTGATGAATTTGCCTATATGATGAGTGAAGAATATCAAATGTCTATGATGGGAGAGCTGAAATTCTTCTTAGGTCTTCAAATTCGTCAACAACGCAATGGCATATTCATATCTCAGGAGAAATACCTCAAGGATGTACTGACGAAATTTGGCATGCAAGATTGCAAACGCGTCAAAATTCCTATGCCCACAAATGGCCATCTGTGCACTGATGAAAATGGTATTGACTTTGATCATAAGGTATACCGCTCCATGATTGGTTCTTTATTGTACTTATGTGCATCTAGGCCAGATATAATGCTTAGTGTTTGCATGTGTGCCCAATTTCAAGCTACACCGAAGGAATCACACCATAAGGCTGTGAAGCATATTCTTCGATATCTATCTCACACACCAACACTTGGATTATGGTACCCCGAGGGCTCGGCTTTTGATCTCATTGGATATAGTGACTCTGACTATGCTGGTGATCGTGTGGACCGCAAGTCAACATCTGGTACATGTCATTTCCTCGGACGATCCTTGGTCTGTTGGTCCTCGAAGAAATAGAACTGCGTATCACTATCTACTGTTGAAGCTGAGTACATTGTCGCTGGTTCTTGCTGTGCTCAATTGCTATGGATGAAGCAAACTTTCAAGGACTACGGCGTCAACATGAAGAATGTGCCTCTCTTCTTTGACAATGAGAGTGCCATCAAGATTGCTCACAACCCAGTTCAGCACTCGAAGACTAAGCACATTCAGATTCGTCATCATTTTCTTTGTGATCATGTGTTGAAGGGCGACATTTCTATTGAGCATGTGAAGACTAAAGAACAGCTAGCCGACATCTTCACAAAGCCCTTGGATGAGAAGAGATTTAGCAAGTTGCGGTGTGAGCTAAATATCCTAGAATCTTTGAATGTTCTTTGAAAAGGACACTCATCCTAACACTTATGCAAAATTGATGACTTAGATGTGCAACACATGAAGAAACGTTTTTCTTCAATCAATGAAGAATAACACTCTAAATGTGAAGAAATTAACGAAGAATTGATTCTCAGAACCCTATGATAATTGTACGCGGTGTCTGAAATCATCATTCTTATACGGTGGGTCACGCCACCACCAAAAGTTGAAACTCCTCAATTGTTCATATTCTTCAACTTTGCATTGTCTTCACTGTTTCCGTTGTTTTTCTTCATTGGATATATATATATATATATATATATCCTCTACAACATTCACTTATTGCTAATTCTTCAAGTTGGTTTTTCTACTAAGTGAATGTGATCGGACCCTTCCCCTCTATGCTATACTCAACCCAATCTATTCACAAATTCTTCATGTGGGTTCTATTTGAAACTCGTTCAAAATCTTCACTATGTCCTTGTCAGCTGAAGAAATTGCGAACAAAACTTTAAAAACTACCCTATCTAAATTTTCGGCTTTGCCGCTCAAACCGTTCCGCATCCCACGATACACTTATCCATTCACCCACGATCAGACACGATCTCCACCTCTCAGTACGTGGGTGACATGTGTCAAGCGAATGAGAAGGGTTAGGGGCACGTTCGTCCAATTTCTTCGGGCGAACAGTTTTTCACCGTGGCTATAAATACCCCTCCTTCCCTTCCTCACTTCTTTTACTCCGCTCGACCTCTCTCCAGCTCGAGTTTCTCAAACCCTAGCGCCGCCGCTACTTCATCATCGCCGGTGAGGAAGAGCTTCACTGCCTCGACCTCGTCGCCCCGTACTCGCGCCGGCCGCGGAAATCTTCACTCCGCCACCGCCGTAGCCGTCTTCCTCCGCCGAGTTAGGGCGTGGAAGATCTACACAGACGAACTTCACCTCTCCACTTCACCGTTCGTCGTGTTCTTCATCCAGGGTAATTAAAAGTTACTTTTACTTCCCTCATTGATTCGAATGATTATCTACAAAATCTTCAAAGGTGTTTTTCTTCATATCTTCACACTCTAAACACCTCACAAGTCATTTGTTCTTGATTCGTTTCTCTAAGCATCATTTTTCTTCAAGATTCCTCAATTGTGTGGATCTTCGATCTATACAACTCTGGAACCTAAGACAAAGAACGCTTAGTGAAATTCTTCAAGACTCATCTGGTCAAATTCCTCAAACTTGTTCCTTTTTGAAAAACTTTCTGAGAACGCATATGACCTCTCCAAATTCCTCGCAACTATACTCTGTTCACAGGTACTCATGTCAGCTGCTGAATCACTAGGTTCTCATCAACTTAACTCATTTGCAGCGTTCCTCGCAGAAAAGTTGCATACTTCTTCAGAGAATTCAATTATCCAAATTCCTCAACTGAAGAAAATGGCTGACGGTAAGAAGCCACAGAAAGGAGGAAAGAGGCTTGAGGTCAATACAGCGTTTGAGATCCCTGATGAAATATATGCTGGGTACTGCACACCTACTGAGGAAACCAAGAATGAGTGCAAGGTGCGCATTCAGAAGATAGAGAGGAGATGGGCTAGAGAGTGGAGGGAGTACATATATGTCACTCCCAAGTACATGAAGAAATTCGCACTCAATCCTCCATGCCCAAGACCTCCATTGGCACTTGGCCAAATAGCTGATCCCACCAGCCTCAAGCGAGGTGAGGACTATCCTGACAAATGGGCCAAGCACCAAGCCAAGTTGGCTAAGAAAGCCAGAGAAGCAGTGAGGAAATTCAATGAAGACTCTGCTGCTGCTGCTGCCTCTGCTAAGGCCTCTGCTATCAAGCCGAAGAAGGCTATGTCAAAGAAGCCTGTGCGCAAGCCAAGTGCTTCACCAACAGTGCCCTCAAGGCCAAGTTCCTCAGCAATGCCCTCACGGCCAGAATCCTCAAAGCCCTCATGGCCAATTCCTCATGCTGCTCCTGCTCCTTCAAAATCCTCAACTCCTACAAAGTCCTCGGCTGTTCCGACAAAGTCCTCAGCACCTGTACATCTTGCCTCGTGCCAAAGGACTGCAGGCATCTCAATTGCCTCAGGAGCTTCAGCTAGTTCCTCAGCTGCACCAACCTCCTCAACGGGACCCTCTCTACTGAAGACAAAGGCCACTGCTGGACGAGGTCCTCGCCCTAGTCCTCAGAAGAAGCAAGTCGCCTTCCAAGTGCCGTCTAATGAAGACGAAGCTAATGATGATGAACTTGCTGAAATCATTAGAGATAGGCAAGTCAGGGCCGCTAGAGCCAAGGGAACAGATGTGCCACTGCTTTTGGATCCAAAGTTGATCCTCGAGTACATTGATGTTTGGCACAATGACCCCAACACTCCCATGCCTGAGTTCAAGTTGACTCCTGGCCAAAGTCACATGCTGACCCATTTCATCCACGAAGAAAAATGGAAATATGAGAAGGTCAGGCAGATCAAGAAAGAGCAGTACAAGAAGGAGCGCTATCTGAAGAAAAACATTGTCTCTATGACAACTGAAGAACTTGTCACTACTCAATCTGTGATCAAGAAACTTAGTGATGAATTTGACGCATACCATGCTAATTGGCTTGGAGCCAAGGTTCGTTTTGTGAAACTTGCGGATAACTTCACTTCCAATGTTGCTGCCCCAACGCAACAGGAAGTTCCTCAGGCTGAAGCATCTGCTCAGCCGACTGAAGAATATTCCAGCACCGCTGATGAAAATCAGGTTGCTGAAGAAAATGTGAGTTCCAGGGCTGATGACTGCATTCCAGCCGCTGAAGAAATTGTGAGGGCATCCACTAGTGGTGCGCCTGAAGAAACTGAAGAAATCAGGGCAACCGCATCAGTTGTGCCTGAAGAAAATCAACCAAATTCCTCTGCTCCTCCTGCGCCAACACCAACTCCGCTCCTTCCATCTGCATCAGATGTGAAGAAGACCAAGGCTGCAGAGCGTGCAGCAGTGAAGAAAAGGAAAGCATCAACCACTTCAGATTCTTCAGCTCCGAAGAAGATGAAGCCTTTGACCAGTTCATTTGCTAATCCCATTGATGTTGTTCCAATCTCAACCATGCCATCAAAGGACCTTGTTCCTTTTGGTGAAGAATATGAGATCCCTAGCGGATCTGATGAAGAAAATCACTCTGCTGCTTCGTCAGAGCAGCTTGATGAAGAAATTGAAGTGGATGCGATCCCTTCAACACCTGTCATCTCCTCGCCCATGCCTCAGTTCATAGCTGAAGAGGCTGGCGTTGAAGAAATGGAAGATGAAGATGTGGACGTTGGCTACTCCACACCAGTAATAAGTGATGAATTCTAGGAAAGTCAGCATCCAAACTCTCCAATGTTCACACCGTTGCAGCAAATACCTCAGTCCCCCGCACAAACTGTTCAAATGGGCTCTGAAGAAACTCACCCCACTTCATGTTTACATGAAGAAATTCCAGCCACTAGCGCTGAATAAACTGCTGCTGCTGAACATCTGACGACGCAGACTGCCACTGAAGAGGAACCAGAAATTCCTCGGCCTGAAGAACCTGAGATTGCGATTCCTCAAGTCGTGATGCAACTCACTGACACTCCTCTACCCAAGCCAAAGGATCCATTCTCACACAAGCAAAAGTTCAAGGCTGATGATTTCTTCAGCGAGCATGTATTCTTCGAAGACTACAACCCTTATAACTCTGCTCGCATTAGGAAGAGGCGTTTCTGGACTGCTAGTCAAGCCAATTTCTATTCCTCAGTGCTGTTCAACAAAGAGAAAATCTTCTACCATGAGCATATTCCTCACGTGGATATGGAATCTCTGCCATGCTTCGCACCAGTCCTCGGTGTTCTTCACGACGCTGGACTGTTAAATTTTTGCTCTGACATCTGTGATTGGAATGAAAAACTGATTCTTCAATTTTATGCGACGCTGCACATCATAGGAGATTCTGAAGATGTGAATTCATGGGTGCTGGACTTGATGTCTGAAAACATTCACTACACAGCACCAGCTTCTGAATTGCATCGTGCTTTACCACTCAGTCCTCCCCTTGAAGAAGCTCGTTGCATCTATAGTGAACCTGAGCTTACAAATAACTACATGCAGGTTCTGATGAAACCTTTGAAGCCAGGTCAGGCCCCACGAACCAAATTCCTCGTGAAGGAATTACTCTATGTGCCCAGAACTGTCTATCATATTCTTACGAGAACAATAAGTCCTATCAAATGCCATGACTTATCTGATGAGGAAATTGTTGGCATCATGAAGAATCTGGTATTCAACATCGTTCAAGGCATTCCTGTCAATTATCACAATTTCTTCATGAGGACTATGGCAAATGTTGCACTGTCTCCATTTGAGCTGAAGCCTTATGCACCTTGGATTATGAGATTCCTCAGGACAAGGTCTTCACTCAACTACACAGCTGATTTTCAGAATCACCTCTGCTACTTGCCCCCGATTGAAGTCCTCAAGCAGCCTTTTTCCTCAGTTGATGAAAAGGGCAAGGCACCAGCTGTTATAGATGAAGGCATTCGTCCATTGGATGGACAGTTTCACAAAGCTGCCTCTTATTCCACCAATGATGACTCTGCCAATGCACCCAAGTCTACTCCTCAAGCCAGTGCTCCTCGTGTGATGACTGATCGTGAGCTTCTGCTTAGTCTTCACCAGAAGGTGGATCGAAATAATAAATGGGTTAAGCGTCAGTTTGTTCATTTCTTCACAACATGACTGCTACACACAATGCAGTGAAGAAAAACCATTACTACCTTCATGAAGTGTTCGGTCGCACCTGGGCCATTCTGTCTCATCTGTATGGTGAAGAGGATCTGAAGAAAATGGGTCTCAAGGAAGATTTTGACTGGTCTGCACCTCCACCGAAGAAATTCAAGAAGGTCAAGGTTTCTTCCTTAGTGGCAAGCTCATATTCTTCATCGCGCGACATTGATGAAAATGAAGACTTGGATGACACTGCGGCAGGCCCTACTACGACAAACGACCCTAACAACGCTGACGCTCCTTCATCAACTTGATATTCTTCTGGGGTGTTAGTCCTCATATTCGATCCTTTTGGTCATTTGATGACAAAGGGGGAGAATTTTGAGTTTGTCTTCAAGCGGGTCTTTCTATATGGGCAATTTTTTTTAAGTTACAACTCTCGTTCTTCTGAGACTTTATTGGATCGAGTTGTAAACTTAAACCCGATGGTGCTCTGATACTTTTGATACGTTTTTCTGCATGCTTATTCCTCGTTAATATTATTGCACGCATGCTGAATTACATCAGTCACCATATTTCATCATGCATTTCAAATTGTTCACTATTATATGTCAAATGCATGTATGAATTACAAGATATAGGGGGAGATCTCCATGATTCAACTCTTCAAGTGTGCATTGCTTTAAAAGCAAATTCCTCACTATGCACATCTTCAGGGGGAGTTCTTCTATATCTTGCAATCAAATTCCTCAATATCAGTATTTACACTTCATATGTTTATCCCCGTTGAAAACTTAACCTATATTGTCATCAATCACCAAAAAGGGGGAGATTGTAAGTGCATCTAGTGCCGCTTAGTGATTTTGGTGTATTGAAGACTTATAGGTTAAGGGACTAATGCGTTCGTAAGTGTACACAGGTCTATAAGTCTATGAGGAGTTTGATATTTACAGAGAAAGTCGACCCCTAAAAATGAAGTTCTTTGACTGAAGACTTTGAATCTCTGAAGACTTTCTAAAGACTTTGAAAGTGAAGAAATTGGTGTGACCTTGACGACTTGGTATTCATTCGAGGAACATGAAACGTGAAGACTTTTGATTTCGTATTTTCATTTTCTCTTTCTTGAGTCGTAGGAAACACCATACTATTAAAGGGGGTCAAGGAAATACTAAGGAAAAATTTCCATGTGATGCTCAACTCAAAATCCTACACCTACCAATCCCTTCGAGTGAAGCCATTGGAAATCTCATACAGTTCAGTCATATTCTTCAGTGACAGAGATGAAGTTCTTCTGGTCACTGAGGAATTTGTTCTGACTGAGGAGTTAGGAATTCGCCAGTGCGGATTGCCTACACAGTGAGGATCATGATAGCCCTGAAGATTTTGCTACTCAAAATTCCGACGGTTGCTGTGCTATGCGCCAGCTGTCCCAAAATATCTATCCATCTAACGTTCATATCATTGAAGGGCATTTATGTATTATCATGTCGGGCTGCTCCCTAGGCTATAAATAGCCACCCCCTACAACCACTAGCTGGTTGGCTACTCTAAGAGAAACTGACACTTGTCATTTGAGAGCAACCCATCCTCCGAGGACTTTGAGCGAAAATCATCAAGTGAGGAAAAACCCAAACCCAAACACCTACAAACCCCAAGTGATTGAGCATCACTGAAGAGATTAATCCTGCGTGGATCCGACGCTTGTTACCTTTGAAGACTGTGCTCCTTCCAGACGGTTAGGCGTCATGGTCTAGAGCATCCAAGAGGAATTGTGGATTGCTGAGTGACCAAGTTTGTGAAGGTTCGGAAGTCACCTGAAGACTTACCACGAGTGATTGGACGAGGTCTGTGTGACCTTAGTTCAAGGAGAATACGGTGAGGACTGGGTGTCCTGAGCTGCATGTTCAGGACTGGGTGTCCGGGACTGGGTGTCCTCGAGTTTAAATACTTAGCCGCTCCAACCAGACGTACAACTGAGACAGTAGTTGGAACTGGTCTACCAAATCATTGTCTTCACCAAGCTTACTGGTTCTATTCCCTCAACTCGTTCATTTCCTCATAACTGTGTTGTGTGCTTGTTCATATCTGGGTTTGAAGACTTTGACTGAAGGCTTTCTCAATTTCCTCAGTTCAATTTCTTCAGTCTATTTGTCTTCATCCTGTGTTATCATGTGCTTACGCTTCCTATACTCTGTGCCCGTCTTCATTTCATCATGATGACTATGCTTGTATTCTGTTATGTTTACTTTTGAGTACTTATTCCACTGCTAGTAGTTCTTCATAAAGGAATTTCCTCACCAGCAAATTCCTCAGTGAAGAATTTCATAAAAATCGCCTATTCACTCCCCCCCTCTAGTCGATATAATGCACTTTCAGCATGTCATTGACTCATAGGCCGGGCACTAAGCCACTGAAGTTCGGTCCCGTGGGCCCCGAGAGGGAAATGTAACTCCTGCGGCAGGCCTTGTGGTGCTCCCGCAGTACGAGCTCGTGCCAAAACTGGAATTTGTTTCTTACTACTACCAACTAGTACTAGTAAGGTACACATGCATTGCACGCATGAGATTCTGGTGGTTTGTGCATTATGCTTCTACATGTGGAGCTTTCTAGATTCTAACATGTGGCAAAATCTGGTGGAATGTAAGGTTAGGCAAGTTTGATTAACTTAGGTGAGTGTTTGGTTCAAGCCACACCTTAGGCAAGCCACACTAAGGCCCCACATGACATACACACAAAAAATGTAGCAAGATTCCCTTAGGCTTGCCAACTTGTGGCTCTCATTTTGAAGAACTAATAACTTTGCCTAAGCTTAGTTGTGGCAAAGTTAGTCATGAATTAAGTTCAACCATGGAGTCTTCTTGATTATACATGTGGCAGAATCTGGTGGATGATATCCAATGGCAAGTAGTGCTCGGATTTTCCATCTTTGTTCCGTCGGATTGGCTTCATCCAACGACCAACTTTCAAAGTTTTTCACACACTATATAGGGGGTATAGATATAGATGTGTCGGTCCGTTGCAATGGATCCAAAGTATATCCATTTAGTGGAGTGCACTCTAAACACATTATCTATTTATTTTTCTCTAACCTTCCGTAGCCATGTAACCAAGCCACATAAGCTTCATGGGTGCCCCCCACATCATATTATTCATACTATGTTGATTGAAAAAAAGATAAATCACCCAAAACAAGATATTGCCGTTATTTTTCCTACGATGTTGTGCTGTGCACGTACCTACTAGTTGTATAGTGGTAGTACTAGTAATATAGTATTAGGAGTACTAACTTGGTACTAGTAGGAGTAGTACTAGTATGGAATGCTCCTACTCTATCAACGAGCCCCGTCTGACACCAAATTTCTTGGCTTCCGTGCTACAGCTAGATCTTCCCCTCGTTTCTGTTTTCCAACCCGGTGGCGGGCGGGGTGTCGGTTTGCTCAACGGCGGTCCCACATGAAAGTGAAAATGCTAGGCAACACGCCTTCCCTAAGCTATGTGTCGTGCCGGACGGGCCGTGTTGTACTCCCGATTCCCAGGCGTGTGGGGGTGCGACGCGAACGCGGCGGGCCTTTTCCTTTTACCAACAATGTGCCCGTGCGTTGCGACGGATCCAAAGTAGTAGAATAGTAGTATTTGTTCACAAACTTGAAAGAAATCACTATTGTTTTGATATACTCCTAATATATTACTCCCTCTGTACCTAAATATTTGTCTTTTTTGAGATTTCAAATGGACTACCACATACGGATTATATAGACATATTCTAGTGTTTCTAGCAAGATGCCCGCGCATTGCATGAAGTTGATGGAAAAGGTAAGCACAACTTATAAATTGACGGATGGAGTACTAGTTACAGTGATGCATATAATTAAGCAAAGGGATCGCACATGTCGGTATTGACTGGAATAAGAATGCAACAGCACAATAAGAATTAAGGCCACGATGATGCGATCGTAGTGGTGGTTACAGAAGGTAAGAAGAAAGATGGATCCACGAACGTACGACCTCCTCCTCCTCAACTCAGTGCGCCGGGCCACCGACCGGCAGCTAAGGAGCAGCGGCTTTTGTGGCGAGGTCGAGGTGCTTCTCAGCAAAGGCATCCAAGGCTTCCAGCCAGTTGAGTAAGGCCAACGCCGTAGCATCGTCACTGGCCTTGTAGATACCTATGTACGTGATTTCCTCGTACACGTGGATGTGTAGGTCAACGAATTCTTGCAGGGCGAGGCGCCTCGCGGCGAGCGCGACCTCCAGGTGGACATTCTTCGTGGCGTTGGCGGGTAGTCGCAGGGCCACCAATGCTTGAAAGAGGTTCCGGCCATGGAGCTCGATTAGGGTGGCAGGCAATGAGGAGCCTGGGGGCGCGGGCTGGCGGAGTACGGCGATGTCGTCCGCGAGCTTCTTGAGGACGGTGAACTTGTTGCTGGTGTCAACGATCATCTGGTCCAACTGAGAGTCGCAACTGGCATCGACGGCGGCCATCCACCAGCCGGTCTCCAACACCGTCTGGAGACGATCCTCGACGCCATGCCGCAGGCCGGCGTCATGGACCATCTGGCGCAGCCGCTGGCCGCTCACGCGCATCGCCGCCATGGGTCTGGAGTGAGCTCTTTTGTGCTTAGTGTAGGTGCTTAGGCAAATGCTTAGGTGCGTACAATGTGGTAGATGCATTGGAATGGAGGGGCGCCTTTATATGAGGGCAATGAGGGCAAAATGCGTTGCATTCACATCGTGCAGCCTCTTTTCCCGGACCTCCTCCCATTACTTCCCTCATGCATTAATTGAAGGAGGATGCATTGGCCGTTCAACATATCGGGAACCGCTACTCCCTCCCTCGTCTGCATTAAAGCCGTATCGGGAACTGCGCCGCCCGCTGTCAAATCAAATATTCCCTCTCTATATGTACCACCTTTTTTTAATTTCAAGTTTTGCTCCATGGCGCAATCCATCAATACTACTACTGTACAAAAGTGGAGTATATACATTTTTTAAAAGGCTAGAGGGCGGGGCAGTCTAGCTCGGTCGGTTTCACAAGAGGCGAGGGCCTTTGTGATTTGACGGCTCATTACTGTTGTCAAATCGAATAGTACTGCGCCGCCCGCTGCATGCTCGGCGCCTCCATTAAACCCCTCCGTTAACCCCGCATGCAAACCGAGAATCCTACTCCGGCCACACGTTCGTTCATGAGAGGGCCAGAATTAAACGCAACACCGGCCGAGCTCCTCCCATCCGCCCTTAGTTTAAACGAGGCCAGACGCCGGCCAAGCTCCTACCGTTCGCCCTCTATTTACACGAGGCCAGACAGACAGCGGGCAAGAATCACACCCCTCCGCCGCTCCCCCATCTCCTCCTTCACCATTTTATCCACTCTTCCGATGGCTTCCGATGAGCCGTTCTCCAGCATATTACCCGGCTGGGTGGCCCGCCGAGCCCTCCGGATACGGGCGAGGCCGCTCGGTGCTTCACCAACCCCGCTTGGCCCGACGGAGCTAGTTGCCGCCCCAAGCAGGCGCGTGGTTCAGCAACTCGCTGCTCCAGTTCAGCTCGATGAGGAGTGGCGAGTTGCTCCACGCCGGCACAGCGGCAAGCACGCCGGTACGGGCGCCGTCGCTGCCGCGTTGTACCGCGCCACCAGTGTCTAAGGTGGCCGCGCCTCCCGTGTCTTTGGGCGCACCTCCCGTACCCACGGCAGTGCCATGCCGGCAGAGACAGAAGATGGGTGCGTGGAGAGCGACGAGTCGGTGGCCAGCTTCTCCATGTCCGCCTCCATAATCAAGGAGAAGTAGAACACGGGAGGCCACCGCCACCTAGGACCCATAAAGGCCACCGCCGAGGCGACGACCGCGGATTCAGGTGGTTTCTTTGCTGCTTCGTCTCTTCCGAGGACCTTCGTCGACCCCGCAAGTGTCTGACGGACATGAGGAAGACAAAGGGATCCATAGGCGGCCATTTAGAACTAAAAGTCTAGATACATCCATTTCTAGGACAAGTATTTCCGGATGGAGGGAGTATTAATTATACAAGAGAGCCGGATTGGCACCTCTGAGTTCATGTAAATGTAATGAAATCCATCATGTTTATATGAAGATCCGGCTTTTTTATACGAAATCCTTCATGCTTATATGAAATCAGTCCATGTTTGCACGAATTTCATCTGGTTGGTTAGAGTTGTAAAAATGTATGCCGCTGGCGTTTGATGTCGTCCTCTGCTTAAGGAAGCGGGTGGAAATTTGCCGGCTGCCGTTGGAGATGCTCTTTATGCTGGAAATAATAGAGTGACATCTAATCCATTTGAGTTAATTGCCTGTATGATTGTCCTTCTATAAAAAGTTAATTGCATGTACAGTGTACACATGACTTGCAGGGTGGCTACAGCTTCATACAGAAAGTTAAAAAGAAACAAGTCCATCCTTAATCTTGTATTCTAAGTACTCTGTGGGTTCCACTATCAGTACAGTAGCGAAAGAAGTATATATTAAATAAGTAGAGCAATATATAATATAATAATATAAAGTTAAAAGACAGAATTCAAACTCATGTCATCGCGTTGCGAGCATCCGGCGCTAACCAGCCCAACACATTTTTGTTGTAGACCATGCTGGAGATATATCTCCATGTCTACTCTTATATATACTCCATTCGTTCCTAAATATTTGTCTTTTTCAGATTTCAAATGGACTACCACATACGGATGTGTATGTAGACATATTTTAGAGTGTAGATTCACTCATTTTGCTCCGTATGTCTTTTCAGGAAGGGGTCAGATTTGTCCTTGATTTATTTATGAGGTATCCAGATGGCACTGCACCGCCAAGAAAACAGGGTAACATCAAAATTATGGAGTACTTTTTTGAGTATGTTGGTAAGGTCCGGTCATAGTCACTTATTGAAATCTCTAAAAAGACAAATGCTCCCTCCGTCCGGAAATACTTGTCATCAAAATGGATAAAAGGAAATGTATCTAGACGTATTTTAGTTTTAGATACATCTCTTTTTATCCATTTTGATGACAAGTATTTTCGGACGGAGGGAGTAGAAAACAGAGTTGGTGATGATGGTGTGCGTGCCATCCTGCAATATAGGCCGTCGGATTTATATCTAATGGATAGGAAAGAAACTATGGCAATTTTGCAAAAATGTACCACATGTCTCTCCACGTTCGCAAATAAGGCCTTCCCTCGTTCAACCTTTTCTCTCACAAGATAAACTACTCATACAAATGCATCTTGATGTTCCGTGCAACGCACGGGCAGCTAGCTAATTTCTTTTAAAATAGTTGCTGCGATAATTGGGTTGAAGTGATATATTTTATGTCTGCCCCGAATGGTTTCAGATTCACTAGTAGTAACAAAGAAAAGGGTGAAAACTATCACATGAGGCCGGTAAAAACAAGGCACGCTGGGTTCAGCGTCATCGTCACTACAGTTGTGCGCGCGCGAGAAGTCTACATATCGAGGGGGCTACCGAGCGAGGCACTGAGACAC
This sequence comes from Triticum urartu, assembly GCF_056163025.1. Classification (NCBI taxonomy): domain Eukaryota; kingdom Viridiplantae; phylum Streptophyta; class Magnoliopsida; order Poales; family Poaceae; genus Triticum; species Triticum urartu. The sequence continues at coordinate 480,446,459 of NC_141875.1, read as the reverse complement.
AATGTTTGAGAGAGAAACCAATTGACAGATTATGATCAGATCGAGTTGTCACCCTTCTACTGTCATTGTTGCGGGGGAGGAAAGAAAGACGTATCGAGAGTGTGCGTGGTAGGCACAGAGGCACAACTAGCGAGTGTGTGTGTGTGTGTGTGTTTGAAAGAGGAGTAGATAGATTATTATCAAGATCGATGTGCCACCCTACTCTTTCGGTGCTGTGTAGTGTGTGTGTATGTATGTTTGAGAGAGAAGCCAGTCGATAGATTAGTATCAAGATCGAGGTGTCACCCTACTCCTTCGATGTTGGGAAGTGTGGGTGTGTGGGGGGCAGTGACACTCACATATCTCTACTCTTATAAAAAAATAGAGTTGGTGATGATGGTGTTCCTGCCATCCTGCAATATAGGCCATCCAATTTATATCCGACAGACAGGATGGAAACTATGGCAATTTTGCAAAAAGATACCCACACCCCTCTCCGCATTTGCAAATAAGGCATTCCCTCATTCATCATTTTCTCCCACAAGATAAAGTTCTCATACAAATGTATCTTGATGTTCCGTGCAACGCATGGGCATCTTGCTAGTAGCGAGAAGGAGTTTGTGTGACACATATCTAGCTATATTAAGGGATAGGTAGATAGCATATTTGTGAGAGACATTATTATACTTTGAGACATTAGTGGCTGTGGGTGGGTGGAATTAAAGGGGTGGGCGTGTTAGACATAGAGAGCGTGTGTGTTTCTGTGTGAGAGACTTGTAGGATGGGGTAGAAAGACGAATTTAACCCTGATGGAGAGAGAGAAATACACGAAGTGCGCGTGTGTGATTCCGGTGCCCACAGGGAAATGAAATATGTATGCGTGTGAGAGAGATTCCACAATTCATTCACGTATCACTATCTAGCGATCGTGGACGTGCATCGCTTGAACATAAGTCAATATCTACTTCGTATCGTGGCCAAAGGTACAATATCGATTCAACGCTATAAAGATTGGACACTCACATATCACATTTTTCTATTTAAATAAACCTTTTCAGTTGTGCATGCCAAAGTTACAGTGATGTTTCTTCAAACAACCAATGTAGCTATCATCTACATGCACCATTGTCACTCTTGCATTCAAATTCATTAGTCTTGGATGATTTAAGTTTCTATTTTGAAGTAATATATGTAATATTCATATATGAATTCAACGGGTACGCAATTTATGAAATGGAGGCTATGTAATCATATGAGGTAACACTTTTAAGTAGCTGACTACAATATCCATTTCTTTTTGTGCGCCTCTACACTAACACGTCAATGCATTAGTTTAAAGTAAATAACCAATGGCACTAAGTTATCTATTTACACGAAAAATACATAGGCTGAGCGTTTAATCCCTTTTTTCTGAACGCGCCACTACACCCGTATGATTGGATGCACCCGTGTGAACGTCCAAGTTATCGGCGCATCATCCCGAGTTATTGTCTTTTTTTCTGGGGTGGACTTCACACCAGTTATTAACTGCTGACGCGTGCCCCATGTACACAGTCTAGCATGGTCCAAAATTAGTTGAAACTGGATACGAACGATCCCGCGGGCGGTAAAATCTCCCGCCTCCTTCTAAAATTTCTGCCACCTTAGTCTTTAGCATGTGAAATCCCCCTTTTGTCCTTGGTGCACGGAGACCAACAGTTACAATACCGCCCTCATCTACATGATAGGTCGGGGCTGCTTTGGTAACTTCCGGTTCGCCCACTACACGACACCCCCATTTCCTCTCCCCCTCCCGCAAAAACGACTAACTCCACAGCACCAGAGCATCTTACATCACGCCGTCCGTACTTCATCGCCCTTTCTCCCCTCCCCTCTCGAAACCCTAGACTGCTCATCCACCGGCGCACCATAGCCCATTCACTGCCAGCGGCGTCCACCTTGTCGGATCTGCTTCCGCGGCCGCATCTACCCCTCCTACCTCCCCTAGAAACAAGTAGACTGCTCATCCACCACTGTAGCACAGCCCATTCAGTGTCGGCCTTGTCCACGGCGCCGGATCTGCTTCGCCGGTACTCTCGTCAACCGCCGCGCATCTGCAGCGGCTCATTCGTACTCCCCACTGGAGACGCTTCGTCCACACCCCCTGGAGCTGCCCCGCCGACGCCCCCGTCGACGGCCTCTGATCCTCTTCGCCGACACCTTCCTCAACCCTACCAGAGCCGCTTCGCCGACACCTTCCTCAACCCTACCGGAGCCGCATCGCTGACACCATCGTCAACCCTACCGGAGTAGCTTCATCTATACCATTATCAACCCTACCGGGGCCGTTTTGCCAACTCACAAGTCCACGGCCTCAGATCCGCTTCCTCGCACCCTCATCCAACCTACCGTAGCAGCTTCTGACTCCCCGTCCATGGCCGCAGATCCGCATCGTCGACACCACCCTTAACCCAACCACCGGAGCAGCTTCTGACGCCCCGTCCATGGCCGCAGATCTGCATCGTCGACACCATCCTTAACCCAACCACCGGAGCAGCTTCTGACGCCCCGTCCACGGCTGCAGATCCATGTCGTCGACACCATCCTTAACCCAACCACCGGAGCAGCTTCACCTACGCCCTCGTCCACGGCCACAGATCTGCTTCGCCCACACCGTAGTCCACCCTACCGGAGCCGCTCCACAAACACCCTACTCGACGGTTCTAGATCTCCTTACCGGACCCCGACAGCCAGCGCAGCGTCATCACCCTCAACATTTCTAACCTGATTCCCACCGTCTGGAGAGATGCCAAGCACCCGCCACGGCCTAGGTACTTGTCACCTTTAAACCCGTCCAGCATCACCTGCCCGATGTACTTCAAATATACTAACTGGTCGCTATTACCTGTTATGTAGCCGGCAAAAACTACAAGGATGATGTTTCTTCTGGATCTAACAGCTTGGCCAACCAAGATCCTGGACTGAGGCATTGCTATGATCTTGTAAGCGCGTCTCTCTCTCTCTCTTGTATTATTCTGTGTCTGCCAGCGTGCTTTGCTAGGATTTTCGACCAGTAATCCCTTTGTGCAGACAATGATTTCTACTAATGGCTGCTAAATTAGATATGTAGATGTCATACATGATACTACCTCGTACCTCCGTTCCTAAATATAAGTCTTTCTAGACATTCCACTATAGGCTACACACGGAGCAAAATGAGTGAATCTACACTCAAAAATGCATCTATATACAGATGTATGTGGTCCATACTGGAATCTCTACAAAGACATATATTTAGGAACAAGGGCAGCACATTACACAAAATCGTAGTTGGCATGTAGTAATTCCTGTGCACTACATTAGGCTCCCTTAGTGTGCCTGCTAGTCCAGCATACAGAGTCATGGCTAGTTTATGGTACGCACACAATCGTTAATTGGTGGTTTAAATATGTGCAAGGGATATGCAATGTAGTATCATGTAGAGATGTCTGAAATTAGCCGTGTCAACTTGTAGATAGGGTTACACAATGAAAAAGTACAAGATGTATGTGGCAATTTCATGGAACATCGCAAAAAAGGAGAGGCGGCAGTGAGCCTATACAGTGTGCTATGGTACGTCACTCCTCCATTGCAATCATCGTGACATGTTATTTGTATGCCAGTTCTATTAGCCAAGTTTCTTAGGGACAGTTATTACGAGTTATCCTAAGAAAATAAACACCTGTGAATATATGCTCCATGTAATAAGCCAACCAGTTCTTTTCATTGCGTTTTCAGCTTATCTTTGGTATGATCAGTGGAAAGTCTAGATTGCATTATATCTTTTTCATTTTTCTGCCCATATGGAAATTAATTTGACTTGCAAACATCACAAATTGAACCCAGTGCAGTAATTAATATGATAGGAAAACAGACCATCACTATTTGCTCAAAATGCAAATACAAAGATACCATCTACTTGGCACAATCTACTTTGGTCAATGTTTTCCATAGAGATCGCATTGCCTAATTTAAATGAAAAACGCATGACCCACATTTAAATGAAGAACAATTATTTATTGAAATTCGATGGTCCAAGTGGCTGGTTATTATCATATAGCAGCACCACCTGAAAGCATCATATAGCAGCAGCAGCTCATAGCAACTCATCATACAACAGCAGCAGTCTGCAATGCATCATATACCAGCAGCAGCTCATAGCAATTCATCATATAGTAGCAGCAGGAGCAGCTCATAGCAATTCATCATATAGCAGCAGGAGGAGCAGCTCATAGCAATTCATCATATAGCAGTAGCAGGAGCAGCTTGTAGCAACTCATCATATAGCAGCAGCTCATAGCAATTCATCATATAGCAGCAGCAGCTCATAGCAACTCATCATACAGCAGCAGCTCATAGCAATTCATCATATAGCAGCAACAGGAGCAGCTCATAGCAATGCATCATATAGCAGCAGCAGAAGCAGCTCATAGCAATTCATCGTATAGTGGATCAGAATGAAAATTTGGCAAAAAATCAGAGGAGATCCTCACCTTGTTGGATGGGCTCATCCTTCAATAGCACCTCAAGGCCATGGCCTGGGAGGAGGGGAGGGGGAATAAGGTGCCTTCTACCGAAGTGTGGCATCAGCCGTAGTTATGCAGCGCCCGCCAGAGTAGTGCGTTGGATGAACCACAGTGAAGCAGCTGCTGGAGACCATGAGAATGAGGGGCGGCGCCAGAGGGAGTAGCAGCCAGGGATATTTGGCCCTACCCGCCGGCCATGTAGCCTAGCTGGACATAGCATCATCGAGGACCAGGCCAGATGGGACCAGCGGCGATGGCTCGCTGGAGGAACCCTAGTGCTGCAAGCAGGGGGTCGAGGTAGAGGGAAAGGGGAGAGGAGATGCAAGCGGGCAGGGCAATGAATGCTTGCGTGTTTGTTTTTACTTGAGGTTCAGGTGTGACACGGGCGTCAGCAGTTGCATTTTGAGTGTAATATAGGCAGACAATAGAGTCATTTAACTATTGCCCTTCCCTTCAATTTTTAGTGAGGTTCTACCCGAAACACCCCCCTCCAAAGCGAAATTAGTTAAGCCCAAGCCCATAACTCAAAAATGACTTCTTTAAATCTTTTATGGCTTATTTTGAGAATATGCCCTGAAAAGGCGGAATCGAACTGGCCCTTAACCTGCAATTCAATTGTGCGTGCAATGCTCTTGCCTGCTATCTGTACATTTAGGCATCATCAAACATGGCATAACCTAATACATGTGCATTCCATTGTAGAATCTAGAATATGCAATGTTTATGTTAGTTCATACGTTGCACATGATGTTTAAATGCCCCTTAAATCTGGTCGGTCAAGTGATGGTCTTTAAGCCTCCTTCTTTGCTTCTTTTCTTGATATGTAAGATTTGCTCACACATCTGTTCAATTGCTTGTTTGCATCAGCCAGCCATACTAGGACTGTTTGCTTTGATTACTTGTTGTTCTTGACCTAACACTCTAACAGAGCTTGTCAACGATTTAAACACTAAGGGCTACTGTAGTGGGGCCTTGTCTAACTCATAGGTGACATAAAGGTTTGGTTGTACACTACAGTAGGCTCTCCAAGAGTACCTGGAGATCCAGTTCAAAGGTATGCCTAGTTTTTACATAATGCAGACATAGTAAATGCTCATTTCATTGTGTGCAAGTGCAAGAGATGCGGCATGTTTCATTATGTGGTGTTGTTTTGTTATAATCTCATCCTTTTGTGTTCACAGACTAGAAAGTATGCATATTTATCTTCCAAGGAGACGAGTAACTAGTTTGTGTCACCTTGCAGAGGGGGTGCAATGAAGATAAGATTGAGGATTTCCAAGTACAAGATGTTAGGAAGGAGCCTTGCAAGAGAAGTAGGAGCTGCACTGAGCCTCTTCAACCTGCTAAGGTAAGTCACTGTATGCAACTCAACAGTTTAATTCCTTGTTTGTTTCAGGCATAGTTAATTTTCTCTTTTCAATTGCTTTATTTGTCCTCAGTTAATGAGATGCCCAAATAATCATGCCTGATGTTTGGTACTTGTATCACTATTAGCTGACATAATTAAAGGCCTTACCATTTAATTACTCTGCCAAAGTGTGCCTGAAGCTTTGAAGTCTATTAACCAACTATTATTGCATGAGACTCACAATCTAGTTTATACTACGCTAATGATTGCATAGTTTTGCCTGCTGTAGTATGTTTGTATGAAACCCTCTGGTGTTCATTATGCTCCCTAAGACTTCAATTGAGGCACAGAATGGCCAACTGCTTGCTTACTTATACGCAACGTGCTGTCTAAATTTGTAACTTGTCTGTGTTTTCGATTGGGCCCCAACATCATGCTCCTCTGGTGAGCTAAGAGGGATTTCTGTATGCAGGCTACATAGACTATCTCTTTTATAATTTTAAAAATATCACCTGCTTATGCTTCATGACGTGTAACTTTTTTTTGAAAGTGACGTGTAACATTATTGTTAGTCCTATTTTGCCATGTAGTACAAAATAGTGTCTTGTTCGCTTCACTGTTGTAACTATATTTTTGCCCTAGTCATGTGTACCTACAGAAACATTTCAGGATGAAGTGACATCAACACAAAGATCTGCGAGCAGTGCGACATGGCCGTTACCGAATGATTATAGATTGGAATTGGAATGTGCTGATGTTCTCGAGCATCAACTAGAGGTGGCAAGACAATGTGTACATGATTATCAACGTATAATCAACAAGTTGAGACTGGACATGCAGGTATTAGATGCAAGAGTCAAAAAAATGAAACAAGACACTGAGGTAACCATGAAGGAATTGGAGATTTTGCAGACTAAAATTTGTGCTATCTGAATCCGGCTAATCCTATTTTCTGAAGAGATTATAGTTCAAATGGAATTAAGTTGATGCGCGTCCATGATGTATGGGCTGTATTTGCCCAATGTATGTAATTTGTTGTTTCTGTATGCTTTATTATCACTTGTGCCGAACCATAATGCCCAGTGGGTATAATTGGTTGTAATTTCTTTATTGTATAGTGTAGGATTATTCTACCTTTCTATGGCTTGATCTCTTTGTTGTATAGTGTATGCTTTTTAGAGGTGATAGTATTGAGTAGGATAATTCTTTGAATATGCTATATTGTTCAAACAGGGGCCCATTCGCCCGACCATGGCCCTTCACGGGCCATCGGATCCATGGGCCTTCTACGTCTCGTAGGATCCATGGGCCTTCTACGTCTTGTAGGATCCATGGGCCTTCTATGTCTCATAGGATCCATGGGCCACCGACTCATTTCTGGGTCTTGTGCGGGCCTTTAATGGGTCGTAGACGGGCCTTTAATGGAAATCGTACGTTTTATGGGCTGACCATAACGGGTCGTTAATAGGCCGTATTTGGTGATGCTATGAAAATGGCCCGACGGACTAACGGTCCACAAACGGGCCGACTGTAACGACGGGCTCAATTTGGCCCACAAGCAGAAAATGACACTAACGGACCGTAAGTAACCGAATGCTGCAAATGAGCCCAAGAATAAATGGGCCCTCAGAAGGCCGAAAGTTAACTTGGGCTGGAAACGGCCCAACGGAATAACGGGCCGTTAATGGGTATAAAGTGATACACTGTTCATTACGGGCCAGTTTCACCACGGGCCATTAATGGGTGTAAAGTAATACACTGTTCATTACGGGCCAGTTTCAGCATGGGCCGCTAATGGGCCAAGAGTTACAAAGGGCCTCATATGGGCCGAAAGACGTCATGGGCTATACATGGGCCAGAAGTGAAAACGGGCTGGAATCATATTGGATGGCCCAGATGACACTACTGGGCCTAATTTGGATAGGGTGTAACGGGCCCTGGGTTAGCGGGCTGTAAATGGGCTATATGCGAACAGGCCGTTAACAGGCTTTCCATCGGCCGTCCCGCCAGCTTTTGACCAAGTTAAACGGGCCAGCCTTTTCACAAGAATGGGCCACTGTTGGGTCGTGCCACGTGTCGACGTATCATAGGCGCCTTCTGTCCAGTGAGTGGATGACATCTGTCCCAACGATGAGTTGACACGTGTTTCCTCTAGCCAATGATGATTTTACACGTGGAAAATTCCCATTGGTCGGGGCTGTTAACAGGTTATCGGATCCAAAACCCGACCCGATAGCTTAACGGCGTTCCGTTACGGTGGATGCCATGTGTCGGTCACCCTTGACGAAAGCACTTCTGTGACGCGCGATTTATCGTCATGGAAGTGGACACTTCCATGATGATAATTTTGGTAATGTCATGGAACACTTCTACGACAGCACAGGTATGACTATCTTGATTTTGTCATAAATTTGTCATGGATGTACATGCATGACAAAAAACGCGACCTACTGTGACAAACACATATCATCACGGAAGTGTATCTTTTTGTAGTGATGCCAACTCAACAAACACCATCGGAGACACCTGTAGACCATCTTTATAATCACCCAGTTACGTTGTGACGTTTGATAGTACACAAGGTGTTCTTCGGTATTCGAGAGTTGCATAATCTCATAGTTATAGGAACATGTATAAGTCATGAATAAAGCAATAGCAATAAACTAAACGATCATAGTACTAAGCTAACAGATGGGTCTAGTCCATCACATCATTCTCTAATGATGTGATCCTGTTCATCAAATGACAACACATGTCTATGGCTAGGAAACTTAACCATCTTTGATTAACGAGCTAGTCAAGTAGAGGCATACTAGGGACACTTTGTTTGTCTATGTATTCACACATATACTCAGTTTCCGGTTAATACAATTCTAGCATGAATAATAAACATTTATCATGATATAAGGAAATATAAATAACAACTTTATTATTGCCTCAAGGGCATATTTCCTTCAATCTCCCACTTGCACTAGAGTCAATAATCTAGTTCACATCGTCATGTGATTTCACACCAATAGTTCACATCTTTCTGTGATTAGTTCACATCTTCATGTGACTAACACCCAAAGGGTTTACTAGAGTCAACAATCTAATTCACATCGCTATGTGATTAACACGCAAAGAGTGATTATGTTTTGCTTGTGAGAGAAGTTTAGTCTATGGGTCTGCAACATTCAGATCCGTATGTATTTTTCAAATTTCGAAGTCTACAATACTCTGCATGGAGCTACTCTAGCTAATCGCTCCGACTTTCAATATGTATCTATATCGAGACTTAGAGTCATCTAGATCGGTGTCAAAAGCTTGCATCGACGCAACTCTTTACGATGAACTCTTTTATCACCTCCATAACCGAGAAATATTTCCTTAGTCCTCTAAGGATAATTTTGACAGTTGTCAAGTGATCTACTCCTAGATCACTATTGTACTCCCTTGCCAAAATCATGCAAAGTATACAATAGGCCTGGTACATAGCATAGCGTACTTTATAGAACCTATGACTGAGGCATAGGGAATGACTTTTCATTCTCTTTCTATTTTCTGCCATGGTCGGGTTTTGAGTCTTTACTCAACTTCACACCTTGCAACACATGCAAGAACTCCTTCTTTGACTGTTCCATTTTGAACTACATCAAAAAACTTGTCAAGGTATGTACTCATTGAAAAAATTTATCAAGCATCTTGATCTATCTCTATAGATCTAGATGCCCAATATGTAAGCAGCTTCACCGAGGTCTTTCATTGAAAAATTCCTATAAAACACTCCTTTATGCTTTCCAAAAAATTCTACATCATTTCCGATCAACAATATGTCATTCACATATACTTATCAGAAAGGTTCTAGTGCTCCCACTCACTTTCTTGTAAATACAGGCTTCGCCGCAAGTCTGCATAAAACTATATGCTTTGATCAACTTATCAAAGCGTATATTCCAACTCCGAGATGCTTGCACCAGTCCATAGATGGATTGCTGGAGCTTGCACATTTTGTTAGCACCTTTAGGATTGACAAAACCTTCTGGTTGCATCATATACAACTCTTATTTAAGAAATCCATTAAGGAATGTATTTTTGATTTCCATTCTCTAGATTTAATAAAATGTGGCAATTTGCTAACATGATTCGGACAGACTTAAGCATTGGTACGAATGAGAAAATCTCATCGTAGTCAACACCTTGAACTTGTCAAAAACCGTTTTTCGATAATTCGAGCTTTGTGGATAGTAACACTACTATCAGCGTCCATCTTCGTCTTGAAGATCCATTTGTTCTCTATGGCTTGTCGATCATTGGGCAAGTCCACCAAAGTCCATACTTTGTTCTCATACATGGATCCCATCTCAGATTTCATGGCTGTCGGTGTCAAAACCATCGGATCTCGGGTAGGGGGTCCCGAACTGTGCGTCTAAGGCGAATGGTAACAGGAGGCAGGGGACACGATGTTTTACCTAGGTTCGGGCCCTCTTGATGGAGGTAAAACCCTACGTCCTGCTTGATTTATTCTTGATTATATGAGTATTACAAGAGTTGATCCACCATGAGATCGGAGAGGCTAAACCCTAGAACCTAGCCTATGGTATGATTGATGTATATATTCTATCGACTAGCCTGGCCTTGGTTTATATAATGCACCATAGGCCTAGGATAACAAGAGTCCTAGCCGAATACGCCGGTGGGGAGGAGTCCTTGTCTTGATCACCAAGTCTTGTGGAATCTTCCATGTACGTGGCAGCTGTCCGAACTGGCCCATGAGTATACGGCCATGGGGGTCCTCGGCCCAATCTAACAGATCGGGAGACGACGTGGTGAGTACCCCCTAGTCCAGGACACTGTCAGTAGCCCCCTGAACCGGTCTTCAAGTTGGGGATGCTCCTTGATTCTTCCGAACTGTTCTTTGTCTTCGGTCATCGGTCTTGAAAAGTGGTTCAACAAATTTTCCCATCTTCTATCTTGAGGATTGCCGAGCTAAATCTGAAGATCTCACACGTCGGGTATCCGAGGAGCCCTTTAAGTCTTCGGCCTTTATCAATGCCTTGTTATTTTATGCCACACCTCGGGTTTGAAGTTGTTCCCGGGCGGCAGCGTCCTCTTGTGTTCAAGCTCCAACGCCGGACTGCATTTGAGGTATCTTTTGCAGCCGAGCACCAACGCCGGACCGCTTTCCGAGCTCCAACGCCGGAATGTATCCGAGCTCCAACGCCGGACTGTATCTGGGCTCCAACGCCAGACTATATCCGAGGTGTCATATCACCATGGTTCAAAAAAGTTGAAGGAGTTTAGCCGAGCTTAATGCTGGAAATGCCCTCTATGGAGCCAGCCACTAGCGCCTGAGCTTTATGCCGGACTGCTCCTGAGGTGGTGCACCACCCTGACTGTGGGCCAATTTTTTGTCAATATTTTTGATTGGTGCAATTTATTCTCTGCCGAGATATATAGCCAGTAGCCCTCAAGGTGTGTATCGGTTTAAAACCCGAGATGCACTTGAAGGATGACGTAAGACCGCTGATCCCAGTAGCCGCTGAGACTCAGGTTGCTTTGCAAAATCGGCCTGAGGATCAAGTCCTAGCTCGGCAGAATACTTTGGGACACAAAAAGCGGCGTGCTCAGTCCTCGAGACTCAGGTTGGGTGCGGCCGACCAACCTGAGGATCATTGTCGGTGTCAAAACCAGCGGATCTCGGGTAGGGGGTCCCGAACTGTGCGTCTAGGCTGGATGGTAATAGGAGGCAGGGAACACGATGTTTTACCCAGGTTCGGTCCCTCTTGATGGAGGTAAAACCCTACGTCCTGCTTGATTAATATTGATGATATGGGTAGTACAAGAGTAGATCTACCACGAGATCAAGGAGGCTAAACCCTAGAAGCTAGCCTACGGTATGATTGTTGTATATGGAGTTGATTGCCTACGGACTACAACCCTCTGGTTTATATAGACACCGGATAGGGTTAGGGTTACATAGATTCGGTTACAATGGTAGGAGATCTTGAATATCCGCATCGCCAAACTTGCCTTCCACGCCAAGGAAAGTCCCATCCGGACACGGGACGAAGTCTTCAATCTTGTATCTTCATAGTCCTGGAGTCCGTCTGAAGGTATAGTCCGGCTACCCGAACACCCCCTAATCCAGGACTCCCTCAGTAGCCCCCGAACCAGGCTTCAATGACGACGAGTCCGGCGCGCAGATTGTTCGGCATTGCAAGGCGGGTTCTTCTCCAAATCTTGTGTACCTGTAGGAATAATGTCCGATTTTTGTAATGTAGTGCTCCTCGGCTTCCACGCCCAATAATGGCCGTCTTCCATGTGTCAAACGAATGCGAAAAGCCGGGGCGTTTTTACATCCACACCCCTAGCCGTATAAACGAGCCGCCTATTTAACAGGATGGGGATTTAGGTCCAAACCACATCTTCTCCTTTCCGCGAGTTATCATCAGAGCGCTTCCAGCAAAGGTCCATTCCAACATGACCAGCCGTCGCAGCTCCTCCCCTCGCCCCTCCAGTCCCAAACCCGGGGACTGGGAGAGTTGCACCATCCCGCATAGCGAGTTAGTGTCGCTTCAGGCCAAGGGATTTCTCCCTCAGGCATACATGGTCCCGGTCCGAGCCGGTCTCGCCACCTACAATGGCGGAAAACAAGCGGAGAGCACCCCCAATCCTTCTAAAGGAGAGCGGGTGTGCCTCGTCCCCTATCTAATAAGGGGACTGGGATTTCCAATTCATCCATTTCTCCACGGGCTTCTGGAGTTCTACGGCCTCCAGCTGCACAATCTCACGCCCGCCTCCGTATTGCATATTGCGGGTTTCGTCGCCCTTTACGAGCTATTTTTAGGCGTTGAGGCTCATTTCGCGCTGTGGAAGAGGTAATTCTGCCTGGTGCCCCGTTCTCAAGAGGGGTCTATATACCAAGTGGGCAGAGCCGAAGTATGGCGCATCGCCGGGACCGGATACCTATCCGGAACCCCAAAGAAGGCGTCCGAGGACTGGCCTTCGGAATGGTTTTATATAGATGACGTCCCGCTACCGGACCCTATCCAGGTCGGTCTCCCTGAGTTCAACAGTGCTCCATTGAAGAAATGCTTGAGCTGGCATCCGCGGAGCTCTCAGAGAGAAAGCGACAGAGACGTCCTTTACCTGATGGGCCGGATAAGACTGTTGGCTCATTCCGGACTAACCATGATTGGAGTCATGGCCGCATGCATTATGCGGGGGGTGCAGCCGCTTCAATATAGAGGCCACCCCATGTGGGATTTCAACGGGGAGGATGACGCCACACGTTACGGTCGTAAGGGGCCAGCCTCAGCCGCCGCCTTAGTAAAGATCTTATCCTCTTTGTACAAGGGAGAAAAGGAGGAATTCCTCCGCGTCAACCCGCGGGCCGGATTCAGTATGTACGATCCTCCAAGTTGGGTAAGTGAACAATTGCGCTTGCCCGTTTGTTTTATACTCCCATGGTTAGATAGGTAGTCTAACGACTTCAATGCAGGAACTACGACAGGAGGTAAAGGATATAAGCAGCCGCCCTCCACAGCCCGAGGACCCAGAACGGTCCCTCAATCCGGACTCCGAAGAGGATCCGGACATATCGGTGGAGCTTATCGACGGGGTGTTCCATCAGCTAAGCAAGGACAATACCTTGGTAGCCATTACGGCGGATTACCCAGGGTTAATCCCGGCCTCCTAGGTGACAGAAACCGGGGTCTTATTCCCTTGAAAGAGATTCCACCCTCACGTAGCCCGGTGTTTCTGACGACAGCCATGTTTTGCAGGGGAGATTTCCGAGGCAGGAGGCCGAACCTGCGGCGGCTAGCCAACGAGGGGCCGCAGGGCCCCGTGGGGCAAAAAGGAATGAAGTCTGGACTGAGATGCCGGCGCAAAGGTATAGTGCACCCTCTGTTTCCCTGGAGTTATTCTGTCAGGGCATATTAACGTTCGTGCTATCTTCAGAACGAAGAGACCTCGCCGGACTACATCCGGAGAGGTTGCCAATCGCGCCTCCACCAGCCAAGCTCCAATGTCTGGCCAGGAAGCGGAGGCGAGCACAAGGCGCACACTGGACGCTCCTCCGACAGAGGATGCGGACAGGCTGTCTGCCACAAATTCTGAAGTGGAGAGTGCCATGAACCACAGGCATCGCCGGACAATTCTACGCGACGCTTGTTTCTCCCAAGAGGCTTTAGATGCCTTTAATTCAGGAGATGCGTACCTCCGTGCCGCTCAAAATGGTTTAGCCAGAGCCACGGAGCAGTATGTAAAAGACATGCGGGTAAGAAAATTTTGGTTAAATATATATATATATATGCCAGTAGCCCCCGAGACTTGAAGCAGTTAGAGCAACTGATTTAAGGATCATTTAATATGCAGCTTCTTACAGAGAAGAATACCGTACTGTCCCAGGAGCTGGAAAAGTGCAAGGCCCAACTAGAGGCCGCACTAGCCGCAGCAGGGGAGCCCAAAGAGACCCCCTCAAGTAAGATACACTTCGAAAGATTAGTATTGTGCGGTGTGGGTGCAAATCTGACAAATCATATTGCAGATGCCGCCGGACTCGATCTGGACAACCAACAACTCTTACGCCGGCTAAAGGCTGGTGAGAGTACGTTGACAAAGGTGAGGCGAGAGAAGAATGATCTTCAGGATGCCAACACCAAGCTGGACGTCGAACTTAAAGATGTTCGTGGCCAGCTGTCGGACTCCACGAAGGAGAATCAGCGGCTTCGACGCGGCATTTTTAGTAAGTGCTTGAACAAACTTTGAAAAAAAGAGTTTGGCGAGGAAGTCGACTAACAGAGTAATGTCTGTAGGTATGCTCACAGGTCGTCCTGCAGAGGAGATGCCCGGTTCTACGGGTAACCTTCTTCCCGAACTCTTGCAACTGCACGAGCGAATTCGGCAGGCGATGCGGGATATTGCCCAAGCCTTATGGCCTGCCCACTTCATGCCCGAGGACCTTGGAGAGCTTGCGGAGAAGCTGAAGGGAGCTCGGCGGCGCTTCCGGTTGTGGAAGATATCGGCCTGCCGACAAGGCGCTAGGGAGGCCTGGGCCATGGTGAAGACCCGTTTTACGAAGTCTAACCCAAACCACATGGCCGAGGTTGGACCAGTGGGGCCTGACGGGAAGGAGATCCCTATAAGCTTAGTATACGGCTAAGTAGAGTTGGCCGCGATGTATTCCCAGCAGGACTGTAAATTAGACAGCCTGTTAGATGGTATAGAAGAGGAATACAATCAGTCAGAATGACTGTGTAATTTTGAATTGACATGTGTAATGCCTTCTAGCCGGATTGTAGATCGTTTGTCGTTGCCGACCTTTTCGCTTCAACCTCGGGACCCGACGGTCCGGAGTGTGTCCGAATACCCTAGCGGTTATATAAGAACCGGGGTATGCGTGGAGACCAGGCGTAGGGGTCATCAGTGCTTTATCAGACAAGTGCCCAACTAGTTATGTTATATTACATGGTTAGTAAGAAGCATCTTCCAGAGAGAATAGTTCCGTTAAGGGTTCCTTTCCCTGGGAGGCATGCCCTAAGGTGCATGTCCGGACTGCGTGAAGAGAAGCAGAAAAAAAGGCATCTGGGGGCGCATAAAATGAGTAAAAAGATCATCTTTTATTTCACCGACCGAATATTCCCTTAAGAACGCTAGCTTTCGGCTTCACCCAGTCTGAGGTACACATCCAGCTAACCCGGCAGTAACAATCGCAGAGGTGCTCCCTTTACCGCCTAGCCGAACAATTGGGAACGTAGGGGTAAGCACAGGAGCCAGGCAACCCAGCTTGGCCAAAACTTAAGTCATATCGATGCATATAATGGTGAAGAAAAAAGGTACATGCGGAAGTTTGACGCATGTGTTGGGCGTGAAGCCCGTATAAATAAGCTTCTGTTAAAGAAGCCCCCAGGTTTAATGAGCGCAAGTGGCGCGTCACTAGATGAGCCTTTAAGGGCTATGAAAGAAAAACAATGGGAAGGAGAGAAATGTAAGACAGAAAAATACAAAAAGGGATAGACAGAGGAAGGAGACGAACACAGAGTCCGGCGCTAGGCATAGAGTCTTCGGAGACGGGTGGCGTTCCACGGGTTCGGCTCGAGTCGGTTGTTCGACGCATCTCGTAGGCGGTACGCCCCACCAGTCAGGACTTGGTCGATTATGAATGGACCTTCCCACTTGGGCTTGAGTTTGTCCTTTTTCTTATCCGGCGAGCGTAGAACTAGTTCGCCAACATTGTAATTTTTGGCCCGTACTTCTCTGCTTTGATATCTTCGGGCTTGCTGTTGATAAAATGCGGAACGGGCTTTTGCCACATCGCGCTCCTCCTCCAAGGCGTCCAAGTTGTCCTGCCGATCGAGCTCGGCTTCTCTTTCCTCGTACATGCGCACTCTAGGTGAGTCATGAATTATGTCGCAGGGCAGAACTGCTTCTGCGCCGTACACCATAAAAAATGGTGTGTACCCGGTGGTGCGATTTGGCGTGGTCCGCAGCCCCCATAGCACGGAGTCGAGCTCCTCTACCCAGTGCGTGTTAGATTCCTTGAGGGACCACACCAGTCCAGGTTTGATGCCGCTCATGATAAGACCATTTGCACGTTCGACCTGGCCGTTGGTTTGTGGGTGATAGACGGAAGCATAATCAAGCTTGGTGCCCATGTTTTTGCACCAGAGTTTTACCTCGTCGGCGGTAAAATTTGTACCGTTGTCGGTTATGATGCTGTGGGGGACGCCATAATGGTGTACAACCCCGGATATGAAGTCTATCACAGGTCCGGATTCGGCCGTTTTAACAGGCTTGGCTTCTATCCATTTGGTGAACTTATCCACCATGACCAGTAAGTATTTTTTCCTATGGGTTCCACCTTTAAGGGGTCCGACCATGTCAAGCCCCCAGACCGCAAAAGGCCAGGTGATGGGTATAGTTTGGAGTGCGGTGGGTGGCATATGGCTTTGGTTGGCAAAAAGTTGGCAACCAGCGCATCGTTGGACTAGGTCCTGAGCGTCTGCTCGGGCCGTCGGCCAGTAAAAGCCTGTACGGAAAGCCTTGCTAACGAGGGACCGAGCAGCGGCGTGGTGACCACCGAGTCCGGCATGAATTTCAGCCAGGAGGTTCCGCCCTTCCTCTTCGGAGATGCACCTTTGAAGGACTCCGGTAGTGCTTTTCTTATAAAGTTCTCCCTCATGGACTCTGCAGGCCTTAGATCGCCGCACTATGCAGCGGGCCTCGTTTTGGTCCTCCGGGAGTTCCTGCCTAGTAAGGTAGGCTAGGAATGGTTCTGTCCACGGGGCGATAACTGCCATTATTACGTGGGCTGAAGGTGTAATTTCGTTGGCAGAGCCTCCAATTGTGTCAGATTGTTCGGCTTCAAGTGGTGCGGCTGGGTTCGGGCTGTTATTTGCGGGTTCCCCCTCCCATGCTACGGATGGCTTGAACAATCTTTCCAGAAAGACGTTGGGGGGGGCTGCATCGCGTTTTGCTCCGATGCGTGCTAGGTCGTCCGCCGCTTGATTGTTTTCTCGGGCTATATGGTGAAACTCCAGCCCTTCGAACCGAGCTGACATTTTTAGGATGGCGTCGCGGTAAGCTGCCATTTTTGGGTCCTTGGCGTCGAAGTCTCCATTTATTTGGGATATCGCAAGGTTTGAATCCCCGCGTACCTCTAGGCGCTGGATACCCATGGATACTGCTATCCGGAGGCCATGTAGGAGGGCCTCATATTCGGCTGCATTGTTGGAATCCGTGTACATGATTTGGAGCACATATTGGACTGTGTCTCCTGTGGGGGACGTCAGGGCGACGCCGGCCCCCAGTCTGGCCAACATTTTGGAGCCGTCGAAATGCATAATCCAATTTGAATATGTGCCGTACTCTTTAGGGAGCTCGGCCTCCGTCCATTCTGCGACGAAGTCAGCCAAAACTTGCGATTTAATAGCTCGCCGTGGCTTATAGGTTATATCGAACGGGAGAAGCTCGATGGCCCATTTTGCAATCCGGCCCGTTGCATCGCGGTTGTTGATAATATCGTTTAGTGGCACTTCCGAGGCTACTGTTATGGAACACTCTTGAAAGTAGTGTCGTAGCTTCCGGTATGCCATGAATACCGTGTATGCAATCTTTTGATAATGCAGGTACCGTGATTTGCATGGAGTGAGGACAGTGGACACGTAGTAGACCGGCCTTTGAAGGGGGAATTTGTGTCCGTCCGTTTCCCGCTCGACAACAAGCACTGCGCTGACAACTTGGTGTGTTGCTGCAATGTACAATAACATTGGTTCGCCGGTGATTGGCGCGGCCAGGACTGGGTTTGTTGCCAATATGGCTTTTATTTCATCAAGTCCGGCCGTGGCGGCATCCGTCCACTCAAAGTGTTCGGTGCGCCGAAGGAGGCGATAAAGGGGTAGTGCCTTTTCTCCCAAGCGGGAGATGAAGCGGCTTAAAGCCGCCACGCACCCGGTTAATTTTTGTATTTGTTTAAGGTCCTTTGGGACATCCAATTGTGACAAAGCTCAGATCTTGGCTGGGTTTGCTTCAATTCCTCTACCGGATACAATGAAGCCCAAGAGCTTTCCGGCTGGAACGCCGAAGACGCATTTTTCTGGGTTGAGCTTGATGTCATATTGTCGGAGGTTATCGAATGTAAGCCTCAAGTCGTTTACTAGGGATTCGACATGTCTTGATTTGACGACCACATCATCCACATACGCCTCCACTGTTTTGCCGATCTGGTTTGCCAGACATGTCTGGATCATGCGCTGATATGTTGTGCCGGCGTTTTTCAGCCCGAAGGGCATTGTGTTGAAGCAGAATGGGCCGTATGGTGTGATGAATGCTGTTGCAGCTTGGTCTGATTCTGCCATCTTGATTTGATGGTAACCGGAGTATGCGTCGAGGAAACACAACAAATCGTGTCCTGCGGTGGCATCGATAATTTGATCGATGCGGGGGAGGGGAAGGGATCCTTTGGGCAAGCCTTGTTAAGGTCTTTAAAATCGACACACAGGCACCAGGATTTGTCCTTCTTTGGTACCATCACTAGGTTTGCTAGCCAGTCCAGATGTTTTATGTCTCTGATGAATCCGGCCTCCAATAGCTTGGCTAGCTCCTCTCCCATAGCCTGTCTCTTGGGTTCGGAAAAACGCCGAAGGGCTTGTTTGACAGGTTTAAATCCTTTTAGGATATTTAAGCTGTGTTCGGCCAGCCTGCGTGGGATCCCTGGCATGTCTAAAGGGTGCCAGGCGAAGATGTCCCAGTTTTCTCGTAGGAACTCTCGCAGTGCGGCGTCTGCATCAGGGTTCAGTCGTGCCCCGATTGAAGCTGTTTTATTCGGGTCCGTTGGATGGACCTGGAATTTGACTATTTCGTCGGCTGGCTTGAAGGATGTGGATTTGGATCTCTTATCGAGTATCACATCATTCCTGTTAACCGTGGAGCGCAGCGCAGTCAGTTCCTCGGCCGCTAAGGCTTCGGATAGCGCCTCAAGGGCTAATGCGGCCGTCTTGTTTTCGGCGCGGAGTGCTATGTCTGGATCACTAGCTAGAGTGATAATTCCATTCGGCCCGGGCATCTTAAGCTTCATGTACCCGTAATGGGGTATTGCTTGGAAGATTGTGAATGCTTCCCTCCCTAGTAAAGCGTGATATCCACTCTTAAACGGGGCCACCTGAAACGTGACTTCTTCGAACCTGTAATTATTTAGCGTGCCGAACACCACATCTAGTGTGATTTTTCCTGTGCAGCGCGCTTCCCGACTGGGGATTATTCCTCTAAAGGTTGTGCTGCTTCACTCGATGCGGTTCCAGTCTATTTCCATTTTATGAAGGGTTTCCTCATAAATGAGGTTCAGTCCGCTGCCTCCATCCATGAGCACCTTGGTGAGGCGAAAGCCGTCCACTATGGGACTGAGGACCAATGCGGCTGGTGCCCGGGCTGTTCGGAATCTAGGTTCATCACTTGCGTTGAAGGTAATGGCAGTGTCGCTCCATGGATTTATTGTTGCAACTTGATAGACTTCGGCGAGGCTGCGGAGTGTTCTTTTTCGCACATTGTTTGATGCGAAAGTCTCGAAGACTGTGAGAACGGTACTAGTGTCCTTGGGCTGGCTTTCTGCGGCCTCCGGAATTAAGAGGTCCTCGCCGATTTTGGCCACCTGCAGGAGTATCCAACATGCTCTAAGGCTGTGAGTTGGTGTGGCGTCCTCTGTACTATGAATTCTACAGGGTCCATCAAGCCATCTTTCTAGTACGGTTCCATGCCCTGTAGAGGTTTTTTTGGCTTTTTGGTGTTTATCCCGGGTGTCCTGTGATGATGCACCCTCTTAGTTCGGACGGGATTACTATTCAAGGCTGGATTATCCCAAAAATTTATTTCGGTTTTCCAGGCGCTTTCCATCGCATAGTATTTTTGTACTATGGACACCAAGTCAGCGAAGCATGTGATATCACGACGACTTACGGCGTTAAGGATTCCCTTGTCCGTGCAATTACCACAAAAACAGAGATTGCGTCTTCCTCGCGGCAATCCTTTATCCTGTTCATAACCAGGAGGAATCTGGCCCAGTAATGATGTACTGTTTCCTCGGGCCTCTGCCTGATTTGGGAGAGATCGCTTATGATTGGGTGGGCGGGTGTCGTTGAATCTGAAACCTCACCCAATCCAAGATTCGGAGGCCGAAGAGTTTCCGAACTCTGAAGTTTGGATTCTTGGATGTTGTCCAGTGAATCTGGCCCGTTGCCTGATCCTAAGCTCAGGTCTTGAGTTATATCTCCCCCTCCGCGGGTATCCGGCTTGGAGGAGTCGGGAATTCGGACGTAGCTAGTCCTTAAAATAGATGAAGGGTCGCCGCACGGCGTCTCTACCACGGCAACGTGGTGGGTGACTTGGGGAGAGTTAATTTCTCTTAGATCGGGTTTAAGCCCAACCTGGTCGTAATCCGTAGCGACCCCCAGGGCGGCGATGCGATCCAAGAGCTCGTTTACGGAAGAGAGCTCCATTGGATCTAGCTGCTCGACGAGCTCCGAGCTGACGTGTAGGTTGCTTTTGATGACCCGAGAGGTCACCGTCGGCGCAACAGCCGAACAGGCGGTCATGAGGAAACCACCTAGCCGGAGGGTTTGGCCGACAGCCAAGGCTCCCTTAGCAACTGCGCCGTCTTTAAAGACGGGAGGAGGCATCCTTCCTGATTGTGACGGCACAGAGGAACTCTCAATGAAAGCACCAATGTCGGTGTCAAAATCGGCGGATCTCGGGTAGGGGGTCCTGAACTGTGCGTCTAGGCCGGATGGTAACAGGAGGCAGGGAACACGATGTTTTACCCAGGTTCGGGCCCTCTTGATGGAGGTAAAACCCTATGTCATGCTTGATTAATATTGATGATATGGGTAGTACAAGAGTAGATCTACCACGAGATCAAGGAGGCTAAACCCTAGAAGCTAGCCTACGGTATGATTGTTGTATATGGAGTTGATTGCCTACGGACTACAACCCTCCGGTTTATATAGACACCGGATAGGGTTAGGGTTACATAGAGTCGGTTACAATGGTAGGAGATCTTGAATATCCGCATCGCCAAACTTGCCTTCCACGCCAAGGAAAGTCCCATCCGGACACGGGACGAAGTCTTCAATCTTGTATCTTCATAGTCCTGGAGTCCGGCTGAAGGTATAGTCCGGCTACCCGAACACCCCCTAATCCAGGACTCCCTCAATCATAATCTCCTCAGAAACTGTATTGCACTTAAACTTTTCTGCATTGGACAGGCAATGCAGTAGCCCCCGAGACACTGGTCGGGTGGCAACACCAGATCAGGGGATCGATGTGCCCCTTTAATATTTGTAAATAATAAGGCCAAAGCCTAGTAGCCCCTGAGCCTTAATGCGGGCACGGGTGGCCGAATTAAGGATCGATATCCACAGTAAAATCACATTGTTGACCGACCATCGTACAAAACTTTGTTGACCGACCATCGGCTTCCACCTCCTCGGCCGGTAGCCGAGGAGTGTTTGTCCTACTTTATAAAGCCTTTATGAGGGCAAAGATTTACAACAAACAAGGCAATCTGGCCATACGGTTTTATAAACAAAGGACGTAGAGAGATATGTTATATTACTGTTTAACATAAGAAATGTCTTCCAAAGAAAATAGTCCCGCTATCGGTTCCTTTCTTTGGGTTGTCATGCTAAGCATGATCATGAAACCTCAGCTCCAATGTAAGAGCAAAATATCGAGGATTTAGTTTGGGAGGCCAGTTAATAGCCCCCGGTAGTGTTCGGCGACAGTCGAGGTCAAGCCGTAAACACTTCGGCCATTGTTATGAATGGCCCGTCATTTAACACAGTCATCGAATCGCTGACCAGTTTACCAGGATTTGTGACAGTCAGTTTTCGGCTTTCTCCACTGAGGTGCTTAACCATGTGAGCTGGAAGCACAATCGCAGTGGTTCTCCCTTTGCACGCCTAGCCGAACAAAGCGGAACGTAGGAAGCAAGTGTAGGAGCCGGGCAACCCAACTATTGACCGAAGACACAATTCGAAACTGATGCATATATAGCAATATCCGAGAATGTTTTTGCCGAATCTCTAAAGGTGTTCGGCGTTGCACTGTGAGACTTGTGCTGAAAACACACAAATAGTTTAAAAGTGTCACAAGCTTGGAAAACCAAAAAACGTCAGTAAAAACTTGATATCCGAACAAGATCAAGTGTTCAGTGCCAATCCGAAAATTGGTCTCAGAAAAAAAAGTGCTTATGTCGTGTTTTAACATGACACATCCTATCTCAAGACTTCAAGTGGGTCAGCCTACGGCTTCACCCTCCTATCCCGAAGGCGGAGTACTTCTCATTAGGCCAGTTTAGCAAACTAAACTCTAGCGGCTTTGAGAGATAAATTAGGCTCCCCGGCTAGTGACCACACACCCTTGTCGAAAAAAGGAGTGATGAATAATAATAGTCATAAAAACTTTGCAACAACTAAGAAGAAGAACACTTATTATAAAACGGCTCATGTAAATTTAAGAGCCCCCAAGTGACTTGGGTAAAAGAATTTTATGTATAATGGTTGTATGTACCGAAGTACTAATATCATATCTTTGTTCACCCGAACTTTAAACGCGTCTTAACCGACCGTTGGCTTCTCCCTCTTCGGTCAAGGACCGAAAAGTGTTATGTACTCCACCTGTCGAGAATATCGATAGTGTTTCCGATAACCAGGCAACCGGGCCATAAGGCTGTAACAGACAAAGCGCTCAGGGAACTTATGCTATATTACAGATGAAGTGTAAGAAGCATCTTCGAAGAAAATAGTACCCCCACCGATACCTTTCTTCGGTGCTCATTATTACTATGAGACTTGTGCAATAGATTTTTTTTACTCATGAGTTCCGTTGTGTGCCGACCATGATTGAAAACAATAAGAGCACTAGCTTTCGGCTTCACCCAGTCTGAGGTCAGAGCTTGGAGGACCCGGCCGTGACAATCGCAGAGGTGCTCCCTTTACTCCCTAGCTGAACAATCGGGAACGTAGGGGTAAGCACAGGAGCCAGGCAACCCAGCTTGCAAATCGCTTAAGTCAATATGGTGCATATTGTGGCGTAATACACGGACAAGGAACGAAGCCGTACAAGTATAATCATATGCAAGAGGAAAAGCTTCATAAAGGAAGCCCCCAAATAAATGGGGTATTTGAATTTGTGCGTCACAAACAAAGTTTGGACAAGGAAAAAAATTTACCAGCAACTTTTTTCCAAAAAAGTATAATGCTTGGTCGAACCGAACACAAGTTAAAAATTAAAACTTTGAGCATGAAAGTGACTTAGCTGGTTAATGTGGTCCGAGCTTGACGCAGGACAAGGTTCCATCCCCAAGCCGGTCCCGAGGTGGCAGAGCGGAGAGCTCGACACGCCGAAGTGGTGACATAGCACGGCCAATGCAGACCGGCAGAGTGACGCCGAAGTCCCCGGATCATTTTCCTCTGCACAAAAATAGTGCAAACCGGAGATAATAGTAATAATAATAATAATTAAAAAAATTGTTGCATAATAAATAATTTATGCAAAGTGAGTAATAAAAGAAATATGGCCTGGCGCCGAAGTCAATATCGATGCAGGGCGTCGACGTGATGCGGTAAAGGCGTGGCAAAGCCTGAATTCACAGGTCGGTCTGAGTTCCGGATGCGGCGTTCGCCGGACCACGTACGGAAACAGACCGAATCACCATGCGCCCGTCGTTAATGCGGCCATCATTTGATAGACCTGTGTACATATGATGAACAAACCAGAGTAATAATTCCTTGGGAAAAATGAACCCTAACAAGCAAAAAACACTAGGATTAATAGCACCTGGTTTATTTGTTGTAGAAATCCGAAGAAAGGTGAATCCGAAAATTGGGACTCGATCCGCACACCCATTGCCTGATGGGCGATAAAGTGACGGTATGGTGATGCTGGCAAAGGTTGGCTCGCCGAGGCAAAGCCTTCGGTCCAGCTAACGTGACGGAGCTGGTTGGCTAGTGACGCCGAAGTCTCCGGAGTAGGTTGATGAAGAGATGGCGAAGCCCCCGGTCCAGCCGAGATGTCGAAGCCTCGATGTCAGCCGATGAGTCGAAGTAGGTCAGCGTGATGGACACCAGCTTGACGAAGCAACAGTGCAGCCCTGCCGATGCAGGTCGTGACATGGCCGATGCCGGCTTGATGAAGTGACCATGCAGCGATGCCGGTATGCCCGCTCCGTGTAATCCGTGGGGCGGCGATGTTGGTGATGATTTATCCTTCACGATGCCGGACTCTTGTTCGGCTTGCCGAGATGATGATCCGAAGAAGTTGAGCTCAGGGGAGGCTTAAAAATTTACGGGCACGTGTTTAAAAACAACGCACAATACCCTAGAAGAGAATTCCTCTAAAAAGGTTGTCCAATATCACATTCATAAAGAAACATGAATTCGGATCGGATCCGTATTCGCGTAGAAAACAGATCCGAAAATTGGTCCACTCATCGGAAGGTTCTCGGAGTTTGAACCGTCAGATCGAGCTGAAATTCGAAGGGGTGGTAGATATGGAAATTCCGCAGTAGATGAATGGTTGGATCTTCCAAAGGACCTCCGAGCTGGGCTCTGGAGACCACGCCCCAAACTCATCTAGATTCCCGTCAGATTTGACAAGGCTCCGGTATATCATAGATGGCCGGAGATTCCTCCATTGGAACTCGATGAAATTTTGCATGGTTGTTGTAGACTTAATTCCACAAAATTCCACCAGATGGATCATCAAGGCGATGCTCAAAGAGGTGGTGGCAGCGAATACAAGTTCGCTGTTCGGAAAAACAGCACGGTCGCCCGAGGGCAATGTTGACGTTGAGCCCCCGAGCTCCATGGATGATTCCTTCATGATCGTGATCGAGATCGGAGTTGATGTTGATGAAGGCCCTCGTCCGAACATGACGATCGAAGGCAGGGCACAGTCCTCGGTCAAGCCAAGGTGACCAGTCGAGCCGGTGACGAGGATGTCGATGTCGCAGTTAATCTGCAGACGAGCCATCGATCCTTTTGTCGATCACACAGTGGCCCTCTGAATTAAAGCACCAATGTCGGTGTCAAAACTGGCAGATCTCGGGTATGGGGTCCCGAACTGTGCGTCTAAGGCGGATGGTAACAGGAGGCAGGGGGCACGATGTTTTACCCAGGTTCGGGCCCTCTTGATGGAGGTAAAACCCTACGTCCTGCTTGATTTATTCTTGATGATATGAGTATTACAAGAGTTGATCTACCACGAGATCGGAGAGGCTAAACCCTAGAAGCTAGCCTATGGTATGATTGTTGTATATATTCTATCGACTAGCCTGGCCTTGGTTTATATAATGCACCAGAGGCCTAGGATAACAAGAGTCTTAGCCGAATACACCGGTGGGGAGGATTCCTTGTCTTGATCACCAAGTCTTGTGGAATCTTCCATGTATGCGGCAGCTGTCCGAACTGGCCCATGAGTATACGGCCATGGGGGTCCTCGGCCCAATCTAACAGATCGGGAGACGACGTGGTGAGTACCCCCTAGTCCAGGACACCGTCAATGGCCTTAAGCCATTTCGTGGAATCTGGGCTCATCATCGCTTCCTCATAGTTCATAGGTTCGTCATGGTCTAGTAACATGACTTCCAGAACAGGCTTACCGTACCACTCTAGTGCGGAACTTACTCTGGTTGACCTACGAGGTTTGATAGTAACTTGATCTGAAGTTTCATGATCATCATCATTAACTTCCTCACTAATTGGTGTAGGCATCACTGGAACTGATTTCTGTGATGAACTACTTTCCAATACGGGAGAAGGTACAGTTACATCATCAAGTTCTACTTTCCTCCCACTCACTTCTTTCGAGAGAAACTCCTTCTCTAGAAAGGATCCACTCTTAGCAACGAAGATCTTGCCTTCGGATCTGTGATAGAAGGTGTACCCAACAGTTTCTTTTGGGTATCCTATGAAGACGCACTTCTCCGATTTGGGTTTGAGTTTATCAGGTCAAAACTTTTTCACATAAACATCGCAACCCCAAACTTTAATAAACGACAGCTTAGGTTTTTTGCTAAACCACAGTTCATACGGTGTCGTTTCAACGGATTTTAGACGGTACCCTATTCAACGTGAGAGACATCATAAGCCCAAAACGATAGTGGTAATTCAGTAAGAGACATCATAGATTGCACCATATCTAATAAAGTACGGTTATGATGTTCGGACACACCATTACGCTGTGGTGTTCCAGGTGGCATGATTCGCTAAACTATTCCACATCGTTTCAAATGAAGACCAAACTCATAACTCAAATATTTGTCTCTGCGATCAGATTGTAGAAACTTCATTTTCTTGTTACGATGATTTTCCACTTCACTCTAAAATTCTTTGAACTTCTCAAATGTTTCAGACTTATGTTTCATCAAGTAGATATACCCATGTCTGCTCAAATCATCTGTGAAGGTCAAAAAATAACGATACCCACCGCGAGCCTCAAGACTCATCGGATCACATACATCAGTATGTATTATTTCCAATAAGTCAGTTGCTCGCTCCATTGTTCCGGAGAATGGAGTCTTAGTCATCTTGCCCATGAGGCATGGTTCGCAAGCATCAAGTGATTCATAATCAAGTGATTCCGAAAGCCCATCAGCATGGAGTTTCTTCATGCGCTTTACACCAATACGACCTAAACGGCAGTGCCACAAATATGTTGCACTATCATTATCAACTTTGCATCTTTTGGCATCAATATTATGAATATGTATATCACTACAATCGAGATTCAATAAACCATTCACCTTGGGTGTATGACCACAGAAGGTTTTATTCATGTAAATAGAATAACAATTATTCTTTGACTTAAATGAATAACCGTATTGCAATAAATATGATTCAATCACATTATGCTCAACGCAAAATGCCAAATAACATTTATTTTAGGTTCAACACTAATCCCGAAGGTAAGGGTGTCTGCATTGGTAATCTTATCAACCTTGGAATCACTTCCAACACACATCGTCACCTTGCCCTCAACTAGTCTTTGTTCATTTTGTAACTCCTGTTTCGAGTTACTAATCATAGCAACTGAACTAGTATCAAATACCCAGGGGCTACTATGAACACTAGTAAAGTACACATCAATAACATGTATATCATATATACTTTTGTTCACTTTGCCATCCTTCTTATCTGTACTTGGGACAGTTCCACTTCCAGTGACCATTTCCTTCGCAGTAGAAGCACTCAGTTTCAGGCTTGGGTCTAGCTTTGGGCTTCTTCATGGGAGTGGAGCTTGCTTGTCATTCTTCTTGAAGTCCCCTTTCTTTCCCTTGCCCTTTTACTTGAAACTAGTGGTCTTGTAAACCATCAACATTTGATGATTTTCTTGATTTCTACCTTCATCGATTTCAACATCACGAAGAGCTCAGGAATCATTTTCGTAATCCCATGCATATTATAGTTCATCACGAAGTTCCAGTAACTTGGTGATAGTGACTAGAGAACTCTATCAATCACTATTTTATCTGGAAGATTAACTCCCACTTGATTCAAGCGATTGTAGTACTCAGACAATCTGAGCACATGCTCACTGGTTGAGCTATTCTCCTCCATCTTGTAGGCAAAGTACTTGTGAAAGTGCAACTATCCCTAGGTGGTTTTGGTAATTCATAACAACATATAGCTCATTGAGCTAATGCTATTCCAATATGACTATTTCAGGAAAGCTCAATGATTGGCATGGCATGGATGTGAAAGTGGAACCCTCAAAATGCTAAGGACAAAGGATTGGCTCAAGCTCAAAAGCTCAAGACTCTTCATTTTATATTTTAGTGATCCAAGATCACATTGAGTCTTTAGCAAAAGCCAATACTATCAAGGAGGGATGAGGTTTTGCTTAATGAGCCTCTTGCTTCATGTGCTTAGTGATATGCTCCAAAACCCTCAACTACTTTCCCATATCCACATATGACCTAAACCCTAAGCTAAACTCGGTCCTACCGATTCTTTCTATCCGGCGCCACTGAGTTTCACTTGTCATAAGCCACTGCCAAACCCTAGCAATTCGGTTCTACCGATAGGGATCTCGGTCTCACCGAGATGGGATTGCAAAATCTTTGTTTCCCTTTCGTAACTTTTCGGTCTCACCGAAAGAGCGAATCAGTCCCACCGAGATTGCAATGTAAATTCAGTGTTTCCTTTTTGTAACTTTTCGGTCTCACCGAAAGAGCAAATCGGTCCCACCGAGTTTGCCTGACCAACTCTCTGGTTAGCTTATTACCAAAATCGGTCCCACCGAGTTTGTGTAATCGGTCTCACCGAGATTACGTTATGCCCAAACCCTAACCATATCGGTCCTACCGAGTTGCATGTCATTCCCACCGAAAATCTCTAACGGTCACTAGGTTTACCTTTTCGGTCCGACCGAGTTTGTTGATTCGGTCCCACCGAGATTGGAAAACTGTGTGTAACGGTTGGATTTTGTGTGGAGGCTATATATACCCCTCCACCTCCTCTTCATTCGTGGAGAGAGCCATCAGAACACATACACAATTCCAACTCATATGTTCTGAGAGAGAACCACCTACTCATGTGTTGAGACCAAGATATTCCATTCCTACCATATGAATCTTGATCTCTAGCCTTCCCCAAGTTGCTTTCCACTCAAATCTTCTTTCCACAAAATCCAAATCCTATGAGAGAGAGTTGAGTGTTGGGGAGACTATCATTTGAAGCACAAGAGCAAGGAGTTCATCATCAACACACCATTTGTTACTTCTTGGAGAGTGGTGTCTCCTAGATTGGCTAGGTGTTACTTGGGAGCCTCCGACAAGATTGTGGAGTTGAACCAAGGAGTTTGTAAGGGCAAGGAGATCGCCTACTTCGTGAAGATCTACCGCTAGTGAGGCAAGTCCTTCGTGGGCGATGGCCATGGTGGGATAGACAAGGTTGCTACTTCATGGACCCTTTGTGGGTGGTTGCTTCTTCGTGGACCCTTCATGGGTGGAGCCCTCTGTGGACTCGTGCAACCATTACCCTTCGTGGGTGGAGCCCTCCGTGGACTCGCGCAACCGTTACCCTTCGTGGGTTGAAGTCTCCATCAACGTGGATGTAGGATAGCACCACCTATCCGAACCACGGGAAAAACATCCGTGTCTCCAATTGCGTTTGAATTCTCCAAACCCTTCCCTTTACATTCTTGCAAGTTGCATGCTTTACTTTCCACTGCCAATATACTCTTTGCATGCTTGCTTGAATTGTGTGATGATTGCTTGACTTGTCCTACAATAGATAAAATCTGCCAAGAACTAAAATTGGGAAAAGGTTAAGTTTTTATTTGGTCAAGTAGTCTAATCACCCCCCCCCCTCTAGACATACTTTCGATCCTACAAGTGGTATCAGAGCTTTGGTCTCCATTTGCTTTGATCTCCATGGCTTTTGGTGGTCATAGCCTTGGCTTCACAACCTAGGAGAGTATGGCGTCTAGCGAGGGAAATTATCACCGTAGAGGTCCTTACTTTGATGGTACTAATTTTGCTAGTTGGAAGCATAAAATGAAAATGCATATTCTTGGACATAACCCCGCCATTTGGGCTATTGTGTGTGTTGGTTTGCAAGGTGACTTCTTTGATGGGAAAGAACCAAACCGTGAAGCTACCGTGGATGAGTTGAAGATGTTGCAATACAATGCTCAAGCTTGTGATATTCTCTTCAACGGATTGTGCCCCGAAGAATTCAACAAAATCAGCCGTCTTGAGAATGCAAAGGAAATTTGGGACACTTTGATTGATATGCACGAAGGTACCAACTCCGTCAAGGAATCCAAGTTGGATGTGCTTCAAAGTCAACTTGACAAGTTCAAAATGAAGGATGGTGAAGGTGTCGCTGAAATGTACTCTAGGCTTGCTCTCATCACAAATGAGATTGCCGGCTTAGGAAGTGAAGAGATGACCGATAGATTCATCATCAAGAAGATTCTAAGAGCCTTGGATGGAAAATATGATACCGTGTGCACATTGATCCAAATGATGCCAAATTACAAAGATCTCAAGCCAACGGAGGTGATTGGAAGATTGTTGCTCATGAGATGTCACTTAAGGATAAAGAGGAACTTCACAAGAAATCAAGTGGTGCCTACAAAGCCTCACGTGAAGCCCCTACATCATCAAGTGAGAAACAAAACTTCAATGAAGAATTGAGGTTAATGGTGAAGAACTTCAACAAGTTCTACAAGAGTAGAAGCAAAGATAGAAGCTTCAAGCCAAGGTCCTACAATGACAAAAGATCTTCTAGTTGAGAGCGAAACTGCTACAGTTGTGGAAGACCTGGACACTATTCCAATGAGTGTACGGCTCCCTACAAGAGAAGAGAAGATTCTCCAAAAAGAAGAAGCAAAGAATCACCACCAAGAGAGAGAAGGAGTAGAGATGATCGTTATGAACGAAGATACTCACGGAGAAGCAAGGATTCGGAAAGGAAGGAAAAATCTTCAAGGAGCTACACAAAACGAAGACATCAAGCTCATGTTGGTGAATGGGTATCCGGCTCCGACTCCGACAGCCACTCCGAGAGAAGTTATCACTCCGACTCCGAAGATACTCAAGATGAAGGTGTTGCCAGTCTAGCACTTGTGTCAACCAACTCCTACGACATATTTGACTCACCAAATGAAGGAATTGGAAGATGCTTCATGGCCAAAGGTCCTAAGGTAACACACCCCGAGTATGTTGATTTCAATAGTGATGAAGATGACTTGTTAGGTGATGATTTGCTTGTTGACAACTCTAGTGATGAATACTATGATGAAACGTCAATTAATCATGCTAATCAAGATAAAACGAATGACAATGATAAGGAGAAGATTGAGGCTCTAACTAAAGAACTAAACACTCTTAAGTTAGCTCATGAAACTATCTTCGAAGACCATCGAGAACTTTTAAGAGCTCATGAGAAATTATGCTTTGAAAAGCTCAATCTTGAGCAAGAGCATGAGTTCTTAAAAGCAATCAATGATGATCTCCGCAAGAAAAGCTCTTCTTACATTGCCAAGCGTTTACTCTTATCCACTTACATGCCTCAAGTCAAGTCTAGTAACAAGAACAAGAAAGATTCTTCCTCTAGCAGTAACAATGATCATGCTAAATCCAATATTGTTGCTTCTAGTAGTTCTCTTGATTCCACTAATGATTCTCTTAGCCAAGTTACACTTGAGCAAGAAAATAGCTTATTGAAGGAAATTATAGAGAAAGGAGTGTACAAAAGCCTTGCCGGGAGTAAGAAATTCGAGGAAATTGTGCGCAAGCAAGGAATGCACCGGAAGAATCAAGGTGTTGGTTTTGAACGAAAATTCAATGCCAATGGAGTTGAGTGGGAAGAAGATCAATACACCAAGACAAATTTTGTTCCTCAACAAGAGAAGTATGATACTTCTTTCAAGGGGACACAAGCTCAAGATGATCTTCCACCACAAGACTACAAGCAAAAAGGCAAGGACAAGCTTCAAGAGGAAATTGATGCATTTGAAGAAGCTCCTAAGACCTTAGTCAAGTGGATTCCCAAGACTACTTCAAGTTCCACTTCATCAAGTACGACTACAACTCCAAGGATTCCCATCAAGATGGTGTGGATCCAAAAGAAGAAGAACTAGAGAGTTCTTGAGGGTGACTCCGCCAACATACTTCACTCTTATCATTTTGGCAAGAACAAGTGCAATCAACTTCCACATCTTGCACTAGTTCAAGGAGTCACAAACCCTCTTGTTGGTAAGACAAGGGACAAGGTAACCTAAAAGTTTTCATGGACATCATCTTGTGTGTGCATCACTTCTATGGATATTCTTGTTTGTTCCTTGTGGGACTAACCCATGTAGGTATTGAAAGTGCAATTCACTCAAATGGATAGCTCCAAGTGATCTACATCAACATTGAGCATCCACATCTTCAACATCTACATGAAGTCATCATCGACAAAACCTGAGGTTAGTTCATCCCTCTAAGGGGGGATATCACATCTAGGGGGAGCTTTACTCTAAGACTTGAGCTAAAGCAACTCTAAAGATGTGAACACAACAATGCTTTATGTAAAAGTGGTAACCCCACTTGAGCTTAAACGATGAGTATGACCTATGATCAAGTGTTCTCACTTGACTCCTAAGTCAATATACTCATATATAGATGACCTTGTCATCGCAAATTGCTTGATAGATGCTAGAATTGGTTGTGCATGCCTTGTCACATATTTCATTTGCCATCTTATTGTGTGAGCATGCTGATTGCATATTTTACTCATTCGAGGACATCCACTTGTTGTTTTGATTGTTTGGTTTTATTTCCTTTTTCCAAGTGGATGGACAAGAATGCCTAAGAACCTCCTCTAGCTATCTATGCTTTTCTCGTCTCAAACTCTATTCATGCTACATCACAAAATTTGATCAAGTCAGATTCGAACCACTCTGTGTGAGGAGCGCTCGGAGTCCCCGATTCGTCATAGACTTAAACTTCCAAAACCTCTTTATGATTCTCGGTCTGACCGATACCCTACTTTTGGTCCTACCGAGATCATTAAGTTGATCTAGGTTTTTGATCTCGGTGCAACCGATTTGAACCATTCGGTCACACCGAGTTGCAACAACTGTATACAGTTTTGCATCTCGGTGCCACCGAGTTTTTCCACTCGGTCACACCGACAGGGTCGGGCTATATATAGTCACGGGCAAAAATTTGGAAATTTCTCCGAACCCCTTCGCCCGCGCGATAGCCTGCTCTGCCAACTTGGTCTCCGGATCGTCTCCTCGATGCCAGCCGCCTCCAGTCGCTGGTCTCCATCGCCGTCAACAGAATTCAACCCTACCGTTGCCGCCGTAGCGAGTCTCCGCCGAACTAGGGTATGGACTCAATCACAGTGCTATTCCCCGTCCGATTCCTAGCACATTGTGTTCTTAATGATTCTTGCCATGATTGAAACACTCCTATCCAGTCAATGCGTTCGTAGATTAGTTTTGATTCGAAAATTTTAGGGTTAGGTTTCCGCCGAAACCATCTCGGACCCACCGAGTTGAAAAACTCGGTCCCACCGATTTGGCTCATGCCATTGCACAAATGAGACTCGGTCTGACCGAGAATTACTTATCGGTGTGACCGATTTTGGAACTTTGTGAAACCCTAGCAGTCTCGGTGCCACCGAACTGTGACTCGGTCTGACCGAGTTCACTAGTTTAGGTGCCAAAACTGCTTCGGTATCACCGAGTTTAAAAATTGGTAGATCCGAGATGATTTCAGTGGGAAACTAAAACTAAGTTTTTGAATTATTCTTTTGCAAAAATCTCTGCATTTTGTGATGCTCATCCACTCTACCTCATCTATAAACTATTCACAGGGTCAGCAATCAGCTTGTTCATCATGTCAAACCAAAGTGATAGCCAGAACATGTGAGAACAGCAAGTGCAGATGAGTGAGGGCACTAGTCCCTCAAGTTCTTCAGATGATGGCAGCATAAGTACTCCTAGCAATCTGCCTAAAGCTGCCACCAGACAGAGAAAGAAGAGAACCTCAAAATCAGAGGATGAGGACTATGTGGCAGAAGAGGAAGCAACTTCCAAGAGAGTTGAGACAGCACAGGGCACAAAGCCAGGGTTAAAGATCAAAAGGCCAGCAGGCACGCAGCCTATGTCAAAGGCCAGAGCTTCAACTGGGAAGCCCACTCCCATTGAGCCAGTTGCTGCTGAAGGCAAGAAGAGGAAAGAAAGGGTCAAGAAGACCGTAGCCAGAGTGCTTGTCAAGGCTTCCATCATGGAAGATGAGGAGGAAGAAGAAGAGGTAGCTGCACCAGCACCTAAGGCACCCAAGCTGATGGGTGATGCCATAAGAACAGGGGCAGCTGCTTCCAAGGCCAAGCCAGCTCCAAAGCCAAAACCAAAGAGGAATACAAGAAGCATCCCAGCTGCTGAGAAGAACAAGGCCCCAGTGCCTGACACTGTAGAAGATGATGAAGAGCAAGTTCTCAGAAAACTCAAGCCCAAGATCCCAGACCACAATGATGCTCATCCTGTGGCTGAGGACATGAAGCTCAGAAGAGATTCAGGGCTCAGGAAGTGGAGAGAAGCAGACCCGTATGCTTCAAGGAGAAGAACTGCTGTGGATTACAGGTTTCACACCAAGGAACATCAAGATTTCTATGAGACAGCGCTGCTTGATAAGAAGCCAATAGTCTGTGATATGAGATGGGTTAACTGGCAATACATCAAGGACAATGAAGAGCACTACCCTGGAGTGCAGGACAGCTTCAAGGCATGTGGAGTAGAGGACTTTGTTGGGCAGAAGCTCACAAAGTGGAATGAGGAGCTTATCATGCAGTTCTACTCCACAGCACATTTTTATCCAGATGGTAGGATAATTTGGATGTCAGAAGGTACGAGGTACCAGTCTACAGTTGCTGAATGGGCTCAGCTGATCAATGCCCCAGAAGAGCATGAGGATGACTTGGACATTTATGCCAAGAAGAAGATGGACCACAACTCTATGTCCAACATGTACAAGGAGATTCCAAATGAAGCACTTGACACTTTCAAGTTTGGCTCAGTACACTATCTTCTGACAGGGCTGCCAACAATCAATTGGATACTGTGGCACACCTTGTTGCCCAAGTCAGGTGATCACAAGATGATCAGAGGCCATGCAATCAACTTGCTACATATCTTTGATGTGCCACAGAAGTTCAAGGTGATGAGCCTCATGGTAGAGACAATCAAGAGGACAGCAGCAGACCAGAAGAGGAGCTGTGGATATGCCCCACAGATTCAGGAGCTCATCAACTCCAAGATGGGCACGGGCATATACTTATTGGACAAGGAAAACCTGCCCATCCGTCCAGATTTTGAAGATAATCAAGTTGTTATGACTGAGAATGAACCATCGTCTGCACAAGCACAAGCAAAGAAGGAGAAGGCAAGGAAGGAGAAAGCTGCCAAGATGCCAACTCAAGAGGAGGCATCTGAGTATTTCTTGAAAACCAAACAAGAGCAGCTTGGTTACCTAATTGCATCCACCCTGCGGATTGAGAAAGGACTAGCCACCCTAACTCAGAATCAGGCAAGCCTAGAGAGAATCATGGAACAAAAGTTCTATGACTTGGATGTCAAGGTGACAGAGATTCAGACTGTAGTGGAGCAGCTCTAGGATGACATGCAGGAGAGGAGAGGTAGGACTACAACTGATGCCTTTGCCAGAGTGCCACGAGGTCCGAGGTCGTCTGCAGTGCCAGTTGCTGACCACAGAGCCACCACGTCTGCACTAGCTACAGCTTCAGTTCCACCAGCTCCAGCATCTACTTCGGCCTCAACTCCGACCACGTCTACAGAAGGCTTCGTCCTTGGAGTGCTCTGGACTCCACCACCACCAAAAGATCAAGCCTGAGTGTCGACTTAGCACTATGCATTTTCTAGGAACTTTTTGGTAACTTGTTGCCAAAGGGGGAGAAAAATGTATAGATCATAGGCTTCGAGAGAGAGAGAGTGTTGCTTTTATTCTCTCTTGTTTTATTTGGTGGTTTTTCGAACTTTGCTTGCTTTTGTGTGAGATACTATGTCATTACTCGTGAGACATTGATGATCATGTGTTTGTTCATAAGCTACCCTTAATGTTTGCTTAATATTATCATCTTATCTATCTTATCTGATCATTCACTATTCTTGGTGATGAGTGCATGTATTTCATTCTTATCATTTTAAGCGCTCCACCAAGATGTATGTGACATGGAAGAGTAACCCATGACTCTAACTCTTTGTGCATTTGCAGTCCAAAGCAAATTTTAAATATGCACAAATTTAGGGGGAGCACTTACTTGTCACATACTTCTCAAAGCGACGATATATTTCATGCTTATTATCATATGTCGAAGCTTTGATCTATATGTTGTCATCAATTACCAAAAAGGGGGAGATTGAAAATGCAACTATCCCTAGGTGGTTTTGGTAATTCATAACAACATATAGCTCATTGAGCTAATTCTATTCCAAGATGACTATTTCAGGAAAGCTCAATGATTGGCATGGCATGGATGTGAAAGTGGAACCCTCAAAATGCTAAGGACAAAGGATTGGCTCAAGCTCAAAAGCTCAAGACTCTTCATTTTATATTTTAGTGATCCAAGATCACATTGAGTCTTTAGGAAAAGCCAATACTATCAAGGAGGGATGAGATGTTGCTTAATGAGCCTCTTGCTTCATGTGCTTAGTGATATGCTCCAAAACCCTCAACTACTTTCCCATATCCACATATGACCTAAACCCTAAGCCAAACTCGGTCCTACCGATTCTTTCTATCCGGAGCCACCGAGTTTCACTTGTCATAATCCACTGCCAAACCCTTTCGTAACTCTTTGGTCTCACCGAAAGAGCGAATCGGTCCCACCGAGATTGCAATGCAAATTCAGTGTTTCCTTTTTGTAACTTTTCGGTCTCACCGAAAGAGCAAATCGGTCCCACCGAGTTTGCCTGACCAACTCTCTGGTTAGCTTATTACCAAAATCGGTCCCATCGAGTTTGTGTAATCGTTCTCACCGAGATTATGTTATGCCCAAACCCTAACCATATCGGTCCTACCGAGTTGCATGTCAGTCCCACCGAAAATCTCTAATGGTCACTAAGTTTACCTTTTCGGTCCGATCGAGTTTGTTGATTCGGTCCCACCGAGATTGGAAAACTGTGTGTAACGGTTGGATTTTGTGTGGAGGCTATATATACCCCTCCACCTCCTCTTCATTCGTGGAGAGAGCCATCAGAACACATACACAATTCCAACTCATATGTTCTGAGAGAGAACCACCTACTCATGTGTTGAGACCAAGATATTCCATTCCTACCATATGAATCTTGATCTCTAGCCTTCCCCAAGTTGCTTTCCACTCAAATCTTCTTTCCACAAAATCCAAATCCTATGAGAGAGAGTTGAGTGTTGGGGAGACTATCATTTGAAGCACAAGAGCAAGGAGTTCATCATCAACACACCATTTGTTACTTCTTGGAGAGTGGTGTCTCCTAGATTGGCTAGGTGTTACTTGGGAGCCTCCGACAAGATTGTGGAGTTGAACCAAGGAGTTTGTAAGGGCAAGGAGATCGCCTACTTCGTGAAGATCTACCGCTAGTGAGGCAAGTCCTTCGTGGGCGATGGCCATGGTGGGATAGACAAGGTTGCTACTTCGTGGACCCTTTGTGGGTGGTTGCTTCTTCGTGGACCCTTCGTGGGTGGAGCCCTCCGTGGACTCGCGCAACCATTACCCTTCGTGGGTGGAGCCCTCCGTGGACTCGCGCAACCGTTACCCTTCGTGGGTTGAAGTCTCCATCAACGTGGATGTAGGATAGCACCACCTATCCGAACCACGGGAAAAACATCCGTGTCTCCAATTGCGTTTGAATTCTCCAAACCCTTCCCTTTACATTCTTGCAAGTTGCATTCTTTACTTTCCGCTGCCAATATACTCTTTGCATGCTTGCTTGAATTGTGTGATGATTGCTTGACTTGTCCTACAATAGCTAAAATCTGCCAAGAACTAAAATTGGGAAAAGGTTAAGTTTTTATTTGGTCAAGTAGTCTAATCACCCCCCCCTCTAGACATACTTTCGATCCTACAACTTGTCAGAGGTCTCATACCTCTCGACTCGGGCATGAGTATGAAATACCAATTTCAACTCTTGGAACATTGCATATGCTCCATGGTGTTTCAAAACATTTTTGAAGTCCCGGTTCTAAGTCGTAAAGCATGGTGCACTAAACTATCAACTAGTCATCATACCGAGCTTGTCAAATGTTCATAACGTCTGCATTTGCTCCTGCAATAATTCTGTCACCGAGCGGTGCATCAAGGACATAATTGTTCTGTGCAACAATGAAGATAATCCTTAGATCACAAACCTAGTCCGCATCATTGCTACTATCATCTTTCAACATAGTTTTCTGTAGGAACATATCATAAATAAAACAGGGAGCTACATCGCTAGCTATTGATCTACAACATAGTTATGCTAATACTATCAGGACTAAGTTCATGATAAATTAAAGTTTAATTAATCATATTACTTAAGAACTCCCACTTAGATAGACATCCCTCTAATCATCTAAGTGATCACGTGATCCATATCAACTAAACCATGTCCGATCATCACGTGAGATGGAGTAGTTTTCAATGGTGAACATCACTATGTTGATCATATCTACTATATGATTCACGCTCGACCTTTCGGTCTCAGTGTTCCGAGGCCATGTCTGCATATGCTAGGCTCGTCATGTTTAACCCAACTATTTTCTGCATGTGCAAAATTGGCTTGCACCCATTGTATGTGAACGTAGAGCTTATTGATACGTCTCCAACGTATCTATAATTTTTGATTGTTCCATGCTATTATATTATCAACCTTGGATGTTTTATATGCATTAATATGCTATTTTATATGATTTTTGGGACTAACCTATTAACCTAGAGCCCAGTGCCAGTTTTTGTTTTTTCCTTGTTTTAGAGTATCGCTGGAAAGGAAAATCAAACGGAGTCCAATTGACCTGAAACTTCACGGAACTTATTTTTGGAACGGAAGCAATCCAGAAGACTTGGGGTGTACGTAAGGGAAGCAACGAGGAAGGCACGAGGTAGGGGGCGCGCCCACCCCCCCCTGGGCGTGCCCTCCACCCTCGTGGGCTCCCTGTGGCCCCCTAACGTATTTCTTCCTCCTATATATATCCATATACCCTAAAACTATCGAGGAGCAGAATAGATCGGGAGTTCCGCCGCCAGAAGCCTCCATAGCCATCGAAAACCAATCTAGACCCATTCCGGCACCCTACCGGAGGGGGGAATCCCTCTCCGGTGGACATCTTCATCATCCCGGCGCTCTCCATGACGAGGAGGGAGTAGTTCTCCCTCGGGGCTGAGGGTATGTACTAGTAGCTATGTGTTTGATCTCTCTCTCTCTCATGTTCTTGAGGTGGTACGATCTTGATGTATCGCGAGCTTTGCTATTATAGTTGGATCTTATGATGTTTCTCCCCATCTACTCTGTTGTAATGGATTGAGTTTTCCCTGTGAAGTTATCTTACCAGATTGAGTTTTAAGGATTTGAGAACACTTGATGTATGTCTTGCGTGGGATACCCGTGGTGACAATGGGGTATTCTATTGATCCATGATGTCTACTACACAACCTTCTTCTTGTAGACGTTGTTGGGCCTCAAAGTGCAGAGCTTTGTAGGACAGTAGCAAATTTCCCTCAAGTGGATGACCTAAGGTTTATCAATCCGTAGGAGGCGTAGGATGAAGATGGTCTCTCTCAAGCAACCCTGCAACCAAATAACAAAGAGTCTCTTGTGTCCCCAACACACCCAATACAATGGTAAATTGTATAGGTGCACTAGTTCGGCGAAGAGATGGTGATACAAGTGGTATATGAATGGTAGATAATGGTTTTTGTAATCTGAAATATAAAAACAGCAAGGTAACGAATGATAAAAGTGAGCGTAAATGGTATTGCAATGCTAGGAAACAAGGCCTAGGGTTCATACTTTCACTAGTGCAAGTCCTCTCAACAATAATAATATAATTGGATCACATAACTATGCATCAACATGCAACAAAGAGTCACTCCAAAGTCACTAATAGTGGAGAACGAACGAAGAGATTATGGTAGGGTACGAAACCACCTCAAAGCTATCCTTTCTGATTGATCTATTCAAGAGTCCGTAGTAAAATAACATGAAGCTATTCTTTCCGTTCAATCTATCATAGAGTTCGTACTAGAATAACACCTTAAGACACAAATCAACCAAAACCCTAATGTCACCTAGATACTCCAATGTCACCTCAAGTATCCGTGGGTATGATTACACGATATGCATCACACAATCTCAGATTCATCTATTCAACCCAACAAAAGAACTTCAAAGAGTGCCCCAAAGTTTCTACCGGAGAGTCAAGACGAAAACGTGTTCCAACCCCTATGCATAGGTTCATGGGCGGAACCCACAAGTTGATCACCAAAACATACATCAACAGGATTGATACGTCTCCAACGTATCTATAATTTACCATTAGAAAGGATTGATACATCAACAGGATTGCATGTTGATGCATAGTTATGTGATCCAATTATCTTATTATTGTTGAGAGAACTTGCACTAGTGAAAGTATGGACTCTAGGCCTTGTTTCAACGCATTGCAATACCGTTTACGCTCACTTTTATCATTTGTTACCTTGCTGTTTTTATATTTTCAGATTACAAAAACCATTATCTACTATCCATATTGCACTTGTATCACCATCTCTTTGTCGAACTAGTGCACCTATACAATTTACCATTGTATTGGGTGTGTTGGGGACACAAGATACTCTTTGTTATTTGGTTGCAGGGTTGCTTGAGAGAGACCATCCTCATCCTATGCCTCCTACGGATTGATAAACCTTAGGTCATCTACTTGAGGGAAATTTGCTACTGTCCTACAAACCTCTGCACTTGGAGGCCCAACATCATCTACAAGAAGAAGGTTGTGTAGTAGACATCAAGCTCTTTTCTGGCGCCGTTGCCGGGGAGGTTAGCGCTTGAAGGTATATCTTTAGATCTTGCAATCGAATCTTTTTGTTTCTTGTTTTAGCACTAGTTTAGTTTATAAAAGAAAATTACAAAAAAATGGAATTGAGTTTGCCTCATACGCTTCATCTTTTTAATATCTTTCATGAGTATGATGGAAAGGAAAATTGTGCCAAAGTACTAGAAGAAGAAGTCTATAAAATGTTTGGCACTAAATCTCTGAATGATGAGCATGATTGCAATGTTGTTAGTATGAACTCCTTGAATATCCATAGTACTAATGATGATTTCACTAGTCATGATGAAAATGTCTCCTATAAACATGTCAATTTTTGTGGAGTGCATTGGGTTTGCAAGTACACACCAAATAGGGAAGATAGATATTGCAAAAGGCATAAGCATTTAGAAACTAAATTGTTGCAAGAAAGGCTAGATGTTTGTGCTGAAAATTTAAATTTTCTTAGCCGTACTTGTGAACTTTGCAATGAACATGATCATTTTAGTACCCAATGCAAATTGTTTCATGATCATATCGTGTCCAAAAATTGTGATGACTTGATTTCCCTTGCACATCATAATGAACTTAGTTTGCTCTTGGGTTATGAAGAAATGAAACGTATAACTAAGGTTATTCTAGAATTTGCCCTTGATAGAGTTCTTCATTTCGATATAGAAGAAATTTATATGTATTGCGTGGTGAATTGAATTGAAAATCCTTATATTGCCAACTACATAGAGAAAAGAAAACAAATAGAAGATGAAGAGAATACTAATGAATGGGAAGAGACTTCCCAATATCCTCCTATTATTTCTTATGATGAATCAGGTAACGAGGAGGAGCCTTCTATTCAACCAATCTCATTAATAAGGAGCTCCAAAAATAGGGTTGAACCCACACATGATGTGAAGAAGAAAAAGGAAAGACGGAGAAGAAAAGGTAGAAATGTATCTCTCCCAAATAATGTTGCTCCTATTACTCATTGTGATGATAATAATTGCTATACTATTGGTGCTATCCATACTATTAATGATGAGAGTGGTTATGCTTATGATATGAAAAGGCCCAAGCTTGGGGATGCTGTGTTTTTGAGAATATATTTGCTACAATTAATGTTAGTCCCAAGCTTGGGGAAGCT
The DNA here is from genome assembly GCF_056163025.1 of Triticum urartu. Taxonomy (NCBI): domain Eukaryota; kingdom Viridiplantae; phylum Streptophyta; class Magnoliopsida; order Poales; family Poaceae; genus Triticum; species Triticum urartu. Next base: position 480,404,406 of record NC_141875.1, on the reverse strand, counting down.
ATGTTTAATGAAGATGATATTTTTAGTCTCCCAAGTTTTGATATGCAAATTTATTATGACGATAGCATGCTTCCTACTTATGATGATTATTGTGATGACACTTATGCTATAAAAAGAAGAGATGATTATATTAATAAAACTTGTCATGATTATGATTACCCTTTTTCTGAACATTACTCTTTTAATGTGGAAACAATTTATAGTATTTGAGTGTCTTATGATACTCCCACTATTCCGAACGAGAAGAATTTTGCTTGTGTGAAGAGTAATAAAATTTCTATGCTCGTAGATCATGAAAAGAATGCTTTAGGTGCTGGTTATATTGTTGAATTCATTCATGATGCTACTGAAAATTATTATGAGGGAGGAATATATGCTTGTAGGAATTGCAATAATATCAAGTTTCCTCTCTATGTGCTTAAAGTTTTGAAGTTATGCTTGTTTTACCTTCCTATGCTAGTTGATTATTGTTCCCACGAGTTGTTTGCTCACAAAATCCCTACGCATAGGAAGTGGGTTAGACTTAAATGTGCTAGTCATATTCTTCATGAGGCTATTTTTATGTTTCAATTCTTATCCTTTATGTGAGCATCATTGAAATCATCATGCCTAGCTAGGGACGTTAAACGATAGCGCTTGTTGGGAGGCAACCCAATTTTATTTTTTTATTTACTTTTTGCTCCTGTTTAGCAATAAATAATTTATCTAGAATCTGTTATTATTGAGTTTTTATGTTTTAATTAGTATTTGTGCCAAGTAGAACCTTTGGGAAGACTTGGGGAAAGTCTTGTTGATCTTGCTGTAAAAAACAGAAACTTTAGCGCTCACGAGAATTGCTGCCATGTTTTACTGAAGAGTGCTATTAAGTTGATTCTTTCTGAAGAGGATTAATAGACAAATTCCTCAGGTCCACCAATTTATTTTAGAATTTTATGAGTTCAATAAGTATACGTTTGATCCAGATTACTACAGACTGTTCTGCTTTTGACAGATTCTGTTTTCTATGTGTTGTTTGCTTATTTTGATGAATCTATGAGTAGTATCGGAGGGTATAAACCATAGATGAGTTGGAATACAGTAGATATTACACCAATATGAATTTATAAAGAGTTCACAACAGTACCTAAGTGGTGATTTATTTTCTTATACTAACGGAGCTTACGAGTTTTCTGTTAAGTTTTGTGTTGTGAAGTTTTCAAGTTTTGGGTAAAGATTTGATGGACTATAGAAAAAGGAGTGGCAAGAGCCTAAGCTTGGTGATGCACAAGGTACCCCAAGGTAATATTCAAGGACAACCAAAAGCCTAAGCTTGGGGATGCCCCGGAAGGCATCCCCTCTTTCGTCTTCGTTCATCGGTAACTTTACTTGGAGCTATATTTTTATTCGCCACATGATATGTGTTTTGCTTGGAGCATCATTTTATTTAATTTTGTTTTGCTTGCTTTTTGAATAAAATACCAAGATATGAAATTCTTAAATGTTAGAGAGTCTTCATATAGTTGTATAATTATTCAACTACTCATTGATCTTCACTTATATCTTTCGGAGTAGTTTGTTGTAGCTCCAGTGCTTCACTTATATCCTTTTAGAGCACGGCGGTGGTTTTATTTTATAGAAATATATGAACTCTTGTGCTTCACTTATATTATTTTGAGAGTATTTAGAACAGCATGGTAGTTTGCTTTGGTTATGAAACTAGTCCTAATATGATGGGCATCCAAGATGGGTATAATAAAAAAATTCATATAAAGTGCATTGAATACTATGAGAAGTTTGATACTTGATAATTGTTTTGAGATATGGAGATGGTGATATTAGAGTCATGCTAGTTGAGTAATTGTGAATTTGAGAAATACTTGTGTTGAAGTTTGTGATTCCCGTAGCATGCACGTATGGTGAACCGTTATGTGATGAAGTCAGAGCATGATTTATTTATTGATTGTCTTCCTTATGAGTGGCGGTCGGGGACGAGCGATGGTCTTTTCCTACCAATCTATCCCCTAGGAGCATGCGCGTAGTACTTTGTTTCGATAACTAATAGATTTTTGCAATAAGTATGTGAGTTCTTTATGACTAATGTTGAGTCCATGGATTATACACACTCTCACCCTTCCACCATTGCTAGCCTCCCTAATATCGGGCACTTTTCGTCGGTATCATACACCCACCATATACCTTCCTAAAAACAGCCACCATACCTACCTATCATGGCATTTCCATAGCCATTCCGAGATATATTTCCATGCAACTTTCCACTGTTCCGTTTATTATGACATGCTCTATCATTGTCATATTGCTATGCATGATCATGTAGTTGACATCGTATTTGTGGCAAAGCCACCGTTCATAATTCTTTCATACATGTCACTCATGAGTCATTGCACACCCCGGTACACCGTCGGAGGCATTCATATAGAGTCATATCTTGTCCTAAGTATCGAGTTGTAATTCTTGAGTTGTAAGAAAATAAAAGTGTGATGATCATCATTATTAGAGTATTGTCCCGGTGAGGAAAGGATGATGGAGACTATGATTCCCCCACAAGTCTGGATGAGACTCCGGATGAAAAAAAGAGGCCAAATAATCCCAAATAAAAAAAGAAGGCCCAAATAAAAAAAATAAAAAAATTTAAAAAAATGAGAGAAAAAGAGAGAAGGGATTTTTCTACTATCTTTTTACCACACTTGTGCTTCAAAGTAGCACCATAATCTTCATGATAGAGAGTCTCCTATGTTGTCACTTTCATATACTAGTGGGAATTTTACATTATAGAACTTGGCTTGTATATTCCAATGATGGGTTTCCTCAAAATGCCCTAGGTCTTCGTGAGCAAGCAAGTTGGATGCACACCCACTAGTTTCTTTTGTTGAGCTTTCATACACTTATAGCTCTAGTGCATCCGTTGCATGCCAATCCCTACTCACTCACATTGATATCTATTGATGGGCATCTCCATAGCCTGTTGATACGCCTAGTTGATGTGAGACTATCTTCTCCTTTTTGTCCTCTCCACAACCACCATTCTATTCCACATATAGTGCTATGTCCATGGCTCACGCTCATGTATTGCGTGAAGATTGAAAAAGTTTGAGAACATCAAAAAGTATGAAACAATTGCTTGGCTTGTCATCGGGGTTGTGCATGATTTAAATAATTTGTGTGGTGAAGATGGAGCATAGCCAGACTATATGATTTTGTAGGGATAGCTTTCTTTGGCCATGTTATTTTGAGAAAACATGATTACTTGGTTAGTATGCTTTAAGAATTATTATTTTTATGTCAACATTAAACTTTTGTCTTGAATCTTATGGATCTGAATATTCTTGCCACAATAAAGAGAACTACATGGATAAATATGTTAGGTAGCATTCCACATCAAAAATTCTGTTTTTATCATTTACCTACTCGAGGACGAGCAGGAATTAAGCTTGAGGATGTTGATACGTATCCAACGTATCTATAATTTTTTATTGTTCCATGCTATTATATTATCACCCTTGGATATTTTATATGCATTAATATGCTATTTTCTATGATTTTTGGGACTAACCTATTAACCTAGAGCCCAGTGCCAGTTTATGTTTTTCCTTGTTTTAGAGTATCGCAGAAAAGGAAAATCAAACGGAGTCCAATTGACCTGAAACTTCACGGAACTTATTTTTGGAATGGAAGCAATCCAGAAGACTTGGGGTGTACGTAAGGGAAGCAACGGGGAAGGCACGAGGCAGGGGGGCGCGCCCACCCCTTGGGTGCGCCCTCCACCCTCGTGGGCCCCTCGTGGCCCCCCCTGACGTATTTCTTCCTCCTATATATATATCCATATACCCTAAAACTATCGAGGAGCAGAATAGATCGGGAGTTCCACTGCCAGAAGAATCTGTAGCCACCGAAAACCAATCTAGACCCGTTCCGGCACCCTGTCGGAGGGGGGAATCCCTCTCCGGTGGCCATCTTCATCATCCCGGTGCTCTCCATGACGAGGAGGGGGTAGTTCTCCCTCGGGGATGAGGGTATGTACCAGTAGCTATGTGTTTGATCTCTCTCTCTCTCTCTCGTGTTCTTGAGGTGGTACGATCTTGATGTATCACGAGCTTTGTTATTATAGTTGGATCTTATGATGTTTCTCCCCCTCTACTCTCTTGTAATGGATTGAGTTTTCCCTTTGAAGTTATCTTATCGGATTGAGTCTTTAAGGATTTGAGAACATTTGATGTATGTCTTGCGTGGGATACCCGTGGTGACAATGAGGTATTCTATTGATCCACTTGATGTATGTTTTGGTGATCAACTTGCGGGTTCCGCCCATGAACCTATGCATAGGGGTTGGCACACGTTTTTGTCTTGACTCTCCGGTAGAAACTTTGTGGCACCCTTTGAAGTTCTTTGTGTTGGTTTGAATAGATGAATCTGAGATTGTGTGATGCATATCGTGTAATCATACCCACGGATACTTGAGGTGACATTGGAGTATCAAGGTGACATTAGGGTTTTGGTTGATTTGTGTCTTAAGGTGTTATTCTAGTACGAACTCTATGATAGATTGAACGGAAAGAATAGCTTCATGTTATTTTACTACGAACTCTTGAATAGATCGATCAGAAAGGATAACTTTGAGGTGGTTTCGTACCCTACCATAATCTCTTCGTTTGTTCTCCGCTATTAGTGACTTTGGAGTGACCCTTTATTGCATGTTGAGGGATAGTTATGTGATCCAATTATGTTATTATTGTTGAGAGAACTTGCACTGGTGAAAGTATGAAACCTAGGCCTTGTTTCAACGCATTGCAATACCATTTACGCTCACTTTTATCATTAGTTACCTTGCTGTTTTTATATTTTCGTATTACAAAAACCATTATCTACTATCCATATTGCACTTGTATCACCATCTCTTCGTCGAACTAGTGCACCTATACAATTTACCATTGTATTGGGTGTGTTGTGGACACAAGAGACTCTTTGTTATTTGGTTGCAGGGTTGCTTGAGAGAGACCATCTTCATCCTACGCCTCCTACGTATTGATAAATCTTAGGTCATCCACTTGAGGGAAATTTGCTACTGTCCTACAAACCTCTGCACTTGGAGGCCCAACAACGTCTACAAGAAGAAGGTTGTGTAGTAGACATCACTTATCACACCCGATCATCACGTGGTGTCTCAGCACGAATAACTCTGGCAACGTTGCATACTCAGGGAGAACACTTATACCTTGAAATGTTAGTAAGGGATCATCTCATAATGCTACCATCATACTAAGAAAAATAAGATACATAAAAGATAAACATCATATGCAATCAAAATATGTGACATGATATGGCCATTATCATCTTGTGCCTTTGATCTCCATCTCCAAAGTACCGTCATGATCTCCATCATCACCGTCATGACACCATGATCTCCATCATCTTGATCTCTATCAACGTGTCGTCACATGGTCGTCTCGCCAACTATAGCTTTTGTAACTATCGTTATTGCATAGCGATAAAGTAAAGCAATTGTATGGCGCTTGCATCTTATGCAATAAGGAGACAACCATAAGGCTCCTGCCAGTTGCCGATAACTTTAACAAAACATGATCATATCATACAACAATTTATATCTCATCACGTCTTGACCATATCACATCACAACATGCCCTGCCAAAACAAGTTAGACGTCCTCTACTTTGTTGTTGCAAGTTTTACGTGGCTGCTACGGGCTTAGCAAGAACCGTTCTTACCTACGCATCAAAAATCACAACGATTTTTCGTCAAGTGTGTTGTTTTAACCTTCAACATGGACTAGGCGTAGTCACACTCGATTCAACTAAAGCTGGAGAAACAGACACCGACTAGCCATCTGTGTGCGAAGCACGGCGGTAGAACCAGTCTCATGAACGCGTTCATGTAATGTCGATCTGGGACGCTTCATCCAACAATACCGCCGAATCAAAGTATGACATGCTGGTAAGCAGTATGACTATTATCGCCCACAACTTTTTGTGTTCTCCTCATGCATATAACATCTATGCATAGACCTGGCTCGGATGCCACTGTTGGGGAACGTTGTATTTCAAAAAAATTCCTATGATCACGCAAGATCTGTCTAGGAGAAGCATAGCAACGAGCTGGGAGAGTGTGACCACGTACCCTCATAGACCGAAAGCGGAAGCATTTAGTAACGTGGTTGATGTAGTCGAATGTCTTCGCGATCCAACCGATCAAGTACCAAATGCATGGCACCTCCGCGATCTACACACGTTCAGCTCGGTGACGTCCCTCCAACTCTAGATCCAGCTGAGGCCGAGGGAGAGTTTCGTCGGCACGATGGTGTGGTGACAGTGATGATGAAGTTACCGACGCAGGGCTTTGCCTAAGCACTACGAGAAATATGACTGAGGTGGAAAACTGTGGAGGGGGGGTACCGCACATGGCTAAGACAAATCTTGAGGTGCCTTTGGGGTGCCCCTGCCCACGTATATAAAGGAGGGAGGAGGAGGAGGCCGGCCTTGGAGGGGCGCGCCTATAGGGGGAGTCCAACTAGGATTCCCTATCCTAGTTGGAGTCCCCTTCCTTTTCCAAGAGAGGAGAGAGGGAAGGTGTAGGAGAGGGAGAAGGAAAGAGAGGTGGGCGCCGCCCCTTCCCTAGTCCAATTCGGACTTGCCATGGGGGGCACGCGGCCACCCCTTGAGGCCCTTCTCTCCTTTCCCGTATGGCCCATTAAGGCCCACTACTTCCCCAGGCGAATTCCCGTAACTCTTCGATACTCCGAAAAATACCCGAATCACTCGGAACCTTTCCGATGTCCGAATATAGCCTTCCAATATATCGATCTTTATGTCTCGACCATTTCGAGACTCCTCGTCATGTCCGTGATCTCATCCGGGACTCCGAACAACCTTCGGTACATCAAATCACATAACTCATAATACAAATCGTCATCGAACGTTAAGCGTGCAGACCCTACGGGTCCGAGAACCATGTAGACATGACCGAGACACACATCTCCGGTCAATAACCAATAGCGGAACCTGGATGCTCATATTGGATCCTACATATTCTATGAAGATCTTTACCGGTCAAACCGCACAACAACATACGTTGCTCCCTTTGTCATCGGTATGTTACTTGTCCGAGATTCGATCGTCGGTATCATCATACCTAGTTCAATCTCGTTACCGACAAGTATCTTTACTCGTTCCGTAATGCAACATCCTGCAACTAACTCATTAGTCACATTGCTTGCAAGGCTTATAGTGACGTGCACTACCGAGAGGGCCCAGAGATACCTCTCCGACAATCAGAGTGACAAATCCTAATCGCGATCTATGCCAACTCAAGAAACACCATCGGAGACACCTGTAGAGCATCTTTATAATCACCCTGTTATGTTGTGACGTTTGATAGCACATAAGGTGTTCCTCCGGTATTCAGGAGTTACATAATCTCATAGTTAGAGGAACATGTATAAGTCATGATGAAAGCAATAGCAATAAAACTAAACGATCATTTATGCTAAGCTAACGGACGGGTCTTATCCATCACATCAGCTAGTCAAGTAGAGGCATACTAGGGATACTCTGGTTTGTCTATGTATTCACACATGTACTAAGTTTCCGGTTAATACAGTTCTAGCATGAATAATAAACATTTATCATGATATAAGGAAATATAAATAACAACTTTATTATTGCCTCTAGGGCATATTTCCTTCACTTAGATACATAGAATCATTAAACATATATGTTCTTACATTTCATCAAGCCCATCTATCAAATAATCAAGGGCACTATCTCATTGTGAGAGCCGAGCAGTTGGCATTACATTATCTTACACTAGGTGCGTAGGCACCTCCTTCCCGTCAGCCCCTCTAGGGCCAACTTTAGCAAAGGTGCTCTGTATCCTCACTAGTGAAACGGGTTTTTATCATCGCCCATGCCTCCCTAGCTCCCTCGTGATAGGCTGATATCTTCCACGCCTGTAATCAGTGACTAGCTCCCTTTATGCGATCAGTACGCTTGGACATTCCTTACGGAATAATTTCATTAGGCCATAGAGCTTTAAAAACACTCTTCATTGCTCTCCAAGATCTCTGATGCATCTCGGTCAGTTCCATCAAGGCATCTTCTGTGGAAGAATTGGTGGCTTCTTGTGACTGACTAGTCAGGAGAACTATACAAAATAGCGATCAGAATTAAACCGGAAACACGGGATAATTGCAGCCATTTAAAGGTCGTGCATGCTTAGCGGATATGGCCTCATTGTCTTCTTGTCTTTCTCCTCAGCGTTAGTTATTTGAGCTTTTAGCCTCTCAATTTCACGTGCTTGCCGGTTGCTCTCGGCATTCAACGTATTGTTGTCATCCCTACTTCGGGACAACACATGATGGTCGTCCCGTTCTTGAGATTCGGCATATTGCAGGTCCTCTGGGCCTACCTCGGGTCCTTTTCCAGTTAACCAATCATTTCCGCTGCTGTAACGTAAGCCTTGTTAAGGAAATCTTATAAGGGCAAAACATTTTGAGATGAACCTATCTTGTGCTTCTCTCGTAAATTTGTTTATACCCTCTACTTCTGATTGTGCGGTGTCCAGTTTCATCTTTATCAGATCTAGCTCCTCGGGAAGTTTTTTATTTTCATCCCGAGCAACCTATTTTCAACAGAAAGTACATTGTTAAAATACAATCAGATCATTAATTTGTCCACCTGTGCCCAAATTAAGGATCGGGGGCTACTGGGATTCGCGCTTAAATAAAATTACTTTCATTATGGACACACTTGTTGGATGCTTCACCCGACAAGTGTCTTGAGGGCTATTGCCATACACAGTAGACCTTCATGCCCATGAAGTCCTCGGAAATACTAAAAATATGTCTTTGAGATTAGATGGCATGCTTCCTTTTAGAGGAACACACATTGATCCATCCTGAGGGCTACTGAGACTATGTGTAACTTATTGTGAAAGTAATCAGGAACAAGGATTTCACCTGCAGACCCTTGGACAAAACATCTACCGCATTCTTGAAGCTAGATCGGATAGCGCCAAGCTAGGCGTCCACTGAGTTGAGGGCGTTAAACTCTTGGCTGGAGAAGATTGGATTCCTTAGAGAAGTTTTTCTCCACCGATGATTTATAGCGCCGTCGATCTCAAAGTTGGTTGCAGAATAAGCCTTTGAAGTCTCCGGTTGAGGTACTTTAGGGATATCCCCTGGAGTGAAGGCTGGCATGGTGTCTGTCCTTGGCGCAGAAGCACCCATAGAGCCGGCTTCCTCTGATGGCAAGGTGTGGGCGGGTCGCTTCTATTAAAACTTGGATGGTGAAACACACAAAACCACAACTATTTTTAAATTGCTATTAAGAAGGCTTACCTGTCTGAGGCAGGGTAAACATGTGTTGTCTCCATGGCGGCGGGTTGCGGAGCAACACTCCAGGGGCCGCAATTTGGCTCCTTGAAGAGGTCGGATCGGTCATTTGATGCTTTGAGCGACAACCCTTGGGAGGAGAAGTCAGGGTGCTCAGGGTCATATGGGCAGTGCGTCTCTTTCGAAGAGAAGCTGAAGGAGCACTTATCGCAGAAGACGACAGTACCCGCAGCTAGTTTGGAAGGATAGCCACTTTTGAGCCATCAAGGCTCTCTTGGTAAAAGAGCTCGTCCTAAAAAATAATGGATAGCTCGGCATCCTCATCGAAGCAGGGGTCGTCATAGCGAGAGTACGTCTCTGGCTTTGGAGCAGGGCAGCTCACTATTTCAACCCAGCGCTTCCACCTCTGTTCGGATATGTTGAACATTTATTCGGAAATATAAATGCACTTCTCAGGTAGACGAGATAGTTTAAAGAAGACTCACCGCTTCGACGGGGTGGTAGTACGAGAAGTCGTCCATGAACTTCTATTTGGCGAAATCCCCCTTCTCCCCCTTGTACATATCGGCTAGAGTAGTAGCCATGGCTTCCTGATCCTCGAAGCCTTTCCAGATAGATCGGGTGGCGTCGTCCATCCCGTTGTACCTCCACAGGGGATGTATGTGCTATTGAAGAGGTTGGACTCCTCGGGCAATGGCCGTTGCCATCACGTCGATGATGATAAGCCCATCATGTGTCAAGCACCTCACTTGAGCGGCAAGATGAGCCACCTCGTGGTCATCCTTTTGCAAGGAACACTTCGGACACCAGTTGAAGCGCTTTTTTGGGGGCGCAGGGGAGAAGATAGGAAGTCTATAACTGACTGGATCGAAAAGTGGGACATCGGCCATATAAAACCATTAGGTAGCCCATGTCTCGGTATCCTTTCTAGGGGTACCTGGTGGATAGCCGGTACTCGCAATGCGACATACCTTGGCTCCGCCCACCTCATGGAGTTTCCCATTTCAGGAGGAGGCCATCAAGCAAAAGTATTCCCTCCATAGCTCGAAGTGTGCCTCGCATCCGAGGTACATCTGACAGAGGGCAACGAATCCCGCGATATGAAGGATGGAGTTGGGTGTTAGATTGTGGACTTGGATCCCGTAGAATTCAACAAGACCCCGAAGGAACAGATGGATGGGGAACACAAGACCTCGCAACAAGAAAGGGACAAAGCAAACTCGCTCCTCCCCATGTGGAATGGGATGGTTGTCCGTGTGCTCTCGCCCGTCCAAGGATATTAAGCCGGGGCGAGTGGAAGCAAGATCTGGAGTCGGCAGATAATCTAGGGTTGAAAGCTGGTCCAGCCAGTCACCCTTGAGAGGCCCGTGGGGGCATGTTGATCAGCTTGTGCTGCTCGCCATGGCCGGAGCTCTCGAGCTAAGCTCTAAAGAGAAAATTTTCATGTTGATATGAGATGCAAGAAAGCAAGTGTACGGTCTTGGTTGAAGCCGTGGATTAAATACCAGTTAAATCAAGAAAGGGGGACGCTTCGATGTCTAGCCATAAATGGACCTATTCCCCAGATGGCACGAAGATCGAAAATAATTGTTTTAATAACATAAGGGCCACATATGGTGGGACCCAAGGCTAAATCCTCGGTGAAGGTTCTCGGATTACATAAAATAAAGGCCACCTGATCCGATGTATGCGGGTCCCGGAGTTGACCTCGAACTGATAGAGAAGGAACTCGCCTGCCAAACCGAAGCCATTGGTCTGAGGATGGAACTTTCTTCCTCGGCTTCGAAGACAAGTTCAGGGGCTACTGACGGTGTCCTGGACTAGGGGTGCCAACCTATGTGGCCCACAGTCCATGGGCCAAACTTACGGCCCAATGATCTCCACAAGGAAGGACTCTAGAAGCTACAAATCCTGGCGTGATCAAGACGGACACCGCTGAAGACTTGGCGTATACTTCAAGGACAACTCCAATTGTCGACGTGGTTATTCCTAATTGGCAACCGACCATATGTAACCCTAAATACCCCCCAGTGCCTATATAAGCCAAGTGGTTTAGTTCGAAGAGGCACAATCACAATTACCAGCCTTAGAGTTTAGAACACAACACACGAACTCGAGGTAGATCATCTTGTATTTGATACTCCATCACAACAATATAACTGAAGCAGGACGTAGGGTTTTACCTCTTCGAGAGGGCCCGAACCTGAATAACATCGTCTCCCTTGTCTCCTGTTACCCATTGATCCCAGATCCACAGCTCGGGACCCCCTACCCGAGATTACCCGATTTTAGTACCAACATTGAGCTCAAAGTTCTGGTTTAACATTGGGACATAAAGCAAATGTTAATTTTTAATTTCAGATCATGGATTAGAAGGCGTGATCAATTCAAATGACAATTTAAAATATAGGTTTCAAAACCTGTGTCATGTCAATGCAAAGTGGCTGCCATGACAGCATTTTGTGAAACATGTGCCATCTCAGCAAAAAAAGTTGCCGTGACAGTACCTTCTGCTAGCTGCGCATGCAACGCTCAAATCCCAAGCCCAGTGCACGTGCGGGTACGACTGGACTACGCCTGGACAGACGGGCACACCTGACTCACAAGACCGGGCATTCAACACCCAGGCCCAGAGCTGGGCGGATGCGCGGGCCTGGCTGGCGCGACTGAAGCAGCCCGACGCGGGGAGATTGCACTGCCAGGCGAGTCCACACAGGCCATTGCATGCCGTACAGCGCGCGAGACCCCGCATGTGGGTACGGCCGAAAGAGCCCATGAGGGTAGCAGCGTGTGCGCCGGCGGTCCATACATCATGGACCCATGAGATCTGTTGCCCCGATACGCATCGTCTAGGCAGATCGAATGGCACAGAGAATCCCTGGCAGCGCCCGTGACACGCCACCACAAAACGGACAGTGCGGAGGGCACTCTCGCCTGCGAAGCCCTCTAGAAGGCGGGCACTATAGCATTCCTTATAAAAACCGGCAAACTTCATTCCCTCAATTCTTTCGAAAATTTAGAAGGTTCGACTGAAGTATAAAACATACGACTAAATATTGAGGATCGGGGCATGGGCAGTGGGGTTGATCGACGGAGAATCTGGACACAGGGCAGATGTAGGGTTCCGGCGCTCGCGACGCGTACGGCGAACTGTCGAAGGGCAGCGCTCGCTCGGCGTGTGTGCATCAGGGCTCGGCAGCGCTGGACCAAGTGGAACGTGGTGCTTTCCCTCAAAAAGAAAAAGTAAAAGTGGTGCTGTGGTGTGCTCTCGTGGGCTAAAGTTCTAATCTTCCGGTGCTACAGCCCGGTAGCTTCGCCTCGCTCCTCAAGTTGGAAAAGGTCGTGGAATGGATCAGCTGCTCCCTTGACTCGTGGTCGTTGTCTCCTCTTGGCACCAAAACATTTCCACGCACCGTAGAACAACCGATCGATTCCACCCAGCCCGACCGCCTTATTACTCCCTCGATCGATCGCCGGCACCCGCCCCGGTCTTCTTCCTCAGCGACAGCGATCCACACCATGTACCATCTCCTCCTCCTCGTCCTGCTCCCCTTCGCCACAGCCGACGCCCATGCCGCCGCTTTCTGCAGCAACGCCACCTGCGGCGGACAGAGCATCACCTACCCGTTCTGGCTCGCCAACTCCGGTCCCAACTGCGGCTACCCGGGCCTGGGCGTCTCCTGCAACGACAACGCCCCGATCATCGACGTCCAGTTCCACCAGTACAGGGTCCTGCGCATCGACTACGCCAACCGCGCCGTCTCCCTCGCCGACGTGGACGCCTGGAACACGACCTGCCCGCGGCTCAGCTTCAGCCTCTCCGTCGACCCGCGCTCGTCGCTGCAGCTCACGCCCTCCAACTCCAACCTCACCCTCCTCTACAACTGCAAGGCCGGCGTCCCCCGGCCCTCCGCTGTGAAACTCGACGGGTGCCCGGAACAGAGCATGGCCTGGTACGTGCTCCCTGATGACGACGGGGTCACGGGCGACGCGCGCGCGTACGGGTGCGAGGAGGCGGTGACGACGCCGGTGCTGACGAGCCCGCGTCGTCCGGCGAACCCGTTGCTCCGTGAGGTGCTCAGCGGCGGGTTCGAGATGCGTTACGACGATCGGTCCGAGCGGTGCGGCGCATGCGAGCAGTCCGGCGGACGGTGCCGATACGGGCGCATCGAGGAGCACGGCGGGACGGGGTTCGCGTGCGTCTGCGACGACGGCGCGAACAAGCTCTGGTGCGGTACGTACTACGCACTCCTACTGATTTGCTCATTCAGCACTGCCTAATGCATAGATTCTGCGGTCGACCTCGAATTTTCTTGGCGAACCGCTGCTGCGCTGATAGAATGTCTCTCCACGCGCTTGCGAGCCGCAAAGTCAAAGTCTTGCGTGCTGGTAGTATGCGTTGACCTCTAGTCAGCTGGTGATTGGTCGACTGGCACGTTTCGATCACGACTGATATTTGTGTACAAATCGTGCAAAAGACTGACCATTCCAAATACTGAATAGCATATTATAATCAAGAGAAAACAGAGAGCTGGCATATGTAATGTGGAAAATTTTGGTTTTCTATGGCCTCCGAAGCTTCGCATTCATACACTGCTTGCCAAGTCAGACGTGGAGCTATGGCCTATGGGGTTGGCAACCAGAATGTGACCAGTAGCAGTAGACGGCGGCATATGATGATAGCAACCCTCCATCAGCTGCAGGGCTTCCCGCTCCGTCCGGAAAACCTTAGTCCTAGAAATGTCCTCCTGGAAATACTTGTCATTAAAATGAATTCTTTTAATCCATTTTGATGACAAGTATTTCCAGACGGAGGGAGTAAGTTTGCAAAATGAATTATATTTTGGATGGAACAAAAGTAGGAGCTAGAGATCTAAAACTTGCTTCATAACCCCATCATGCCTTTACATAGAGTCAATGTAATACAATGATAACTTACGGTACATCAGCATAGTAGCTCCATGAATTTCAGTAAATATATAATTCATCTACTAATTAGCATTTGCGTTCAACTATTGCAGGGGATGCCCGCTCTTTACGCTGGAAGAGACAAAAATTGTGTAAGAGACATCTCTTATTCTCGAGTTCATCATTTAGCTTCTCCCTTGTTATATATTGTTATCAAACAAGCTAATATCACACTGCAAACGGGAGCACAAGACTTAATATAAGACAAGACAGGTCTGATATTTCAAAACAGATTATTAAACTTGCTCCCACTAGGTGGACTTAAAATGTTAGCAGACCCCATTTGAATGGTAGAGCAAATCCCTGACAAAATGAAATTTTGAGTCTAAACGTGAATAGGTATTTTACCAGCCGAGTTATATCTCACACGTGTGAGATGTACATACACCCTTGTCTTATTTATTTTTGTTTTCCGTATCTTGATGAATAGGCAGAGCGCTTGCCATTTCTGTCAAAAATAAATTACCAGCCATATCTTTTCACAAGATACTTAAGTTATGAACGAGTATAACTTCACATATGTTTCTCTCATTCAAAGTTACTTGACTGGAGTAGTATGCTAGGTAAATTCCACTCAACCAATCTAAATGCTACTGCAATCTCCCTTAATGTTTTCCCCTCTTATTTGCAGATAAAATAGCAAGCACATCGAGCGTAGTTCTGATATTCTTTGCATGTTTGTTGGTCTATAAGAAATACAATTCTGTAGTTTCGGGGAGTCGTCTTCAATGCTCCTTCCATGAACCTGTTGAGGTTTCCTTGAGTCTTTTGACAAGTCACACCGGATCTGGCTCATCTAGAGGTGATGCAGAGTTACGACGAGACGGCGGTGATCTTCTCCGGTGACATTCTGGCTTGTAGGCTTCATGAACGGACAACTTGGCCCCTAAATGGGTTTGGTGTAAATGACAAGTGATTAGAGGGAATAATGTTTACAAGATGTATCGCCAGTTATTAGTCTGATGGTCGAACAATAAAGATGGTTGACCCCCCCCCCCCCCCACACACACACCCACACACCCACAAAGCAAGAAGAGGAAAAGATGTAAACTACTTTTAATTACCATATTTATCTTATGTTTTAGTCATAGGGAAGCTTGACTATTAAGAAGGGTTTCATTATAAACTTAAGTGTGCGAGACAATATCCTTTGAGATCATATGCCCACACTCATGTCCAGACATAACCCCAAGAGAGAAGTTTTGTGAGAAGCCCATATAATCTAGTTGGTGTTTCTTGGTGTGACCCAGATATTACACCTAGAGGCACAAGGCATCTCGGATTCTTTGGATGAAATTTTTGGTGGGACTGTAGATTGCATTAGGAACTACTGGACCGGCCCGAAGAACCGTCGGATCCAACCATGAGGCTCCAAAAGCGTGTGAAGCTCCTCCCTTAATGCCATAAACACTCTCTCCCACCACTGTTGGCCCTCAAAAGCGTGTGAAGCTCCTCCCCTAATGCCATAAAGCCTTTTTGCCTTTGAGGCTAAAATGACAGTTGCATCAGGAAGACGATGGACGCAGCCGGAGTGAACGTGCCTGGTGTCGTCTACCTAGGGCTCGCTACCGCAGTGACGATCATCGCCCCCATCATAGCCACCACACCCACCTCTATTTGCAAGGCATTGTGATAACCCACAAGTATAGGGGATCACAACAGTTTTCGAGGGTAGAGTATTCAACCCAAATTTATTGATTCGATACAAGGGGAGCCAAAGAATATTCTCAAGTATTAGCAGCTGAGTTGTCAATTCAACCACACCTAGAAACTTAATATCTGCAGCAAAGTGTTTAGTAGCAAAGTGATATGATAGTAGTGGTAACGGTAGCAAAAGGTAATAGTAGTAAAAGTAATATTTTTGGTATTTTGTAGTGATAATAGCAATAGCAACGGAAAAATAAATAAGCGAAGAACAATATATGGAAAGCTCGTAGGCAATGGATCGGTGATAGAGAATTATGCCAGATGCAGTTCATCATGTAACAATCATAACCTAGGGTGACACAGAACTAGCTCCAGTTCATTGATATAATGTAGGCATGTATTTCAAACATAGTCATACGTGCTTATGGAAAAAACTTGCATGACATCTTTGTCCTACCCTCCCGTGGCAGCGGGGTCCTTACGGAAACTAAGGGATACATGAACTCCTCAAACTACGGTCATCACCGGTAAGTATCCCGATTATTGTCACTTCGGGGTTAACGGATCATAACACATAATAGGTGACTATAGATTTGCAAGATAGGATCAAGAACACTCATATATTGATGAAAACATAATAGGTTCAGATCTGAAATCATGGCACTCGGGCCCTAGTGACAAGCATTAAGCATACCAAAGTCATAGCAACATCAATTTCAGAACATAGTGGATACTAGGGATCAAACCCTAACAAAACTAACTCGATTACATGATAGATCCCATCCATCCCATCATCGTCCAGTAAGCCTACAATGGAATTACTCACGCACGGCGGTGAGCATCATGAAATTGGTGATGGAGGATGGTTGATGATGACGATGACGACGGATTCCCCTCTCCGGAGCCCCGAACGGACTCCAGATCAGCCCTCCTGAGAGGTTTTAGGGCTTGGTGGTGGCTCCGTATCATAAAACGCGATGATTTCTTCTCCTTGATTTTTTTTCTCATCGAAACTCAATATATGGAGGTGGAGTTGGAGTCGGAGAGGCAATAGGGGGCCCACGAGGTAGGGGGCGCACCCCCACCCTCGTGGCAAGGTGGTGGGCCCCCTGGCCTTCATATTTTGCAGGTATTTTTCTTATTTTTTGAAAAGTGTCTCCGTGAAGTTTCAGGTCATTCCGAGAACGTTTGCTCCTGCACATAAATAACACCATGATAATTCTGCTGAAAACAGCGTCAGTCCGGGTTAGTTCCATTCAAATCATGCAAGTTAGAGTCCAAAACAAGGGCAAAAGTGCTTGGAAAAGTAGATACTTGGAGACGTATCAACTCCCCCAAGCTTAAACCTTTGCTTGTCCTCAAGCAATTCAGTTGATAAACTGAAAGTGATAAAGAAAAACTTTTACAAACTCGGTTTGCTCTTGTTGTTGTAAATATGTAAAGCTAGCATTCAAGTTTTCAGCAAAGATTATAACTAACCACATTCTCAATAACGCATAGGTCTCAAGTTTACTCATATCAATAGCATAATCAATTAGCGAGCCATAATAATAAAACTCGGATGACAACACTTTCTCAAAACAATGATAACATGATATAACAAGATGGTATCTTGCTAGCCCTTTCTGAGACCGCAAAACATAAATGCGGAGCACCTTTAAAGACCAAGGACTGACTAGACATTGTAATTCATGGTAAAAGAGATCCGGTCAAGTCATACTCAATGTAAACTAACAGTAATGAATGCAAATGACAGCGGTGCTCTCCAACTGGTGCTTTTCAATAAGAGGATGATGACTCAGCACAAAAGTAAATAGATAGGCCCTTCACAGAGGGAAGCAGGGATTTGTAGAGGTTCCAGAGCTCGGTTTTGAAACATAGGTGAATAATATTTTGAGCGGTATACTTTCATTGTCAACATAACAACCAAGAGATGGCAATATCTTCCATGCTACACACATTATAGGCGGTTCCCAAACAGAATGGTAAAATTTATACTCCTCCTTCCACCAACAAGCATTAATCCATGGCTTGCTCGAAACAACGAGTGCCTCCAACTAACAAGAGTCCTAGGGGAGTTTTGTTTGCAATTATTTTGATTTAGTTTGCATAAAGCATGGGACTGGGCATCACGGTGACCAGCCATTTATCTCGTGAGTGAGGAGCGGAGTCCACTCCTCTTGAGAATAACCCGCCTAACATGGAAGATACAGACAGCCCTAGTTGATACATGAGCTATTCGAGCATACAAAACAGGATGTTTATTTGAAGGTTTAGAGTTTGGCACATACAAATTTACTTGGAATGGCGGGTAAATACCGTATATAGGTAGGTATAGTGGACTCATGTGGAATAAATTTGGGGTTTAAGGGATTTGGATGCACAAGCAGTATTCCCGCTTAGTACAGGTGAAGGCTAGCAAAAGACTGGGAAGCGACCAGCTAGAGAGAGATAACAGTCATGAACATGCATTAAAATTAATCAACACCGAATGCAAGCATGAGTAGGATATAATCCATCATGAACATAAATATCGTGAAGGCTATGTTGATTTTGTTTCAACTACATGCGTGAACATGTGCCAAGTCAAGTCACTTAAATCATTCAGAGGAGGATACCACCCTATCATACCACATCATAACCATTTTAATAGCATGTTGGCACGCAAGGTAAACCATTATAACTCATAACTAATCAAGCATGGCATAAGAAACTATGATCTCTAGTTGTCATTCCAAACATGTTTATTCATAATAGGCTGAATCAGGAACGATGAACTAATCATATTTACAAAAACAAAAGAGGTCGAGTTCATACCAGCTTTTCTCATCTCAGCCAGTCCATCATATATCATCATAATTGCCCTTCACTTGCACGACCGAATAGTGTGAATAATAATAATAGTGCATGTGCATTGGACTAAGCTGGAATCTGCAGGCATTC
The DNA here is from genome assembly GCF_056163025.1 of Triticum urartu. Lineage (NCBI taxonomy): Eukaryota > Viridiplantae > Streptophyta > Magnoliopsida > Poales > Poaceae > Triticum > Triticum urartu. The sequence goes on along the minus strand of NC_141875.1, from coordinate 480,385,508 downwards.
AATAAACAGGAGAAGACAGGGCAATATGGGCTCTTTTGTCAGATCAACAATAATGCATATAAGAGCCACTTCAACAATTTAATCATGGTCTTCTCCTATCGACCCCCAAAGAAGAGAAAAGAAATAAAACTATTTACACGAGAAAGCTCCCAACAAGCAAAAGAAGAACAGGAAATATTTTTGGGTTTTCTTTTTAATTACTACTACAAGCATGGAAAGTAAACTAATTAAAAGTTGCAACTAATTTTTTTTGATTTTCTTAAGGTTTATTAAACACACAATAAGAAAGCATAAAAGGGAAATTAAACTAGCATGGATGATACAATGAAAAAGTATGAGCACCGACATCTAGCAATGAGTGTGTGAACATAAATGTAATGTTGGTGGGAAATACGTACTCCCCCAAGCTTAGGCTTTTGGCCTAAGTTGGTCTATGGCCACGGCTGGCCTGGCGGATATCCATAATAGTAGTTGGGGTCGTGCTGTGATGAGGAAGAAGAAGGCTCAGATTGCCACTGGCTGACAATCATCTCCGGATCCCACTGGTAATTAGACTGTCGTGAAGGATCAAATTGTAGTTCCGGCTCTGGCTCCCCGGCTGGTGCAGGGTTCCGGTAGGCGTGGATAGCCGTCAATGGAACAAGGTACGTGCCTACAGTAAAATCAAACAAAGAAGGAGCAGGCAAGGTAATAGTCTCAGGATGATGTTTATTAAAGAACAATTGATATTTAAGCTCTCCTTCCCTATTCTTAATAATAAAATCATGTGCTACTATACTTTTATAACCTAGATAAACACGAGGCAGCACTTTTTCTTCCTTCTCAGCATGCCTAATAGGTATGTTAAAATGTGCAGCTAGGCGTGTAGCATAGATGCCTCCAAAGATGGGGCCATTGGTACGGTTCAGACTTAACCATTTGGCAATAATGCCGCCCATACTAAAAGAATTATCACCGTATAAACCATGGTGCAAAATAATAATATCAGGGATACTCGGGTTTCCACAGTTTCCACGTCCAATTAAGCAACGACTAGCAAATAATGCAAAGTAACGTAAAACAGGAAAGTGTATGCTAGTGATTCGTGCATCAGAAACCTTCCTTGTTTCCCCTACAGTGATAGTGTCAATAAATCCCTCCACATCATCACGATGTGGTTCTTTTGTGTTGCCCTCAAAAGGGACTAAACAAATCCAACAAAAATCATAAAGTGATATCTCCTTATGCTCATCATATAAATGAAACTCCACCGTAGGTGGTGAGTTCCTAGAATGAAAATGAAAGTTTTGCACAAAGGTATTTGTGAGCAAGAGATACTGATCACATTGGTCGTGGAGGAAAGCGGTAAGGCCTGTAGTCTGAGCCAATTCATGAAAATCTTCATAAATCTCAGCTGCTCTTAAGAAATCCTGGAAGGCCATTCACACGTCCGAACCTCCGCGGTGCGAGGCAGATTATACTTAGGCCTTGGTGCCTTTTCCTTCGAGCTTTGGCTCGATGAGCCCCTCAAAAGTCTCCTCATCATTTTCTGAAAAAATCTGAAATTTTTAGTAACTTCAAAATAAAAGTAAACCAAACTCAATAATATTGATAGTAACTACTCTACAAGCACCTAGGGCCTATATCATGCATCAAAACTACTTTTGACCATATATATTTGACATGCAAGCTCAAGAACAGGGTCGCCTAAGCAGCAAAAATTTACAATGAATAAAGCACTAGAAAAAAACTAATTGGACCAATGGAGGAGTCACATACCAAGGAACAATCTCCCCAAGCAGTTTTGTGAGAGGTGCTTTGAGCAAGGAGATCGAAAATGGCAGCAAGATGGGCTAGAACTCATGCTTGAGCTGGTTATTCGTGTTTGTGGGAGGAAGATGAAGTGTGTGGGTGCAGGAATAAGTGGAGGGGGGCCACCATGGGCCCACAAGGCAGGGGGCGCGCCCTAGGGGGGTGGGTGTGCCCTCCACCCTCGTGGCAAGGTGGTTGGCCCTCCTGGTGTGTTCTTTGTTCCATAAATCCTCAAATATTCTAGAAAAAAATAATATTTAATTTTTCAGGGCATTTGGAGCACTTTTATTTTCGAGGTATTTTTATATTGCACGGATAATCAGATAACAGACAGAAAAATATTTATTTTTATTTTATTTAATATAAATAGCAGAAAGTAAAAATGGGATACAGAAGGTTGTGCCTTCTAGTTTCATCCATCTCATGATCATCAAAAGGAATCCACTAACAAGGTTGATCAAGTCTTGTTAACGAACTCATTCAGAATAACATGGAACCGGAGAAATTTCGAATAACACTATGTTACCTCAACGGGGATATGCACATCCCCAATAATAAGAATATCATATTTCTTCTTGATAGTAGGAAGAGGAAATTCAAAATCTCCAAATATAATCGATGGAATTTTTCCAATAGAGTTGATACTATGAACTTGAGGTTGTTTCCTCGGAAAGTGTACCGTGTGCTCATTACCATTAACATGAAAAGTGACATTGCCTTTAGTGCAATCAATAACAGCCCCTATAGTATTCAAAAAGGGTCTTCCAAGAATAATAGACATACTATCGTCCTCGGGAATATCAAGAATCACAAAGTCCGTTAAAATAGTAACATTTACAACTACCACAGGCACATCCTCACAAATACCGATAGGTATAGCAGTTGATTTATCAGCCATTTGCAAAGATATTTCAGTAGGTGTCAACTTATTCAAATCAAGTCTACGATATAAAGAGATAGGCATAACACTAACACCGGCTCCAAGATCACATAAAGCAGTTTTAACATAGTTTCTTTTAATGGAGCATGGTATAGTGGGTACTCCTGGATCTCCAAGTTTCTTTGGTATTCCACCCTTAAAAGTATAATTAGCAAGCATGGTGGAAATTTCAGCTTCCGGTATCTTTCTTTTATTTGTAATGATATCTTTCATATACTTAGCATAAGGATTTGTTTTGAGCATATCAGTTAATCGCATACGCAAAAAGATAGGCCTAATCATTTCAGCAAAGCGCTCAAAATCCTCATCTTCCTTTTTCTTGGATGGTTTGGGAGGAAAAGGCATGGGTTTATGAACCCAAGGCTCTCTCTCTTTACCATGTCTCCTAGCAACAAAGTCTTTCTTATCATAACGTTGATTCTTTGATTGTGGGTTATCAAGATCAACAATAGGTTCAATTTCTATATCATTATCATTACTAGGTTGAGCATCATTATGAACATTATTATTAGCATTATCACTAGTTTTTGGTTCATTACCAGGTTGTGTTTCAGCATCAGAAATAGAAATAGCATTTGGATTCTCAGGTGCTTCAACAATAGGATCACTAGGAGCATGCAAAGTCCTATCATTTTTCTTTTTCTTCTTTTTAGAAGAACTAGGTGCATCTAAATTATTTCTCTCAGAATCTTGCTCAATTCTCTTAGGGTGGCCTTCAGGATACAAAGGTTCTTGAGTCATTCTACCAGTTCTAGTAGCCACTCTAACAGCATAATCATTATCTTTACTATTGAATTCATTGAGCAAATCATTTTGAGCTTTAAGTACTTGTTCTACTTGAGTGGTAACCATCGAAGCATGTTTACTAATAAGTTTAAGTTCACATTTAACATTAGCCATATAATCACCCAAGTTTCCAAGCATATTTGAATTGTATTTTAATTGTCTACAAAAATAAGCATTAAAATCTTCTTGCTTAGCCATAAATTTATCAAACTCATCTAAGCATGGGCTAGCAATTTTAGTAAATGGGATTACAGCTTTACCATATCTATAGAGAGAATTTACCTTTACTACCTGTGTCGGGTTATCAAGACCATGAGTTTCTTTAATAGGTAAAGGATTTGGATTATATGTTTCTTCAACGGGCGGTAAATTAAGACCATGTATTTCTTCAATAGGAGGTAAATTCTTAACATCTTCAACTTTAATACATTTTTCTTTCATAGATTTCTTTGCCTCTTGCATATCTTCGGGACTGAGAAATAGAATACCCCTCTTCTTCGGAGTTGGTTTAGGAATAGGCTCCGGAGGTGTCCAATTATTTTCATTTGTCAACATATTATTCAATAGAATTTCAGCTTCATCCGGTGTCCTTTCCCTAAAAACAGAACCAGCACAACTATCCAGGTAATCTCTGGAGGAATCGGTTAGTCCATTATAAAAGATATCAAGTATTTCATTTTTCTTAAGAGGATGATCAGGCAAAGCATTAAGTAATTGGAGAAGCCTCCCCCAAGCTTGTGGGAGACTCTCTTCTTCAATTTGCACAAAATTATATATATATCCCTTAAAGCAGCTTGTTTCTTATGAGCAGGGAAATATTTAGCAGAGAAGTAATAAATCATATCCTGGGGACTACGCACACAACCAGGATCAAGAGAATTAAACCATATCTTAGCATCACCCTTTAATGAGAACAGAAATATTTTAAGGATGTAAAAGTAGCGAGTTCTCTCATCTTTAGTGAACATGGTAGCTATATCATTCAATTTAGTAAGATGTGCCACAACAGTTTCAGATTCATAACCATGAAAAGGATCAGATTCAACCAAAGTAATTATATCAAGATCAATAGAGAATTCATAATCCTTATCAGTAACAAAGATAGGTGAAGTAGCAAAAACAGGATCAGGTTTTATTCTAGCATTTAGAGATTGCTTACTCCATTTAGCGAATAATTTTTTAGTTCAGTTCTGTTTCTACAAGCTAAAATATCTAAAGAAGCATCTTGATCAAAAACATAACCCTTAGGAATAGCAAGTGGTTCTTCATCATCAGTATCATCGGATTCAATATTTTCAATTTCTCTAGACCTAGCAAGTTGTTCCTCAAGAAAAGCACTAAGTGGCATAGTAGAATCAGGCATAGAGGTAGTTTCATCATAAGTATCATGCATAGCAGAAGTGGCATCATCAATAACATGCGACATATCAGAACGAATAGCAGAAGCAGGTGTAGGTGTCGCAAGCTTACTCAAAACAGAAGGAGAATCAAGTGCAGAGCTAGATGGCAGTTCCTTACCTCCCCCGTAGTTGAGGGATAGATCTTGGTTTTTGGATCTCTCAAGTTCTTCATAATGATAAGCAGATATATATCCCAAGTGACTCAAAGAATAGAGCTATGCTCCCCGGCAACGGCGCCAAAAAATAGTCTTGATAACCCACAAGTATAGGGGATCGCAACAGTTTTCGAGGGTAGAGTACTCAACCCAAATTATTGATTCGACACAAGGGGAGCCAAAGAATATTCTCAAGTATTAGCAGCTGAGTTGTCAATTCAACCACACCTGGAAACTTAATATCTGCAGCAAAGTGTTTAGTAGCAAAGTGATATGATAGTAGTGGTAACGGTAGCAAAAGGTAATAGTAGTAAAATTAATATTTTTGGTATTTTGTAGTGATGATAGCAATAGCAACGGAAAAGTAAATAAGCGAAAAACAATATATGGAAAGCTCGTAGGCAATGGATCGGTGATGGAGAATTATGCCGGCTGCGGTTCATCATGTAACAGTCATAACCTAGGGTGACACAGAACTAGCTCCAGTTCATTGATATAATGTAGGCATGTATTCCGAACATAGTCATACATGCTTATGGAAAAGAACTTGCATGGCATCTTTTGTCCTACCCTCCCGTGGCAGCGGGGTCCTTACGGAAACTAAGGGATATTAAGGTCTCCTTTTAATAGAGAACTGGAACAAAGCATTAACATTTAGTGAATACATGAACTCCTCAAACTATGGTCATCACCGGTAAGTATCCTGATTATTGTCACTTCGGGGTTAACGGATCATAACACATAATAGGTGACTATAGACTTGCAAGATAGGATCAAGAACACTCATATATTGATGAAAACATAATAGGTTCAGATCTGAAATCATGGCACTCAGGCCCTAGTGACAAGCATTAAGCATAGCAAAGTCATAGCAACATCAATCTCAGAACATAGTGGATACTAGGGATCAAACCATAACAAAACTAACTCGATTACATGATAGATCCCATCCAACCCATCACCGTCCAGCAAGCCTACGATGGAATTACTCATGCACGGCGGTGAGCATCATGAAATTGGTGATGGAGGATGGTTGATGATGACGATGGCGACGGATTCCCCTCTCCGGAGCCCCGAACGGACTCCAGATCAGCCCTCCCGAGAGGTTTTTGGGCTTGGCGGCGGCTCCGTATCGTAAAACGTGATGATTTCTTCAACTTGATTTTTTCTCATCGAAACTCAATATATGGAGGTGGAGTTGGAGTCGGAGAGGCAACAGGAGGCCCACGAGGTAGGGGGCGCGCCCTAGGGGGGCAGGCGCGCCCCCCACCCTCGTGGCAAGGTGGTGGGCCCCCTGGCCTTCATCTTTTGCAGGTATTTTTCTTATTTTCTGAAAAGTGTCTCCGTGAAGTTTCAGGTCATTCCGAGAATGTTTGCTCCTGCACATAAATAACACCATGGTAATTCTGCTGAAAATAGTGTCAGTTCGGGTTAGTTCCATTCAAATCATGCAAGTTAGAGTCCAAAACAAGGGCAAAAGTGTTTGGAGAAGTAGATACGTTGGAGACGTATCACATTGCTCATCACTCGAGTCACAAAGGCGGTCGTCACGACGTTCCAGGGCATGGGAGCTACAGCAGAAAAGCCATTGACACCAAGATGATTGCATGTCATCGCAACGCCGACAATGATCATCTATGTCACGATCACCATCATGGTGGTCCCGATCATTGTGCAAGTCTCGATTGTAGTCTTCTTGAAACCGCTCGGTTGACTCCTGCTGCACATTAGAGCCTCGCCATCAACCATGCCCAAGCACCAAGTGAAGGGGTGAGTGTGGGAATGGTGATGTGAATGCCCATTGGCACTCCAGGAGCAGTCATGTGCACGCACTACAAACATGTGCTATCATGTGACAACGAACCTCGTGAAGAAGACCGAACCATCACGTAAGATCATTATTTGTGACGTTAACCATCACTAGAAGATTTCCTCCCGGGTCAGTGTGCTCACCAACTTCGGTGTCGCTCTGGCCTCATTTTATGCGTCATCTTTTGTCCGTTGCTAAGCTACTCTATTTTCTTGGACGTATAAATTATTTGAGCGGCGCCTTAATGAATAATTTTAGAAGATTAACAACAGAAAGCCACATGTCTCTTGTTAATCTGTGCAGCCATGAGGCGTGTGTGCAGGTGGCCTGAAGGTATGATCACAGACCACTCTGAGTTTCTCATTGGAAGACGTGTCTTTTTTACCCGTTGTGGTAGTGTGTACTTACGCGTGAGAGCAGTGCCACGACAGCCTTTGACCATCCTCCGGCCGTGAAAGAACTTGCGGTGCCCCATGTTTGGTTTTGGTAATTGATGACAATCTCTATGAACTAATGGTTGCCTTGAGTTATATTTGAAGGATTTATCCATGGGCTTGTCTTGAAGTCCATGTGTTGGTTTCAAGGAGTTTATGTGTTGGCCAAGGTGTTTTTCAAGAAATTATCCAACGATTGGTCATGTGAGAGTTGAGCTTATTGCAAGCATGTCTTGAAGAAGAAGATTGTGTGATCATTCATGTTTACCTTCAAGGCATCATCCAAATGAAGAGAGTTGGAAAGATTCAAGATTGATCAAGACTAAGTCTAGAGAGTAATTCAAGTTGATCAACACACAAAGCGCACAATATGTACCGAGGGATCAAGTGATCCCATGGTATGGTAAGCATTGTCCATTATGATTTGTGTACTAACTCATGGTCTACGTGAGAGTTCTATGTGGGGTTGGGTACATTTCCATGGGTTTGTGTCAAGAGGAAGATATCATACAATCCATGGAGAGGAGGACCTCAAGTGGTGATCGTCATCAAGATTGTCATGTGCAAGTTCAAGTTGAGCATCACGAAGAGATCAAGTGCATGAAGCTTGTCGTCCATTGTGGTGACAATGGACTTGTGAAGATGTGCCGAAGAGTGGCTCGCCCATAGTGGAGTATGGGGCAGGAATCAACTAGTCTTCATTGACCCAATGCAACCAGGAAAGGTGGTCCATCTTGAGGAGGACAAGATGTTCATCATCTAGCTCAAGTGGATTATGCGAAAGGCAAAGATTTTCCCTTGATAGGTTTTCTATTTTACCGGTCTCATGGTGGTAGTTGGGAGACCGGGTTATAGGATCGATTGTCGTACTATCAAGGGGGGCTCTCAAGTTGGTAGCTTAATCATATCGTTCGTAGAGAGCTCAAACCATTGCATCCTTGCATCATCTTTCTTGGTTCTTGTTTGGTTCTTCTCCTTGTGAGATATGGAGCTTATGGTCATCTTCATGACAAGCTCGAGTTCATCGAAAATGGAGTTCACATGCATCTTCTATGATGTTTTCAATGTTGAGGGTTTTTGCTGGTTCTTCATTTATAGAGGTTTCACATATCTATACCTTTGGCATCTTTCTACTGCCTCTTCTTAGTTGATGTTGGATGCTACTCGTCGTCATCTATCCAACAAGCTTGAGTTTGCTCAATTTGGAGATCATATGCAGAACTTATGGCAGTTCTGGTTTTCTTGTTGCATCTGTTTTGTTTGGGGCTTGCTTTGATGCACCCATGCGATAGTACCACTCTGGGCAGCAGTAGTACCGCTTGTAAGTGGTACTTCAGTTGTCCAGTTCCGCGGCTTCTACCGCTACTTATTCTGGGGGTTTTGTTTTTCGTGTCGGGTTCAGCGGCAGTAGGGTGGAAGTGTGTGCGGCAGTACCGCATATAAGCGGTAGTACCGCCCCGTTCGGGCGGTAGTACCGCTACTACAGTACTGTCGTCGCGCTCTTCTCTGCCCTGCTTCCTCTGCTCCCGTGTTCTGCTTCTCCAGCGGTAGTACCGCTCCAGGAGACACTACTGCCCATGGTTCCTAGATGTTGCTCTATTTTTCATGTTACTGCCGCCCAAGCGGTAGTACCACTCATGTGCGGGCTGAGCACATAATGGGTGGATTTTTTCCCACCTATAAAAGCGGTTCTTCTTCCCCATTGAACCTTATCTCTTGAGCTCGTGTTCTTCCCTCATTGTTGACCTTCGTCGAGCTTGCTAACTCTCAATCCCTCCAAATGATTCTTGCTAGTTCTTGAGGGAAAAGAGAGAGGAGATCTATATCTATGTTTCCACCAATCACTTTCTCCTCTATGTGAGGGGAACCCCTTGGATCTAGATCTTGGAGTTCTTGGTGTTCTCCTTCTAGTTCTTCCTCTCCCTTTCCTCCATAGCCTTCGTTGCTTTGGTGGGATTTGAAAGTGGGGGACTTGGGCACTCCGTGTGCCCTTGCCATTGCATTAGTTGCATCAGTTTGAGTTCTCCACGGTGATACATGGAAGTTACAAGTTGAGAAGATTATTACTCTTGGGTGCTTGGTACCCTAGAGCTTGTTCCTCTTGGGTTCTTGGGTGCCCTAGACGGTTGGTGGTGTTCGGAGCTCAATCATTGTGGTGTAAAGCTCCGGGCAAGCACAGGGGTCTCCAATCAGGTTGTGGAGATCGCCCCGAGCAATTTGAAGGGTACATATGACCGCCCCCAAGGGTTGCCAAAGTGTACGGGTTCGGTGACCGCCCTCATGGGTTGGCATTTTTACGGGTTTCGTGACCACCCTCAAGGCTCCCTTAGTGGAATCACGACATCTTGCATTGTGCGAGGGCGTGAGGATATTACGGTGGCCCTAGTGGCTTCTTGGGAGCATTGTGCCTCCACGCTGCTCCAAACTGAGATTAACATCCGCAAGGGTGTGAACTTCGGGATACTTCATCGTCTCCGCATGCCTCAGGTATCTCTTACCCGAGCCCTTTACTTATGCACTTTACTTTGTGATACCCATTGTGTTTAATGTTATATATATTGCTATCACATAGTTGTTTATCTTGCTTAGCATAAGTTGTTGATGCACATAGGTGAGCCTAGTTGTTGTACGTTTTGTACTTGACAATTTAACCACTTGGTTTATTCTACATTTGTTCAAGGCTAAACCATAATTATTTTAAAGCGCCTATTCACCCCACCCCTCCCCCCTCTAGGCGACATCCTCGATCTTTCAGGCCGCCCGCTTGTTGTCTATCTAATTACCTCCAGTTAATGGTGAGCTCAGCCACAGTGGCCTATAAAATAGCGACCGGACCTTTGATGACCCACAAGTATAGGGGATCAATCGTAGTCCTTTCAAAAAGTAAGAGTGTCAAACCCAACGAGGAGCAGAAGGAAATGACAAGTGGTTTTCAGCAAGGCAATGTCTGCAAGCATTGAAATTGTCAATAACGAGTAGTTTGATAGCAAGATAATTTGTAATGAGCAAGTAACGATAATAGTAACAAAAGTGCAGCAAGGTAGCCCAATCCTTTTGAGGCAAAGGACAGGCCAAAACGGTCTTTTATGAAAGCCAAGCGTTCTTGAGGGTACACGGGAATTTCATCTAGTCACTTTCATCATGTTGGTTTGATTTGTGTTCGCTACTTTGATAATTTGATATGTGGGTGGAGCGGTGCTTAGGGGATGTTCTTACTTGAAAAACCTCCTACTTATGATTAACCCCCTCGCAAGCATCCGCAACTATGAGAAAAGTATTAAGAATAAATTCTAACCATAGCATTAAACTTTTGGATCCAATCGGTCCCTTATGGAATACCGGATAAACTAGGGTTTAAGCTTCTGTCACTCCCGTAACCCATCATCTAATAACTACTCCACAATGCATTCCCTTAGGCCCATGGTGAAGTGTCATGTAGTCGATGTTCACATGACACCACTAAGGGAATCACAACATACATACCATCAAAATATTGAACACATATAAAATTCACATGATTACTTGCAATAAGATTTCTCCCGTGACCTCAAGAACAAAAGTAACTACTCACAAATGATAATCATGATCAAGATCAGAGGGGTATTAAATAGCATATTGGATCTGAACATATAATCTTCCACCAAATAAACCATATAGTAATCAACTACGAGATGTAATCAACACTACTAGTCACTCATAAGTACCAATCTATAGTTTCGGTACAAAGATTAAACACAAGAGATGAACTAGGGTTTGAGAGGGTATGGTGATGTTGAAGATGTTGATGGAGATTGCGCTCCCCAAGATGGGAGAGTTGTTGGTGATGATGATGACGATGATTTCCCCCTCCGGGAGGGAAGTTCGCTCAGCGGAATCGCTCCACCGGAGGGCAAAAGTGCTCTCGCCCAAATTCCGCCTCGAGACGGCGGCTCTTCGTCCCGAAAGTTCTCCTTATTTTTTCTAGGTCAAAATGACTTATATACTAGAAGCTGGGCACCAGAGGTGGGCTGGGCTGAGCACAACCCACCAGGGCATGCCTGGGGGCCCTGGCGCGCCCTGGTGTCTTGTGCTCACCAGGTGGACCCCCTCCGGTAGTTATTTTCTCTAGTATTTCTTATTTATTCCATAAAAATTCCTCATGAAGTTTCATTTCATTTGGAGTTGTGTGGAATAGGTAGCCTGACGTAGCTTTTTCAGGTCCAGATTTCTAGCTGCCGGAATTCTCCCTCTTTGTGTGAACCTTGCATATTATGAGAGAAAAGACATTAGAATTACTCCAAAATGCATTATTATGTATAAAAACATTATAAATAACAGTAGGTAAACATGATGCAAAATTGACGTATCAACTCCCCCAAGCTTAGACCTCGCTTGTCCTCAAGAAAACCGAAACCGAAAAACATCTCCACATGCTTAGCGAGAGAGGTGTCGATAAAACAAAATACGGACATAGAAGCATCATCTAAATTATTATAACAACAACAAACTTTAACATCAAACTTTTATCATAGACTTCGCATGAATAAGTAACAATTCATCACAACATCAAAGTATAAAGCATAAACTCTATTGGAAACCAACAAACTATGTTCTCATTCAACTTTGCAGCTACAATTCATCATCTTTCCAGGAAGGGTCACGTATAGGAGCCTTTATGCAAGTCCACATACTCAACCATCATATAGTCTTCTATGATTGCTAACACTCACCGCATACACATGAGCAAAACGTTTCAACCGGACACATAGAAACATAGGGGCTTATTGAAAGGGCATTTCCCTACTTTATGTTTTGGATGATGATGACAACTCGTTGTTGGTCTAATATTGTGCTAAATGTTTCAGGTTCTTGACGCTTAGGCCTACATCGGAAAGCTATTCTCTCTCGTAGGAAAAGATCGAAGATGGGGTCCCCTATGCTTTCTATCTCTTTGGTCGTAGGGAACCCGTACAATCAAGAGGGAATCCTCATTAGAAAGAACTGGGGGAATCTATTCACGTATTCCTTCATCACCCCTCCTTTGTCTTTCTCGGATGTGAGAGAGAGAGTTTCCCTTATCTCTTCCCTTATATACTTCTGCTCACTGTTTCTGTCCAGCGGTTGTACCGCTCTTTGGAGCGGTTGTACCGCTGGGTCTTGACGCTCACCAGCTTTGATCGAGTGGTTGTACCACTGCCTCCGGGCGGTAGTACCACCACCTTGCTCTGCAAAAGCTAGGGCAGTGGTTCCGGCCATGCACCGCTCAAGTACCGCTCGAGCTTCTGTTTCGATGCAGTTCTCGGGCGGTAGTGGCCCGGTTGCTCCGGTCGTTCCTCGATGACCGGTACCACCGATGGTCCGAGCGGTTCTTCTGCTCTAAACTTAGCCGCCCAAGAGCTCAAGGCCATGCGGTTGTTCTGGCCATGCACCGCTCTAGTACCGGTCAAGCTTCTGTTTTGATGCGGTAGTTGTGCGGTGGCTAGGCAGTTAATCTGGTTATTTTCTTAACCGGTACTACCACCTGCTGGCTCGGTTGTACCGCCTGGTAGGGTTCTGCAGATACACCATGGGTCCCGGTTGTACCGCTGTAGTGCAACAAACGCAGTAACGGCTGAAATTTTAGGGTTGCTATATAAGGGTGCTTCTCCCACCTGCCACTCCTACCTTTGACCTCTCTCACTCCACCATTAATGCAACTCAAGCTCTCTTGGCCGATCTCTCTCTCTAGCCACTCAAACTTGTTGGTTTTCTAGGGATTGAAGGAGGAGACCTAGATCTACACTTCCACCAAAGGATATTTGCTTCCCCCATACTTTCTTGTGTGGATTTCGTTACTCTTGGGTGTTTGAGCACCCTAGACGGTTGAGGTCACCTCAGAGCCATATTCCATTGTGGTGAAGCTTCGTGGTTTCGTTGGGAGCCTCCAATTAAGTTGTGGAGAGAGCCCCAACCTTGTTTGTAAAGGTTCGGTCGCCACCTTCAAGGGCACCAATAGTGGAATCACGACATCTCGCATTGTGTGAGGGCGTGAGGAGAATACGGTGGCCCTAGTGGCTTCTTGGGGAGCATTGTGCCTCCACACCGCTCCAACGGAGACGTACTTCCCTTCAAAAGGAAGGAACTTCGGTAACACATCCTCGTCTTCACCGGCTCCACTTTTGGTATTCTCCTCCCCTTACTTTTTCAAGCTTACTTGTGTTACTTTCCTTGCTTGCTTGTGTGCTTGTATGTCTTGCATCATATAGGTTGCTCACCTAGTTGCGTATCTAGACAACCTACTTTGATGCAAAGTTTAATTTGGTAAAGAAAAGCTAAAAATTGTTAGTTTCCTATTCACCCCCCCTCTAGTCAACTATATCGATCCTTTCAATTGGTATCAGAGCCTTGTCTCTTTATTAAGGACTTTACCGTCCGAAGAGTATGGTTGATACCGTAGACAGTGTGGAGGAACACTCCGGTGTGAATCCGATCTCGTCTACGGGAGATGGGGGAACCTCGGTCTCTCGTGAGGAGTTCAATGTGGCCTTGGAGACATTGAAAACCTCCATGATGGCCGAGGTTGAAAGCATGTTTACTAAATTCCTTGAAGGGCTTAAACAATCCACCGCACCGTTGAAAGTGGGTAATCCCACCGACAATGTGACGGATGCTACCTCCGATAAGGGGGAAGCTAGTAGTGAAAAGGCTCCTTCTTCTAGTGGTAAGAATGGCACCGCCATCTTTGCCCATGTGGAACCACCACTTGTTTATGGTGCACCGGTTCCTTCCACTCATTTGAATCATGCCGGTCCTCCCCCTAAGATTGTGAAAAATGAGGACTTTGATTCTTGGGTTTACCGATTTAAACATCATTTAAATCATGTGAACACTAATCTTTGGAGAATCATTGAAGAAGGTTTCTATCCGCATGATCCAAGCAACTTTACTCCTCGAGAAGCCGTGGATAATCAATTCAATGAGAATGCTCTCTTCATCATTCAAGATGCAATTCCACCCGAAGATCTACCTCATCTTCGGCCCTTCGCCTTGGCCAAAGACGCATGGCTTTGTGTTGTCTCTCTCTATCGGGGAAGCGCAAGCATTCAACGCTCCAACTATGAAGTGGTGCAAGATGAGGCCGATGAGTTTGCAATGAAAGAAGATGAAGAACCTCGTGAGCTTTACCGGAGAGTAACCAAACTCGCGGTCTCACTCCGAGATCACGGGAGCAAGGACACGGATGACAATTGGATCAAGCAAAAATTCCTCAAGGCAATGATGCCCTACCACAAGGCCATGTCCTCCGTCATTCGTCAAAGGCCGGACTTCCACACTTTGACCTCAAGCGAAGTGTTGGATGAGTTTGTGGCCATGAACATTTTGGACAAGACCACCGACAATGCGGTGCTTCGTTCTCAAAGGGCAAAGAAGCCCAACCTTGCATTGAAGGCCAAGCTCTGCCTTGAAGAAGAAGAAGAGGAAGAAGAGGAGAGCAACCCCGAAGATACAAAGTATGCATATCATGAACACATGGCACTCACTTCAAGGCAATTTTGGAGCAAGAAAAACTCAAGGCCAAACTTTAACAAAAACAACTCAAGTGGCACGAAGAGCAAGCAACGTGTAAGGACTTGCTACAATTGTGGCAATGTGAGTCATTTTGTTGCGGAGTGCCCGTATGAGAAGAGGGAAGACAATGGTGGCAAGCTCATCCGAAAGGACAAGGCCAAGTCATTCCCCAACAAGAGCAACTTCACCAAGAAGACTCCTCCCAAGGCATTGGTGGTACAAGAAGAGTACAATGAGGATGATGACGATGATGAAGATGGTGAGTCGGCAGCCATGGCCTCAGTTGCCATTGCGACGACTTCACGGGTGTCTCTCTTCGACTCACCCAATGAGAGCATCATCGCCAAGTGCCTCATGGCTAAAGCCACCAACAAGGTAACCCCCAACATCAAAACTACCATCATTAATCATCCTTCTTCGATGGATAGAATTGATGAACATGAGGGAGCTAATGTGGAGGCGAATGAGTTTGAGGCCTTTATGGGCAAACTTAAGGGTAAATCCAAGAAGCACTTTGTTTCTCTCTTGGAACAACTTGGTGAAGCCAATGACATGATCGGGGCTCACGAAGATACCATCACTAAGATGGAAGGACATAGTCGTGACTATGCCGATGAGATCTCGGATCTTTCCAATGCTCTTGAGGAAGAGTGTGGTCTTCGTTTGGCTCTTGAGGAGTCACACAACGTTGATCATGCTAAGTTAAAGAAAGATTATGATCATGTTCTCATTGTTTCTCATGTGCTAAACTCCGAGAAGGCCGAACTTGAGGTTGATCTTGCTAGACTCAAAGAGGAGTTTGATCTACTTGACAAGGCTCACAAAGTCTTGAAGGGTGCTCATGCTAGCCTCAAAGAGTCTCATGATCAACTTCAAGTAAAGCTAACCAAGGAAAAAGCCACTTTTCCTCGTATGATGTTAATTGATAATGCAAATGCTACTAACCCGTGTTGTGAGCATGTGCATCTTGTTGAGGAGAACGCTAAGCTAAAGGTGCAACTTGAGAGAGGTCTTGCGACTTGCATACAAGGCAAGAAGAACCTCAACGACCTCTTGATCAACCAAAAGGGAGTTGTGGCCAAGGAAGGGGTTGGGTACGTGCCCGAGTCCAAGAACAAGAAGAAGAATGACAAGACCAAACGACCTCCACCGCTCATGCAAACCTTTGTGAAGGAGGGAGAGAGTGCTTCCAAGGAGAAGAAGAACAATGTGAAGGGTGGCGGTGTCAAAAAGGGCAATGCCACTCCTCCCATCAAAGCCAGCGACTTTAATCCTTCTTATATGTTATGTCGTGCTAGTGATGGGCATGTCTATACCAAATTCGTTGGTTCTCCTCATGAGTACATTGAATGGTCTATTTGGGTTCCAAAGACCCTTGTTACTAACATCAAAGGACCCATTACAAAATGGGTACCTAAAACCAAGCATTGATCTCTTGTAGGTGTTTGCTTCCGGTGGGGGATCATGGTTGCTCGATAGCGGAGCTACAAATCATATGACCGGAAGCAAGGACTTGGTGGTGGACATGCACAAGATTCCATCTATGCCCACCAATGTCGAGTGGGGTGACGCCTCATCTTCTAAGGTATTGGGACTTGGCAAGGTAGTCATCTCTCATGATCTCACGATCGAGAAGGTCATGCTTGTTGAGTCCCTTGCATACAATTTACTTTCCGTTCGTCAACTTGCAATCATGGTGTCACACCCTGATTTTCATGCCACAACACTTAAGCTAATAAATATTGATAAAGTGTTGTTTGACAAAAACTTTTGCATTATTTGGCTTTTATTTGGAGTTGGTTTTCTCTCTGTGTTTTTCAAGTGCTCTTTAAAGTCAACACAACTCCACCTTCTATACTTCATCTCCTTGCCCCAAACTTCTGCCCAATGATCATGCCATGTGTATAGAGCAATATAGTATTTTCTTACAAAAATAATTTGGCCAAAAAGTATTTTCAAAAATTAGTTTTCCAAAAAGCCTTGAATTGAGGTTTGCACAGAAAGTACTTAATTAAGGGCAGTAAAAATCTTTCCAAAAGTATATTTGAATCCTATTAGATATAGGACTCCCATAAACCACAAAAATATAATTTTAAAAGTTATTTTCCTATTTTATTTAAAAGCTTTTTCTTAAGGCCAGAAATGGTCTTTAATAGGGAAAAATTATTTTATTGTTTCAAAAATATTTGAAAAAAATCAGGGAAACTCAGTGGACATATATTTTCCATATATAAGAGTTTCAACACATGGTCATGTTCAAAATATTGAACAAAACCTCCCAAAACCATTTCTGCCCATTCTAAGGATTTGAAATATTTCTACAGGAAATATTTTCATAAAAATCCAAGGAAAATCCAGCAAGTCACAAATGCATATTGTGATCACCTTGCAAAGCCTCATATAAATCAAGGTCATTTTGGTTCACCGAAATGCCCCAAAACCCTCTCTGACCAGAATCAAACTTGAACAACTTTGTACTACCAACTTTCTCTCCTTGACCCCAACTTTTCTGAGCATGTTCACAAGGCCAAATGAGGCCACTACACCAAGTGGTTCATCAAGGGTAAGTGATTTGCTCAACTAGATCTACACAAGTTCATTTCTGCTAATTTCTAGGGTTTACAAAAGTTACATTGTGAACTTTGCCCAAATAAGCTCAAAATGGGTGTAAGGCCCTAATTATATGTGCAATTCCACCCTGTGGAGTCTCCTGCCTAATGGAGTTCATTTGCTTAACCAAAGAAGCATCAAACACCTTCTGCCATTTTACAAAAACCCCTGTTTTGACCTCTTCCACTCTTCTCCATGGCCTCCACTTTTTACCACAACCCCTCCTAGACCTCTTCTACCTCCAGTAGCAATGGCTGCATCTCAGATCAATAATTGAGGGGTGAAACCACCTCTTTTACCTCTCTGGACAGCCCTTGCACCCCTCTTCCTCACCTCCCTCCTCACTCCAGTGGCCACCCAAGGCATCCAAGGCTTTCCCCACATTCTTTACTCCTCCCTAGAGCTACCAGACATGCTTGGCCGTGCCCACTTTGCCAAAAAAATGGCATGCCAGTCATTTGCACGCTCTGGAGCGCGCTACAGTGCGCTCCCGCACTGTAGCCGCCCCCTGCCAACCACCTCCGGCCACCTCGGCTCTCCCCATCACGCCAGCCGATGCTCCTCGACGTTCGCAGCACGCTACGCCTCTGTCCCCCTCCTCCTTCTCCCTCCTGCTGCCCTTGCTCGCACGCGCGCCGGCTGCCCGAGAGCTCCAATGAGCGGCCTCACACGTGCGGCGTCTCTGACCCCTCCCCGCTCCCTCTCTTCTCCCCCTGGGCGTAGTTGACCCCCAAGAACGCCCTAGACTCCGCACAGCACCCTCCCGAGGCCCGTAGCGATGAGCACGAGCTCCCCGGCGCACGAGCCCACGGTGGACCGCCGCTCGCCTATATAAGGCATCCCCGAGCCCCCCTCTAGCCACCACTCGTCCTCTTCCACTCCAAATAGCATCATTGGGCCTCCCGTTCACTCCCAGAGCCGCCCGAGCTCGAGATCAAGCTCTAGCTCGCTGCTTCGGGTCGCCGTCGATCTCGTGGTACAGGCCTAATTTGCCCCCCCCTCTCTCTTGATCTGGAACCGCCTCACCTCTCTTACCATTTCCCCTCTGTCTCCCCTCTCTATTGCAGCCGGAATCGACCGGGGCAAGCACCTCCCGAAGCCCTTCCGCCGGCTTCCTCGTCGCCGGCGAACCCCTACACTGGACACACTGTTGGTACCCCGTGCCAGTGGTATGTGATGAATATGGGAGCAAGGCTCCACAATTTTAAGTTGTGAAAGGTTGGGCACGGGGGTTACTACCAATCGAGTGGACTCCATGTTAGTGTCGTCTAGGGAAAGATAGTGATCAGGTGCTTACCCCGGGTACTTGAGGTACCGCGGGTCGTAGATGACACGGAAGTTCCCCGGATCTTGTGGGTAAAGTGTGCAACTTCTGCAGAGTGTAAAACTATTTGAATAGTCGTGTCCATGGTCAAGGACAGGTGGGCGGTGCTGCTTAAACTACGTCCAGAATTTTACAAACCACGTGTGTGTGTGTGGGTGTGTTGATGAAGCTAAATGGGTTAAGTCAGATGACTTGACATGATGATCAAGTTGGATTGGTGTCCAACTCTAATAATTGTTACTTGTTCATACGGATGTCTGTACTCTCTTGATGCATACTTTACATGTTGATAGATCATGTCATTGCACTCAAAACTAGCTTTCTGCAAACTACCTACTTAGTGCTATATCATTGCATCATTGTGCCCTGTTCCAATCGTGGGTTGCTTGCGAGTACATTCAAAGTACTCATTGGCTTGCCACTGGTTATTTAATTGGCCAGGCATGGAAGAACAAGAGTCCGAAGAAGAGTTCTTTGGAGACGAACATGCGAACTAGGGCGTTTCCCA
Organism: Triticum urartu; assembly: GCF_056163025.1. NCBI lineage: Eukaryota > Viridiplantae > Streptophyta > Magnoliopsida > Poales > Poaceae > Triticum > Triticum urartu. Next base: position 480,366,223 of record NC_141875.1, on the reverse strand, counting down.
GTCAGAATGCCTATAGGGTTAAGGCAGATGGCATGGGTTCTACTTATCAACGAAGATTTCCGCTGCTTAAGTTTATTTGGTATTCAGCCCTTGTGGCTTTATCTATGTAAGACTTGACCATAATGGTCTTAATTTGTGTAAGACGATATGTATGGATGTAAGACTCTTGTTATTCAGCTTCTGTGTGTTTAGTGAGCATTGATCTCTAGGATCACTGTACACATGCATTCGGTGATCTCGACTTATGAGTCGGGGTCCCCACAGAGCTGGTATCAGAGCCATCCTGACTGTAGGAAGCCTTAGTTAGCATGGTCGTTAGTTAGGGTAAAACTATTTCCAAAACTATTACAAGTTTTCAAAACTATCTATACTTCTCTTCCCTTCTTAGTTTTTCGAAAACTAAGGTATACTTTCCCCATCGATCTCTTCCCTTCAAAACTATTGCAAACGGTTGCTACCACCCTCAAGCCCCTGACCACGGAATTCCTTGTAATCCTCGTGGATAGCCTAGAAGGAGTACACCTTGCCAAACACTCACCCACCTCTTCTGAACCCAAGATTGGCGACACCACAACAAGACGATGCTAACAGAAGATACGCCTTTGAAGAATGAGGACATGAAGACCCAGAGGATGGTGACACCTTAGAATTTGCCCCAGGATGATGCAACCTTGTCCTATGACGATCAGGGTGTAAGATATGCAAGACCATGATAGACATCGCTAATAGAGCAATCATTTCCTTACTGTTGTTGTATCGGCAACCACCGGTGGATGAGAACCTCGCCATTTGGTCTGCCTTACTATAGTGAGCAGGAAAACGGTTCTCTTCATCCCCCGCTCTTGGTTTCGATATTGTGAACAATGTGTCCGACAGATTGGACCTCTACTATGCCTTGATGATATCATTGCATAAAGGATTGCCTACCTGGTACCGTCGACGCCTTAGGAGGCAAAAGGGATCATCATGATTAAGAAGAGAATGGAAGACCGAGTCAATACCTGCTACGAGAAGCCACCTTCACCCCACCACTTCAATAGGCGAGAAGTTGTTGAAGAATCTTCAGGCTCAACCCAGATTGTTTCATCGAACAAAGAGACGTAGAAACACCTGAGGGAAACCCAGAAGACTGCACAAGGCACGGAGCAAACCACGACTATTGAATCCGAGAACCCCTAGGGTAGGATGAGCCGTGTACCCCCTATGCGCAGTCGAGTCCATATGATGGTTCGAATAGAACCATGATTGTGTGTTGCTTGTTTTTATTTGTTTGTGTTCTGATATCAGTCGCCCTTTTTGCCCTAGGCAACAAGTACACAACTATATCACCTTACTTATCGTGTTTCTTTTGTTTGGACCTTTCGGCACTTGTTTGTTTGCACTTGCACTATAGAACCCCCTTTAGGCATCCCCCTCATCTATGCTACTTTTCCCTCTCATCTCTCTGTCCTCAACTGAAGACCAGCAAGGCAAGATGCACCAAGGACTCCACCTCGGTGACCAACTAGCACTGAAGACTTTTGCTACAGCCTCCTAGACCAAGTGCAACCCCGTATGTTTATACCTCAAGACTGGAAACCCATCTCTAGACCATTTGAGACTTCACAAGATACCCCAGCTCGAATCCTTTACCATGTGCTTAACCCACATAATTGCAAGAGAACTGGTTAAGCCTCCGTAACCTTGCTTATCACTGGGTTCATTATGGAACTAGTGGACATAGTGAACGAGCACATTATCATCCTAATATAGCACAAGAACTGACGATGCCATAGGGAAGACCGATCTGAGGATAAAGGAATAGAGGACAAATGACTTGATGGGTTTATATCAGTGACCCTGAGGAATTATCTGAGACTCTTTGGTGGATTATAAGTCTTTCATGTTGAACTTGGTGGGATCGTGTTAATGGAGTAGCATAACTTTCGTTACCCCTGAGTAAATTGGATTTTATAGAACAATTATGATCGCAAGCTGAGATTCTTGGAGGTGCAAGGATTTGACTTGATCAGATGATATTGATAGAAGATAGTTGGCATTACGATAATGACTTGGGGAGACATATAGAAATCCTCGTTGGACATGAGATTTGGATTTAAGTAGGTAATTCTAGTTGAATATAGATGATGAGTGAGTCTACATGGTTCAGAGTAAATTGGATTTAGGCTGATGATCTCGATCATGATACCATGTTTCTTGGAGGACAATAAACTAGGAGATTGGGTTAATTGTTGGAGTTGATTTAGGGATCTATATAAGCTTGACCTTGGAGTTACTTTACCCCGATAATGGGAAATTGGTGGACTGACTATAGTAAAGATAACCCTTTTCAAGTATATGAGGATTATAGGACATTAGAAGAACATGTGGAACACCATAAACATTGGATTTGTTGAATTAATGGATTATGCAGTGATTGATAGAAGTTAATGGGCTGTTGGAGTTGATTCATAGGAAGGAAACAAGATCTTGGAATGGCTTACGACGTGTTTCCTTAGGATAGAGGTGCTTTATCTTAGACCTTGGAAGAATAGGCTGAGCACTTGGATTGTCATGTTTAACTCCATCTTGGAAGCTTGTATACCCATGGATTTTTAGGGGTAGCCATACATATGAGTTTGGGGATCGTAGACATATATAGTTTTGTTAGACCTCCTCTTGGGAGTCATGAGGATAATAATAGCATGAGTGATGATTGGAGCTGACCTACAAGAGTTGATGCTTTCGGTGGTATAAGGTTATTTGTTTAAAGGACTAGATAGAACAATTGACATCTCAGGAATTGTGCTCAAGATAAGATGATAAACGTTCACTCGCACCCTAGAATCCTTGAAACCCTTAAGCCCTACCAAGCTACAACATGGTCGGATCAGGACCTTAGGGCCTTGACACTAGATCTAGAACACCTTGGCCCACACTCAACAAAGACCACCACTAATCCCCCAGCCTACTTTGTGTACCCCGTGAACAAAGTCTTCACGGAGTGCTTAGACAAGATAGTTGTCATCATCATTTGGTGACCTACTTGTCCACCCGAAGACGGAAGAAGAGCCATTCAGCTAGTCAAGGAACATTTGAAGACCGCCATGCCAGGAGGAAGAACTACACCAACCACCATCGTCAAGAAATAAAACTCCGCATCGAAGACCAGGTGTATCTGCAAGCCACTTCTCTCAATGGAACCAAGCATTTCCATGCCAAAGGGAAACTCACACCAAGATTTATCGGCCTTCCCCAAGATCACTGCAAGATGAAGAATAGGCGGCTACCAGCTAGAGTTACCACCTGAGTCATCCACTATGCACAACGTTTTTCCACACGACACAACTCTGGAAGTGTTTCCTACTTCCTAACTAGCCCGGTCTCTGCAAGGACATCAATCACCGAACCATTGACCCCCAGCCCAACCTGACCTAACGCGAGAGACCCCTTAGCAACCTGGATCAAGCAAGAACATCATACACGAAGCCACACCATCAAGTACTTCAAGGTTCAATGGGGCACCACTCAGAAGCAGAAGCAGTATGAGGACGTGAAGACTACCCAGATCCAAGTTTCCGTATTCCTTTCCACGCCTAGTCTGGGAATCTCGGGGACGAGATTCTTGTAAGGGGGGTAGGTCTGTCACACCCTGATTTTCATGCCACAACACTTAATCTAATAAATCTTGATAAAGTGTGGTTTGACAAAAACTTTTGCATTATTTGGCTTTTATTTGGAGTTGGTTTTCTCTCTGTGTTTTTCAAGTGCTCTTTAAAGTCAACACAACTCCACCTTCTATACTTCATCTCCTTGCCCCAAACTTCTGCCCAATGATCATGCCATGTGTATAGAGAAATATAGTATTTTCTTACAAAAATAATTTGGCCAAAAAGTATTTTCAAAAATTAGTTTTCCAAAAACCCTTGAATTGAGGTTTGCACAACAAGTACTTAATTAAGGGCAGTAAAAATATTTCCAAAAGTATATTTGAATCCTATTAGATATAGGACTCCCATAAACCACAAAAATATAATTTTAAAAGTTATTTTCCTATTTTATTTAAAAGCTTTTTCTTAAGGCCAGAAATGGTCTTTAATAGGGAAAAATTATTTTATTGTTTCAAAAATATTTGACAAAAATCAGGGAAACTCAGTGGACATATATTTTCCATATATAAGAGTTTCAACACATGGTCATGTTCAAAATATTGAACAAAACCTCCCAAAACCCTTTCTACCCATTCTAAGGATTTGAAATATTTCTACAGGAAATATTTTCATAAAAATCCAAGGAAAATCCAGCAAGTCACAAATGCATATTGTGATCACCTTGAAAAGCCTCATATAAATCAAGGTCATTTTGGTTCACCAAAATGCCCCAAAACCCTCTCTGACCAGAATCAAACTTGAACAACTTTGTACTACCAACTTTCTCTCCTTGACCCCAACTTTTCTGAGCATGTTCACATGACCAAATGAGGCCACTACACCAAGTGGTTCATCAAGGGGAAGTGATTTGCTCAACTAGATCTACACAAGTTCATTTCTGCTAATTTCTAGGGTTTACAAAAGTTACATTGTGAACTTTGCCCAAATAAGCTCAAAATGGGTGTAAGGCCCTAATTATATGTGCAATTTCACCCTGTGGAGTCTCCTGCCTAATGGAGTTCATTTTCTTAACCAAACAAGCATCAAACACCTTCTGCCATTTTACAAAACCCCTGTTTTGACCTCTTCCACTCTTCTCCATGGCCTCCACTTTTTACCACAGCCCCTCCTAGACCTCTTCTACCTCCAGTTGCAATGGCTGCATCTCAGATCAATAATTGAGGGGTGAAACCACCTCTTTTACCTCTCTGGACAGCCCTTGCACCCCTCTTCCTCACCTCCCTCCTCACTCCAGTGGCCACCCAAGGCTTTCCCCACATTCTTTACTCCTCCCTAGAGCTACCAGACATGCTTGGCCGTGCCCACTTTGCCAAAAAATGGCATGCCGGCCATTTGCACACTCTGGAGCGCGCTACAGTGCACTCCCGCACTGTAGCCGCCCCCTGCCAACCACCTCCGGCCACCTCGGCTCTCCCCCTGACGCCAGCCGATGCTCCTCGACGTCCGCAGCATGCTACGCCTCTGTCCCCCTCCTCCTTCTCCCTCCTGCTGCCCTTGCTCGCACGCGCGCCGGCTGCCCGAGAGCTCCAATGAGCGGCCTCACACACGCGGCGTCTCTGACCCCTCCCCGCTCCCTCTCTTCTCCCCCTGGGCATAGTTGACCCCCAAGAATGCCCTAGACTCGGCGCAGCACCCTCCCGAGGCTCGTAGCGACGAGCACGAGCTCCCCGGCGCACGAGCCCACGGTGGACCGCCGCTCTCCTATATAAGGCATCCCCGAGCCCCCCTCTAGCCACCACTCGTCCTCTTCCACTCCAAATCGCCCCACTGGGCCTCCCGTTCACTCCCAAAGCCGCACGAGCTCGAGCTCCGCCGCTTCGGGTCGCCGTCGATCTCGTGGTACAGGCCTCCTTTGCCCCCCCCCTCTCTCTTGATCTGGAACCGCCTCACCTCTCTTACCATTTCCCCTCTGTCTCCCCTCTCTATTGCAGCCGGAATCGACCGGGGCAAGCACCTCCCGAAGCCCTTCCGCCGGCTTCCTCGTCGCCGGCGAACCCCTACACTCTGGCGACCGCCTCCACCTCCACCCGAACGGCGACTCCGCCCTGAGCACGCTGATGCCCTTGGATCGCCTCGCCGTCGACCATAGCAACGCCGGTGAGCTCGCCTCCCTCTCTGGGCCGAGGTTGAAGACGACGGCCGTGGGGCCCGTCGGTCAGCCTCACACTCTGACGGGTGGGCCCCACCCATCAGGTTTAAACACGCACGCGCGTGCACCGGTTTGCTGCGTCGGCTGGAGGTGTATTTCCCAAATACGCCTTCGACGTGGCAGCCTTGCGCGGGCTGGATTCCCCCTGGGCCTGCTGCACTGTGGCCGAATAGGCCCAGTTGCACAGTGGCCTTTTTCCTTTTCTTTTTTCTATAACTTTTCCAAAAATTCCACAGGATTAAATAATAATCCAAATGCAATAATTGCAACTCCTAAATTCTTGTAATAATCTCACCTATTTATTGGTGTTGTTTCCACTCTTATCAAACCAACTTTTCTTCGGTGTTCAAATTTAAATTTGAATTTGAGCATTTATGCCTGACATTTAAAATTCCTAGCACTGTTTCCATGACTCCAAATCCAAAACTTGGAATTTTCCCCTTCTTAGTTTTCACCCTAGTATTTAACAAAAATGAGTTGACATTTTTCTAAGCACTTTGGTTATTCTGTTTTGCTATTGCCTTATTTTTCCCGTCATTTCTTTTGCGACGAATAGATCCCGTATTTGACGAAGTAGTTGGATAAGAAGAAGGAGAAGGACTTGAAGACTTTGAAGCCCAAGGCAAGCAGCCCTTTGACCATGTCTATAAAACCCTTTTTATGCATGTCATATAGCACTTTATTAGTGTTGCATCGGAATCATGATGAGATGGTAACCACTTTGATGGGTTGCCTCTATTACTACCTCGTTGATACTTGCATTGTGCATGACCCTACCTCCTTATGAGGGTTATGCCGGTGGGAGTAGATAGGATGCTAAAGTAGTGCTACGCAAAAAGGGACGGGAATATGCATGGTGATGGGGACATAGTATTTTCAAAAGACTTTTCGAAAACCCCATCGGGTGACACTTATGCCCGAGGGACATAATGAGATGGGTAACCACTTGATGGCGAAGTGGTGTACCGAGGCAAGTGTGTGTGTTGTTTTCGAAAACGGATTAGATTTAAGATTTGTCGACTGTCCCAACCTTACATGCGCAACCACTCTACCCTTATATGGGAAAGGGCATTATTGATTACCTAGGCCGATACTAGCTTGGAGCCCGCATTACTAGTGACAGGGGAGAGTTGGTGCTCTCTCTCGGGACGGGGTCGTGCCAGGTAGGGCGGCCAAGAACATTTTTATGGGGCACTGGACACACCGTTGGTACCCCGTGCCAGTGGTATGTGATGAATATTGGAGCAAGGCTCCACAATTTTAAGTTGTGAAAGGTTGGGCACGGGGGTTACTACCAATCGAGTGGACTCCATGTTAGTGTCGTCTAGGGAAAGATAGTGATCGGGTGCTTACCCCGGGTACTTGAGGTACCGCGGGTCGTGGATGACACAGAAGTTCCTCGGATCTTGGGGGTAAAGTGTGCAACCTACGCATAGTGTAAAACTATTTGAATAATCGTGTCCACGGTCAAGGATAGTTGGGCGGTGCTGCTTAAACTACGTCCAGAATTTTAAAAACCACGTGTGTGTGTGTGTGTGTGTTTGTGGGTGTGTTGATCAAGCTAAATGGGTTAAGTCAGATGACTTGACACGATGATCAAGTTGGATTGGTGTCCAACTCTGATAACTGTTACTTGTTCATACAGATGTCTGTACTCTCTTGATGCATACTTTACATGTTGATAGATCATGTCATTGCACTCAAAACTAGCTTTCTGCAAACTACCTACTTAGTGCTATATCATTGCATCATTGTGCCCTGTTCCAATCGTGGGTTGCTAGCGAGTACATTCAAAGTACTCATTGGCTTGCCATTGGTTATTTAATTGGCCAGGCATGGAAGAACAGGAGTTCGAAGAAGAGTTCTTTGGAGACAAACATGCGAACTAGGACGTTTCCCAGTCAGAATGCCTGTAGGGTTAAGGCAGATGGCATGGGTTCTACTTATCAACGAAGATTTCCGTTGCTTAAGTTTATTTGGTATTCAGCCCTTGTGGCTTTATCTATGTAAGACTTGACCATGATGGTCATAATTTGTGTAAGACGATATTATGGATGTAAGACTCTTGTTATTCAGCTTCTGTGTGTTCAGTGAGCATTGATCTCCGGGATCACTGTACATGTGCATTCGGTGATCTCGACTTATGAGTCGGGGTCCCCACACATGGGCTTTGCCACTTTCTTTGATATCGATACCGTGGCCCTCTTGTGGAGCAAGACTCTTAAAGTAGCCTTTGTTGGGCATGTCGAGAATGGTCTATATGTGATTAACTTTTCGGAGCGACCCACTAAGACTGCAACATGCCTAATGGCTAAAGTTGATGTGGGTTGGCTTTGGCATCGCCGTCTAGCACATGTCAATATGAGATGTTTGCAAAGTCTTCTCAAGCGGGACCATGTCCGTGGACTAATGAATGTTAGTTTTGCTAAAGATCGTGCTTGCAGTGCTTGTATCGAAGGAAAGCTACATGAGAAGGCTCACCCTCCCACGACTATCATTTACTCAAAGAGGCCTTTGGAGCTCCTTCACTTGGATCTCTTTGGGCCTCCATCCTTCGATAGTCTTGGGGGTAGGAAGTATTGCTTGGTGATTGTGAATGACTACTCAAGATACACTTGGGTGTATTTCTTCAAGAGGAAGAGCGAGACCCAACAAACCGTCATTGACTTTGAAAATGAAGCACAACGTCAACACAATGCAAAGATCTTGACAATAAGAAGTGACAACGGCACCGAGTTCAAGAACTACACCTTGGACGAGTTTCTTAGTGATGAGGGGATCAAGCATCAATATTCCGCACCTTACAACCCTCAACAAAACGGTGTTGCGGAGAGGAAGAACCGGACATTGATGGATGCGGCAAGGACCATGATGGCAGAGTTCAAGTCTCCATACAACTTTTGGGCCCAAGCCATCAACACCGCGTGTCATGCACCCAATCGGCTCTACCTCCGCTAGGGCTTGAACAAGACTCCATATGAGATACTCACTGGTAACAAGCCCAACCTCAAGTACTTTCAGGTGTTCGGGTGTAAGTGTTTCATTCTCAAGAAAGGTGTTCGGTTGTCTAAGTTTGACGCTAGAGCTTACGAGGGCATATTTGTTGGTTATGCTACAAACTCTCATGCTTACCGTGTCCTTAATAAATCCACGGGACTTATTGAGGAGACGTGTAACGTGGAGTTTGATGAGAATAACGGCTCCCAAGTGGAGCAAAGTGGCACTTTGTGATGTAGGTGATGAAATTCCTCCTCAAGCCATAAGAAGAATGGGTGTTGGTTTTATCCTACCCATTGAGGAACCCCTTGTGGCCGAAGGAGAAGGACAATGCTCCACTCAAGTGGAGCCATCACCAACCCAAGGCCCACACGCTTCCTAAGAACAACATGAAGGCCCTCATCCTCAAGAACAAGACCAAGGGCAAGATCATGCTCAAGACGGTGTTGACACACCAAGTGATGCCCAAGGTCAAGTTCTCTCCTCCGAGCAAGTTCAAGAACAAGAACAAGCTCAAGACGACGCTCAAGATGATCAAGTGACCACTCCTCGTCTCACCCCCGAGGAGGAATTGGAGCGTCGTGCCACTAAGGTTGCTTCCAAGCTCTCCACCAAGGATCATCTCATGATGAATGTGCTTGGAAGATTAAGAAAGGGGGTAAGCACTCATAGACAATTAGCAAGCTATTGTGAGCATCACGCGTTTGTCTCTTGTGCCAAACCCCACAAGGTCTATGAGGCGCTCGAAGATCCGGATTGGCTCAATGCCATGCATGAAGAGCTCAACAACTTCGAGCGCAACAAAGTATGGAGATTGGTGCCAAGACCGACGGGGAACCACAATGTCATTGGAACCAAGTGGATATTTAAGAACAAGCAAGATGCCCATGGGATTATCATTTGCAACAAGGCTCTCTTGGTAGCACAAGGCTACTCCCAAGTCGAGGGTATCGACTACGGTGAAACCTTTGCTCCCGTTGCTCGTCTTGAATCCATTCGCATGTTGATTGCATATGCCTCTCATCATAACTTTAAGTTGCAACAAATGGATGTCAAGAGTGCTTTTCTTAATGGTCCTATTAATGAATTGGTTTATGTCAAGCAACCCCCCGGGTTCGAGGATCCCTACTTTCCCGATCATGTGTATCAACTCGATAAGGCACTCTATGGCCTTAAACAAGCCCCACGTGCATGGTATGACCACCTTACCGAGTTGTTACAAGACCGTGGTTTTGAAGTTGGGCTAATCGACCCCACTCTTCTTACTAAGAAGGTCAAAGGGGAGTTGTTTGTATGCCAATTATATGTTGATGATATTATCTTTGGTTCCCCTAACAAAGCTTTCAATGAGGAATTTGCCGCTCTCATGACCTCAAAGTTCGAGATGTCTTCCATGGGAGAGTTGAAGTTCTTTCTAGGGTTCGAAGTGAAGCAAAGAAGAGAAGGAACCTTCATCAACCAAGCCAAATACACTCAATACATGCTCAAGAGATTCAAGCTAAGTGATGTCAAGCCGGCTTCCACTCCAATGCCCACCAAGTGCCAACTTGACATAGATCCCAATGGTAAAGCGGTGGATCAAAAGGTATATCGCTCCCTGATTGGCTCCTTGCTTTACATTTGTGCATCTAGACCGGATATCATGTTGAGTGTGGGAATTTGTGCACGGTTTCAAGCCGCACCTAAGGAAAGTCACTATGTGGCGGTCAAACTAATCTTTTTGGCTCATACCCCAAACTTTGGCTTATGGTACCCAAGAGGAGCAAACTTCAAGCTTGTGGGGTATTCGGATTCCGATTGGGTGGGAGACAAAGTGGATAGGAAGTCCACTTCTGGAGGGTGCCAATTCCTTGGTTGCTCTTTGGTAAGTTGGTCTTCCAAAAAGCAAAGTTGTGTGTCTCTCTCGTCCACCGAAGCGGAGTATGTAGCGGCTGGTAGTTGTTGTGCACAACTCTTATGGATGAGGCAAACTTTAAAGGATTACGGTGTCCTTTGTGACAAAGTTCCTCTTTGGTGTGACAATGAAAGTGCAATCAAGATTTCTCTCAACCTGGTGCAACACTTCAAGACGAAGCATATTGAGATTCGGTATCACTTCATCTGGGATCACATTAGGCGAGGGGAGATCGAGCTCAACTATGTCAACACTCATGATAACCTTGCAGATATTTTCACGAAGCTGTTGGATGAAGCAAGATTTCGCGAGTTAAGGCATGAGCTAAATATCATTGATTCGGGCAATGTTGCTTGAACCCTTGCACACCCCACCATACTCAATTTGTTATCTTGTTTAGATGCAGGCATAGACCTAGAGGGAGTGTTGTTCTCTCAATGAACTCTCCCTCCCCCCATTATGCATAAACTGAACAACTCTTCCACATTAGCCATTTGTGATGGTACTTGTGCTTCAAAGATGAGTTTTGGTCATGGGCCCAAGGATAATTCTTCGCGGTGCCATACCAATTGACTCATACATAAGGGGGCTACGGCCTCCGACCACCTTGTTCGTGTTGTGCCTTGTGTTAGTCCTTCTTGTTCGTGCCTTAGTTTGTTTTCTTAGGCGCTAGGTGTAGGGGTCTCCAAGTGTGGTTCTCTTTATTTTTCTTTTTGTATTTCTTGGAGACCCACCTTTTTCTCGTGCCTTCTCTATCCCAAGCCTTTCCTTCCTCAAGCCATCTAGTCTATATTGCACACTCTTGTTCATGGCATTGGTGATGGTGTCCGGGCGGTACAACCGAGGTCACAGGCGGTTCTACCACTGGTGCTCTCCAGGCGGTCTCCAAGTGGTGGCTTAGCGGTTCCACCACTCAACCACTAGGGGGCGTCTGGCCAGTTCTATCGATTGGTTACGGCGGTACTACCGCTGCCTCTTGGCGACGGAAGTACCGCCCGTACCCACTGGCTCCTACCAGGCAGCGGTACAACCGCTCCCTTGAGCGGTACAACCGCCGCGCGACTTTGGGCCTATATATTCCCCTCGGGCTGGTGGGGGTTTCTTTTCTTCCTTCCCCAGCCCTTCCTGTCTTGTTCCCTAGCCGCCGGCCGCCATTGCCTCTGCACCGGAGTGCTTCTCGCGCTTCGGATCCGTGGGGTCTCCGTGGATCCTCTCCAAGGAGGCCTCCTCCTTCCCGATATCTTCCCATGGATGACGGTAATGCCCCATTGTCTTTAGTTCTTCATTCTAGGGTTTGTTCCCTTTGTTCTAGGGCATTACTTGACATTCCGTGTTTATTGATTAAACTATTGGGTGGAAGAGATCACTTTTTGCCTCATGCTTAGATTGCACGTCTTTGAGAGTAGAATATGGCTAGTATGATTCATATTTCACGGTTAAATCTAGTCTCTACCCGTAGTGCCACTGTTCAAGCGGTTCTACCGCCTCTGCAGGTGGTACAACCACTGGAGCGATACTACCGGTAGGAGAACCGGTTCAACCAGGATATCTGCACCATGTAGCCCTGTTTCATTTTCTAAGTTCGTGCAATATTTCTTTTCTTCCATTTGTGTGTGCAATCCTCTCATCCTTGCTGGGTCTCTTGTGTTCTCCTTGTGCGTGTGTTTAGGTGGATCTAGTTCTCGCTCTGCTCCTCGCAAGACCAAGAATAGGGCACGATGGACCTTGCGTCCGGTTGTGTCAGATGACGAAGAAGAGGTTGTGATTCCTACCAAGCCCACTCGTCGTGAAAAGTCTGCCACTGCAAAGCAACGTGTGGTAATGCCGTTGCACCGTTGGAAAGCCAAGGATTGGGAAGCCTTCCGCTCGAAGAATCCTTATGAGGTTCCCATTGCTCCTCGTTGGAGCACCGTTCAGTTCCGGAATGAGATGCAAGTATGTTTTGTACATGAACTCTTTGAGTACAACAAGAACAGGTATGCCAAGCAATGGACCATCGATCTTGACCATTGGAGGAGCAACTTGGAGTATTTTGGTGAGGCATTGGCTCTCTGCGAGGAATTTGATCTTGTCAAGCTCATGTCAGTCAACTGTGACTTTGATGTTCAACTCATCCATCAGTTCTATTCCACGGTTCACTTTGGAGAAGATGACGCACGCACTCTCACTTTCATGTGTCGTGATGAGCTCTTTCAAGTTCCCTGGAGGGCTTTTTGCAATGCTATTGGGTATGATACCGGTCTGGAAAGAAGGGGTGGCATCCGTCCTCATGACCATCCTGAGTCCATGCCTAAGGAGAAGCTTGCCCCTCTGTACATTCGGGGCCGTGGGATTATTGGAGAATCCAAGGATTTGGAGAAGGTCTATGACATCATGCACCGAGTGTTCCGTAATGTGCTCTTGCCCAAGGTGGGCAATCAAGATGAGATTCATGGCTATCTGGTTGACTTGATGGTTTCTATGAAGACCATGGTGGGGACTGGTGCAACATTTGATGTGTCCAATTGGCTGTGGCATGAGATGTACAACATGGTCATCTACCGTAAGGTCCCAATCTTCGCTCCGTTTGTCATGTGCTTTTTGAACTCTATGTGGGCTGTTCGTCGTCCCGGAGAGCTCCTCACTTCTCCAGACAATCTCACTGTTCATGAGGTCAAGCTTCTTAAGAAGAAGAAGCAGCCGAGCCTCACTTCCCTGCCAATGCTCCTGAGGATGTCTATGCCACTTCTAACGATGAGGACTTTGAGATGGAGCCAGGGACCAAGCCCTCTTGGGTGGCCAAGCTCACTGCCAAGGTGAAGAAGACCTTTTGTCTCCAGACTGACATCCAGAAGAAGATGTATGAGGCACATGTCAATGAGAAGCTTGCACGGCGTCGCCAAATTGCAATGATGAAGCACCACAATATGCCAGTTCAGAGTTGCTCTGAGAAGAGCATCACCCTAGAGGAGCATTGGATTTCAACCCACAACACCTGGACTGATGATGAGGCCCCTCCCCAGCCATCCACCTCTTTTGCTGCTGCTGACAATGCCATGGAGGAATCCGATCACGACGACGATGACGACTCTGCTGATGAGGATCCAGATGCGACCGAGGAGTCAGAGGAGGACTACTGAGCTTTGGGACGCTAGCTTCGCTCTTTTCCTTTTTGGTGTCTTGATGCCAAAGGGGGAGATGTCCTATAGGTCTCGGGATTTGCATGGGTTTCTCGTTTCCTCATGTTTCTCTTTAGTGTTGTACTTTGTTCGTGGTTCTTGTTGTGTGTGATACTTATGCTACTTATTATTGCTTTTAGTTCGTCGGTTATTATTATTATTATTGCTATCTATCATATTATGTGCTTAGAGTGGTGAGTCCATAAAATCTAGGGGGAGTCTAGCCCTGAATGTGTGCCCATGCTTTCTAACAGCTTGTTCATATTGGGGCACACATCTAGGGGGAGTTCTGACTAGATTTCATAGACTTCTCTCTTGCAAATCGTGTTGTTGTCATCATCCACCAAAAAGGGGGAGATTGAAAGGGCATTTCCCTACTTTATGTTTTGGATGATGATGACAACTCGTTGTTGGTCTAATCTTGTGCTAAATGTTTCAGGTTCTTGACGCTTAGGCCTACATCGGAAAGCTATTCTCTCTCGTAGGAAAAGATCGAAGATGGAGTCCCCTATGCTTTTTTTATCTATTTGGTCGTAGGGAACCCGTACTATCAAGAGGGAATCCTCATAAGAAAGAACTGGGGGAATCTATTCACATACACCTTCATCACCCCTCCTTTGTCTTTCTCGGGTGTGTGTGAGAGAGTTTCCCTTATCTCTTCCCTTATATACTTCTGCTCACTGTTTCTGCCCAGCGGTTGTACCGCTCTTTGGAGCGGTTGTACCGCTGGGTCTCGACGCTCACCAGCTTTGATCGAGCGGTTGTACTGCTGCCTCCGGGCGGTGGTACCACCACCTTGCTCTGCAAAAGCTAGGGCGGTGGTTCCGGCCATGCACCGCTCAAGTACCGCTCGAGCTTCTGTTTTGATGCGGTTCTCGGGCGGTAGTGGCCCGGTTGCTCCGGTCGTTCCTCGATGACCGGTACCACCGGTGGTCCGAGCGGTTCTTCCGCTCTGAACTTAGCCGCCCAAGAGCTCAAGGCCATGTGGTTGTTCCGGCCATGCACCGGTCTAGTACCGGTCAAGCTTCTGTTTTGATGCGGTAGTTGTGCGGTGGCTAGGCGGTTAGTCCGGTTATTTTCTTAACCGGTACTACCGCCTGCTGGCCCGGTTGTACCGCCTGGTAGGGTTCTGCAGATACACCGTGAGTCCCGGTTGTACCGGGACAAGGACCGGTTGTACCGCTGCAGTGCAAAAAACGCAGTAACGGCTGAAATTTTAGGGGTGCTATATAAGGGTGCTTCTCCCACCTACCACTCCTACCTTTGACCTCTCTCACTCCACCATTAATGCAACTCAAGCTCTTGTGCCCGATCTCTCTCTCTAGCCACTCAAACTTGTTGATTTGCTAGGGATTGAAGGAGACCTAGATCTACACTTCCACCAAAGGATATTTGCTTCCCCCATACTTTCTTGTGTGGATTTTGTTACTCTTGGGTGTTTGAGCACCCTAGACGGTTGAGGTCACCTCGGAGCCATATTCCATTGTGGTGAAGCTTCGTGGTTTCGTTGGGAGCCTCCAATTAAGCTGTGGAGAGAGACCCAACCTTGTTTGTAAAGGTTCGGTCGCCGCCTTCAAGGGCACCAATAGTGAAATCACGGCATCTCGCATTGTGTGAGGGCGTGAGGAGAATACGGTGGCCCTAGTGGCTTCTTGGGGAGCATTGTGCCTCCACACCGCTCCAACGGAGACGTACTTCCCTTCAAAAGGAAGGAACTTTGGTAACACATCCTCGTCTTCACCGGCTCCACTTTTGGTCTTCTCCTCCCCTTACTTTTGCAAGCTTACTTGTGTTACTTTCCTTGCTTGCTTGTGTGCTTGTATGTGTTGCATCATATAGGTTGCTCACCTAGTTGCATATCTAGACAACCTACTTTGATGCAAAGTTTAATTTGGTAAAGGAAAGCTAAAAATTGTTAGTTGCCTATTCACCCCCCCCCCTCTAGTCAACTATATCAATCCTCTCACTTATATCTTTGCCTCCCAACGTATTCACCTCAAGGGTGATGTCAACAATAATAACGCATGCTACCCATATCCAACTGGATATATGTGCCTAGATCTTTCCTCACCACATGATGCTTGCCAAAAGAGAAAATAAAAAGGAATAGAGAGAAGAACCTTGACTCTTGCATAAAAGTAAATTCATAAAAGTAAAAGATAGGCTCTTCGCAGAGGGAAGCAGAGGTTGCCATGCGCTTTTTGTTTGTATGCTCAATCCCTTAGTGCAAAAGAACGTCACGTTATATTGCCCCTTGTGATAGCAACCTTTATTATGCAGTCTGTCGTTTTTATTCTTTGTCATCACAAGTTCGCACAATGCTTAACTTTATCTTACACTAAATGATCTAACACTTTTAGAAGCAATTTTATTGCCTTATTGCACCGATGACAACTTACTTGAAGGATCTTACTCAATCCTTAGGTAGGTATGGTGGACTCTTGAAAATAAGATTTGGGTTTAACGGTTTTGGATGCACAAGTAGTATCTCTACTTGGTGCGAAATTTTTGGCTAGCAAAGATGGGGGGCAAGCACCACATGTTGAAGGATCTATGACAATATAACTTCTAGAGAATATGAACAAACATAAATCATTATGTTGTCTTCCTTGTCCAACGTCAACAATTTTGGCATATAATATTTTAATGGGGGCTCACAATCACAAAAGTTTTCCAAGATAGTGTATTTGCATGTGAATCTTCTCTTCCCTTATTAATTTTTTCATGAGTTGCATCATTGACCAATGCCAATCTCCAATAAAATTTCTACTTATACTTTTCCTTATGTGGTGTCATTACTTACCATAAGATTAGCATATGATCTTTTTCATTTATTTCATTTCCTTTTATTGAAACATGAAAGTAAAGAAAGCAAAACTCAAACTAAGCTTTATTATATATCTCACACATGATTACAAAGATAGATCACTAAGCAAACTCTCGAAGAGAAAGGATCGAACTAAAATTTTATTCATCTAAAGCAAAAGATAACTATGGATCGAACTAAGATAAGTAAAGGCAAAATATAGTGGGGGTGGTACGATACCGAGGCACCTCCCCCAAGCTTGGCGTAGGCCAAGGGAGTGCCCATACCCGATACTCAATTTTCTTTTGGTGATGAAGAAGGAGGTGGTGATGATGTAGTGGTAGCGATCTTGTCCTTCACGATCAAGAGATTCTCCAATCTACGAATGACGCTCCGGAGGACGATGATGTGCTCTTGCAACAGAATATTTTCACGGGTGAGATATTTATTTTGCACACGAACCGTTTCGATGACCCAAAAGGCTTCGATCTCGGTGGGGGTGAGATGATCATAGTAAGGTTTAAGGATTTCTTATTTTTCCTCGGCAGGCCAGGCCTGCTCAACCACCGACGCTTGATCTCCGGTAGCATCCATGCTCTTGTCCCCTTTGAAGGCTTCTACGGGCTCTTCTCTCTTCAGCTCGATCTTCATCAACCAAGCATCCTCTTCCACGTTGTTGGAGGAAGAAGAAGACATGATGCGTGGCTCAACAGATCTGACCGAAAATAGCAAGAAAAGAAAACAGAAGATTTCTCCGTGATACGGTGGTCAATAGGTTCGGGGGGTATATAAAGATTTTTAATCTTGGGAAACAAGCAAACGGAATAAAAACGGAGTCCGGAAGGTACCCGAGGTGGGCAAAACCCACCTGGGCGCGCCTGGCGGTGTCTTGTGCCCACGAGGGTCACCTTCCTGGTAGTTTCTTATTTTCCTAATTTTTAAATATTCCAAAGCTGGAAAAAATATTTTTGCGGATTTTTCGGAGTCCGTTTACTTACTATATCACGTACCTCCTCTTTTTCACGATTCTGGAGTGTTCCAGAAGGTTCCTTTTTATGTGTTCTTCTGGTGCTATAGTTTGGATAATATTGTTTTCAACATTAATGGGTGTACCTGAGATATAATGTTTTATTCATTGCCCATTGATGAACTTAGGGTTAGTACTTTTGGCATTATTTATTTTCATAGCTCCAGATCGATAAACCTCCTCGATATCATAAGGTCCTTCCCATTTAGAGAGGAGTTTTCCTGCAAAGAATCTGAAACAAGAGTTGTACAAAAGAACATGTTCTCCGACTTTGAATTCACGCTTTTGAATTATTTTATCATGCCATATTTTAACTTTTTCTTTAAATAACTTGGCATTTTCATAAGCTTGAGCTCTCCATTCATCTAGTGAGCTAATATCAAATAACCTCTTTTCACCAACAAGTTTGAAATCATAATTGGGTTGTTTAATTGCCCAATACGCTTTATGTTCTAACTCAAGAGGCAAATGACAAGCTTTTCCATAAACCATTTTATAAGGAGACATACCCATACGATTTTTATATGTTGTTCTATAAGCCCAAAGTGCATCATCTAATTTCTTAGACTAATTCTTCTGGGACCTATTGACAGTATTTTGTAAAATTAATTTTATTTCTCTATTGTTAAGTTCAACTTGACCACTAGACTGAGGATGATATGGTGATGCAATTCTATGGTTAACATCATACTTGGCAAGCATTTTACAGAAAGCACCATGAATAAAGTGTGAACCACCATCAGTCATTAAATATCTAGGGACTCCAAACCTTGGGAAAATAACTTCCTTAAGCATTTTAATAGAGGTGTTGTGATCAGCACTACTAGTTGGAGTAGCTTCTACCCACTTAGTAACATAATCAACAGCAACCAAAATATGAGTATACCCATTAGAGGAAGGAAAAGGTCCCATGTAATGAAAACCCCAAACATCAAATGGTTCAAACAACAAGTGAATAATTCATAGGCATTTCTTGACGCTTACCGATATTACCTATTCTTTGACATTCATCACAAGATGAGACAAACTTACGAGCATCCCTGAAGAGAGTACGTCAATAAAACCCAGATTGCAATACCTTGTGAGTAGTTTTGTCTCCAGCATGATGTCCTCCATAAGCTTCGGAGTGACATTTCCATAGGATTTATCCAAGTTCATACTCAGGTACACAACGTCTAATAATACCATCTACTCCTTCTTTATAAATATGTGGGTCATCCCAAAAGTAGTGTCTTAAATCATAGAAGAATTTTTTTCTTTTGTTGGTATGTAAAGCTAGAGGGTATGTATTTATCAACAATATAATTAGCATAGTTAGTATACCAAGGTCTACTATTATAAACATTTATTGCAGCTAATTGCTCGTCGGGAAAACTATCATTAATAGGTTGTGGGTCATCAAGATTATTTTCAAGCCTAGACAAGTTATCAGCTACGGGGTCCTCCGCTCATTTTCTATCAATGATATGCAAATCAAATTCTTGTAGCAAGAGAACCCACCTAATGAGTCTAGGTTTACCATCTTTCTTTTCCATAATATATTTTATAGCAGCATGATCAGTGTGAAAAACAACTTTAGAATCAACAATGTAAGATATGAATTTATCACAAGCAAACACCACTGCTAGAAATTATTTTTCAGTAGTAGCATAATTTTGTTGAGCACTATCTAGAGTTTTACTAGCATAATGAATAACATTCAGTTTCTTATCAACTTTTTATCCTAGAACAGCACCAACAGCATAATCACTAGCATCACAGATAATTTCAAAAAGGCAGGTTCCAATCAGGTTTTAACAATAGGTGCAGAAATTAAGGCTTTCTTGAGTGCTTCAAAGGCTTCTAAACAATCATCATAAAAAAACAAATGGAATATCCTTTTGCAAAAGATTTATAAGAGGCCTTGAAATTTTAGAAAAGTCTTTAATAAACCTCTTATAGAAATCATCATGGCCGAAGAAACTACGAATACCTTTGATATCTTTAGGACATGGCATTTTCTCAATTGCATCAATATTAGCTTTGTCCACCTCAATACCTCTTTCAGAAATTTTATGGCCGAAAACAATACCTCCGTTAACCATAAAGTGGCACTTCTCCCAATTCAAGACAAGATTTGTTTGCTCACATCTCTGCAAAACTCGATCAAGATTGCTTAAACAATCATCAAAGGACTTCCCATAAACGGAAAAGTCATCCATGAAAACCTCAACAATCTTTCCACAAAAGTCAGAGAATATAGCAGTCATACATCTTTGAAATGTAGCAGGTGCATTGCATAAACCAAAAGGCATACGTCTATAAGCATAAGTTCCAAAAGGACAAGTAAAAGTGGTCTTTTCTTGATCAAGTTGAGAAACGGGTATTTGTGAAAAACCAGAATATCCATCAAGGAAGCAAAAATGTGTGTGCTTAGATAATCTTTCTAGCATTTGATTAATAAAAGGCAGAGGGTAATGATCTTTTCTAGTTGCTTTGTTTAATTTTCTAAAATCGATTACCATTCTATAGCCCGTAACAATTCTTTGTGGAATAAGTTCATTCTTATCATTAGGAACAACAGGAATACCTCCTTTCTTAGGGACACAATGAACGGGACTTACCCATCTACTATCAGCTATAGGATAGATTATACCTGCTTCTAGAAGTTTTAATATTTCCGTTCTTACCACTTCTTTCATCTTCGGATTTAACCGACGTTAGTAATCAACAACGGGTTTAGCATCAGATTCCATATTAATCTTGTGCTGACATAGAGTGGGACTGATGCCCTTAAGATCATCAAGAGTATATCCAATAGCAGCTCGGTGCTTCCTTAGAACTTTCAATAATCTTTCGTCTTCAATAATCTTTTTCTCATCGAGATAAGCAAATTTCAAAGTGTCATGCAACTGTTCTAATTCAAACACATGATCACCCTTAGGTGGAGGAGGACCTCCTAGAGTTTCAATAGGCAAATTGTGTTTAAGCAGAGGATGTTGTTCAAAGAAAATCTTATCTATTTCATTTCTTTCATGCATATGCATATCATTTTCATGGTCTAGCAAATATTGTTCTAAAGGATCAATAGGAGGTACAACAATAGAAGCAAGACCAATAATTTCATCCTTACTAGGCAATTCTTTTTTATGAGGTTTTCTACTAAACTTGGAAAAATTAAATTCATGAGACTCATCACCAAAGTTAACACTGACAGTTTGTTTCTCACAATCTATTTTAGCATTAACAGTGGTCAAGAAAGGTCTACC